>NC_141535.1:168696666-169032500 GCF_021556685.1 Rattus norvegicus
TAAAGATGCATTGTTTGAGATCACACATGTTTTAGGTGATACAACATAGCAAAAAAAATCAGTCATCTACTGAGAGCTTACAGCTCAACTAATGAAAAAGGTTTAAATATTATTACAAGCATGAAAAATCATAAATATATTGTTATACATGATATATGAACCTGCAATATATATTTTTCTATTATATTGGTTTCTCAATAAATTCAGCAATTTTCTCTGTTTATATTAGACTAATGACTAGGTATACATTATTTTTATTTCTTTTAAACTTATAGAAAATGAATTTAAAAACTAGTTTTTTAAATGTGTCCTTTCACTTTGAACTACAAAACAGGATTGCATCAGCAAAACAGAGAAGAGAATTAAGGCCATGGCTTAGATTACAACTTCAGTAACCTGTAATTTCAATGAACTAAAACATACGTGTAAAGCCACTTTTATCATCATGGAAATCCTTTATTCAAATCTTCATCCTGGGAAGACATTGAATGAGAAGCTAATTTATTCCTTCACATACTCTAGGAGTCCAGCTATATGCCAGGCATTACACAGAACAAAATATGCCTGGTATCCACAAAGGCAAGAAACTAGAAGACAAATACCACATAACATATAGTAAAATTAGGGTCATTTCATTAGGAAGATCCCAAGGTAGAGGCAGTCACCAGGTTAATTAATATGCTTAACCAAAGCCTTTTGGATGAGCAGTCAATGGAACCACATCTTAACAAACAGTGAACTAATAGTAGCAGGGTCGGCTAACATACTGGTTTGACAGAAGCCATAGGAGGGTGCTCACTGGAAGTACACTTGTGTCCTATCCAAAAGCACCTTGGTATCATCCCCAGCATTGTCAGAAAGAAAAGGTATGGGGAAGGGAAAACGATGAATACATTAGGAGAAATAACTAGAAATAGAATTAATGTGATATCAAAAGGATGCAAGCATTTTCATTGATGGAACATTACACACCATGAAGTGGACTGCATGAAATGAGTCATGAAGACAATGCACTCCAACTCTGGCCACAACATACATCCCATGGGCTCCACCACCTTAACTATGCTGACCTGGACCTCCCCTAGGATGGGAAGTGTTGGGAATATCTTGGAAAGTGCGTTCATTCACCATTATGAGATTTGGTGTTTGCTTGGTGTGCTAACCTGGCTTGCCAATCATTTTCCAAATTATTACTCTGAAAGAAGTGGGCTTAGCACACATACTAAATTCCATTATATTAACTGAGATGACATTTCTTTTCATTTCACTGCTAACAACCTGTTTATTTATTTCTGTCTGGACTCCACTATGATTCCTAGATTGAATTATCTAATATTGTCTAATACTACAATGAATTTATCATTACTGTTTTGTACTTAGTCACATGGGAGTTTTCTAAAATCATGATAACTCATACAATTTCTTTACTTATTGTCCCTTTGAAGTTCATGCATTTTAGAATCTCAGTTTAAATTATATAATTTGTATATTAATCTACATTTGTTGTTTAATCTAATATTCAAATGAGGAGATTTACACTAAAACTCTTAATCTATCAACACAGGACCTTCTCTAATATTTCTGTACATCATGAAACTGTTATTAATAATTTTCAGTGTAAATATTAGTCTCTTTAAATTCATGGAAGTTTTGTGCTATGTCTTGGATATCAAGTGTCTTTCACAGGCCCATGTGAGGTGTGGTCTAAGTTTGTGGTACCTTTAGGGAGTAGCACTAGTGTAAGGAAGTTAAGTGACAATATGTACCGTCCTTAGAGATCTTGTAGCATAGCCCCCTTTACTTCCTTTCTGTCTCTGGATACTGTGGTGTGAATGGGCATTCTTTGCCATGCACTTTCACAGTGTCCTGTGTCATCACAGGCCCAAAGAAACAGGACCAAATAATCATGAACTGAGGGTGGGAAAATGATGATCAAAATTAACTTATTTCCTTCTAAGTTGATTTATCAAAGTCATTTTATCATAGTGATCAAAAACTAAGATGCCTTAGTCACCATCCTTTTCAATACCTTTATGGTTTTGTGGTTTAAAGAATTCTGATTACTTTTAAATATTGATTTTTATTATCTATAGCCTAGTTAAATTTATTGACTACTTTCAGTGGTCTGTATTTGTTTTGTGAAATGAATATTTTTCTTTTAGCAATGATACTTTTTCCATCCTGAACCTCCTGTCTTTTATTCCATTACTTTGTATTTTGTCGCAGTATGATGACTGTAGATCGTCTTCTTTCTTTTTTGTTTTAATTTCAAGACCCAAACTCTATTTATCATTAAATGTGATCTTTCCTGGGAGTTTTTTGTAGACCCTTTCCATCAGAGTAAGAATTCCATTGGTATTTTTCAATCATTGATCATTTTGCCATGAATAAGCATTAAACTCTTTTCCAAATCTATTGAAATGATCAAATAAATTCTCTCATTTTCCTCTCTAGTAGGTGACTTACATTCAAAAGGTTTAAAACACTAAGTCTCCCTGGCACATCTGAAATAAACTCACACTTAATCATGATCTAAGCCAGTTGATCCGGTGGTTTCTTGTTAAGATTTTCCACTTGATGTTTTCTAAATTAGTATATACTCGTTGCACGTAGTGATGGATTCCAAGACATCTTCATGCGAATCTTGTAGTTTGATGTCATCCTCATCTCTTTCAATTAACTCCTAATCCACTGTCACCATCAGTTCACTTCCTTGCTCTAAATAAACTTGATTTTTACTTTCATACAATTATATCCACATATTGATTATGGCTATATTTTGTATATTTTGTATATTATACATAATCTAGGAACACATATAAGAGAAAAAGTATCCTCTTGAATCAGTTCATTTCACTTGTGGTCATTTCCCATTCCACTCATTCTCTGAAAATGACATAACTTGTTATTCTTTATAGATGAATGAGATTCAATTTATCTCTTGCCTACCAAATGCACTTGGAAAGAATCCATAACCTGACTTGTCTGAAAATGCCACAACAACCATGACTGTGCAGATAGTTCTGTATTTTGCTGTAGTAGTTTAAAAAGAATGGCCCCCATAGGCTCATATATTTGACTTCTTAATTATCATGGAGTGGAACTAAGGAATAGAAGATGTGTCGCTGTCGGAGTAGGTGTAACCTTGTTGGAGGATATATGTTATAAGGAGGTAAGCTTTGAGGAATCAGAGGCCCAAGACAGGCTGAATGGTTCTCTCTTCTTGCTGCTTGCAGATCCAAATGTAGAACCCTCAGCTACTTCTCTCTTCCTGCTGCCTTCAGATCCACATGAAGAAGTCTCACCCACTGAGTCTGCCTGCATGCTCCCCATGCTCTGTGCCATGAGGGTAGTGGACTAAACCTCTGACATTGTAAGCAAGCCTCAGTGAAATGCTTTCTTCTCCAAGAGTTGCCATGCTCATGATATCTCTATACAGCAACTGAATTCTGATGAAGACATTTGCCTACTTATAGTCCCACATGTAGTTCAGCTAAATCCTCTAGTAGTTCTCCAGTTGTTATTCTATTTCAGTATGTGTGTGCGTACATGCAAGTGTGTGGTTTGGATCCATCTGTGTGTACTTGGGGAATTTATGTGAATCAGATGTCTTCATAAATTAAACTACCTTGTACATTGAGACACAGTCTCTCATTTGAAATCAGAAGATGCCAATTTGGCTAATCTGGGTATCTAGTTTGCTCTGGGAATCACTTGCATCTGCTGCTCAAGGGTGGTAATTATAAGCAGCCCCAACAATTACCAGGCATTTACATGAATGCTGGGTAATTCATATAACATCCTCACACTTGCATAGCAAGTGCTTTGACCCACAGAGCTGTGTCTGCAGCACTATTTTAAGTTTGATGAGGAATATATAATGCCTGTAATGGAGAGATAAATTTGTAATCCCAGCTTCAGTACTTCAGTGCCCCAGTCCCCTACATCATCACCAGTATTTGTTGGTATCTATTTTTTAATGATGTCTAGTCTGAAAAATTTTACAACTACGTTCACTAGGAGGACTGGCAGATAGTTGTATTTTGTTGCCTATTTAGCTTGAATATCAAAGTAATCCTGGGTTTGTAAAATAAACTTCTTAGCATTCCATGTCTTTTTGTCTTGCGATAATTTAAGGAATATTGGTATGAGTTTTTAAGGATATACTACAATTTAGCACTGGGTTCAACAGGACTTTTGTAATTGGGAAGTTTAGTTTTGTTTTGTCTTATATTATTATTTCTATCTTATTATTCATTATAGACTTGTTTAAGTTGTTTTAGGATCTCAAGGTTTAAACTAAGTAATTCTTATCTATGTGGAAATTTATGTTTTTTTTTCCTTGACTCAGAGTTTCCCCCTCTACTGGAAAGATTTTGAAGATCAGCACTTGCCATGAAAGAGCAATGCAGAGAGGAATATTTTCCTCTATAGTGTTCTTGCTAAGGATTCATTGTGGGCCTTTTCAAATGGCTTTCCATTGCTCCAGAACAATAACAACAGGAAGCGGGGGGTTTCCAAACGTGTAAGTAGTATGTGCTGTCTAGGTTCCTGCACTGGTTGGTGTGCAATTCTATTCAGTAATGACAACCATGTTAATTTTGGTTCCTAAGCATCTTCAGTTTCTTTCTTGAGTTTTCACTCTTCATTCTATTAATAATGTATATCTTTTTCTTTGCTTGCTATAACATATGTCTGACACCTAATTTTTCAGTCTGAATATTTGGTTTTGAAAACTACGGGGCATATTTGTAAGGCACTATTTTTCCCTAGTCAGGATCGTCACCTCCTGCAACTGCACTCTGTACCGAGACTGAAGTGCTCCTGTGTGAAGCTGAACCCCCTAGAGTAGCTCTCTAGCTCTCTGTCTCTCTGTCACTCTCTGTCTCTCTCTTTATCTCTGTCTCTCACTCTCTTTCCAACTCTGTCTCTCTGACTCTGTCTCCTCTCTCTCTCTCTGACTCTGTCTCCTCTCTCTCTCTCTCTCTCTCTCTCTCTCTCTCTCTCTCTCTCTCTCTCTCTCTCTTCAGCTTCAGTGCCTTCCTATGGTAACCCATACCAGCATTAGAAGATGCCTATTTCTCACCCTTATTTATTCTCAGTTTAAGCCCAGAGACTTAGGTGTTATTCCCCATCTTCTTCCCCGTAGAATCTACTAATTGTGTTGACAGATACTGAACTAGTCATGCATTCTTTATTTCTTGAGGCATGTTAGATTTTTAAACAGACATTTATTTTATGCATATACTTAAACTAGAATGATCATTTTTTTATTTATATTCTGTATTCATGTGGTTAACCTTGCAATGATGCTTCATTTCTCATTTTAAATATTTGTATTGCTTCCTGGTTGCTGCCGCCACAGAGAGCCCGTGGGCAGCACCCCGCGAGAAAACTTGAGCCTCGGGACCACAGGTAAGACCAACTTTTCTGCTGCAAGAGAACTGCCTGATGAACTCGGGACACACAAAGGCAGAATTCCTCTAGGACTGGGCACTTCCTGGGTTTACCAGGAGTCCCAAACCTGCGGATCCAGGCCCGTAGCAGCTCTCTACTCCCAGACACCGTGGGAGAGAGACCTCACCGCCTGGTCAGGTGGGCACTCCTGAGGCTGCAGAGCAGAAGAGACCACCAACACTGCCCACCCCTGCCCACATCCCTGGACCAAGAGGAAACTGTATAAGGCCTCTGGGTTCCCGTGGGGGAGGGCCCAGGAGCGGCAGGACCCCTGCACCTGAGACACCGCCAGAACCTGAAGGAACAGACTGGATAAACAGTTCTCTGCACCCAAATCCCGTGGGAGGGAGAGCTAAACCTTCAGAGAGGCAGACACACCTGGGAAACCAGAAGAGACTGCACTCTGCACACATCTCGGATGCCAGAGGAAAACACCAAACGCCATCTGGAACCCTGGTGCACTGAAGCTCCCGGAAACGGCTGCGCAGATATTCCTGGTTGCTGCCGCCGCAGAGAGCTCGAAGGCAGCACCCCACGAGCAAACTTGAGCCTCGGGACCACAGGTAAGACCAACTTTTCTGCTGCAAGTGACCTGCCTGGTGAACTCAAGACACAGGCCCACAGGAACAGCTGAAGACCTGTAGAGAGGAAAAACTACACGCCCGAAAGCAGAACACTCTGTCCACATAACTGGCTGAAAGAAAACAGGAAAACAGGTCTACAGCACTCCTGACACACAGGCTTATAGGACAGTCTAGCCACTGTCAGAAATAGCAGAACAAAGTAACACTAGAGATAATCTGATGGCGAGAGGCAAGCGCAGGAACCCAAGCAACAGAAACCAAGACTACATGGCACCATCGGAGCCCATTTCTCCCATCAATACAAACACGGAATATCCAAACACACCAGAAAAGCAAGATCTAGTTTCAAAATCATATTTGATCATGATGCTGGAGGACTTCAAGAAAGACGTGAAGAACTCCCTTAGAGAACAAGTAGAAGACTACAGAGAGGAATCGCAAAAATCCCTGAAAGAATGGCAAGAAATCATAAATAAACAAGTAGAAGCCCATAGAGAGGAATCACAAAAATTCCTGAAAGAATTCCAGGAAATCATAAATAAACAATTAGAAGCACATAGAGACTGAGTCACAAAAATCCCTGAAATAATTCCAGGAAAACACAAACAGTTGAAGGAATTAAAAATGGAAATAGAAGCAATCAAGAAAGAACACATGGAAACAACCCTGGATATAGAAAACCAAAAGAAGAAACAAGGAGCTGTAGATTCGAGCTTCACCAACAGAATACAAGAGATGGAAGAGAGAATCTCAAGAGCAGAAGATTCCACAGAAATCATCGACTCAACTGTCAAAGATAATGTAAAGCAGAAAAAGCTACTGGTCCAAAACATACAGGAAATCCAGGACTCAATGAGAAGATCAAACCTAAGGATAATAGGTATAGAAGAGAGAGAAGACTCCGAGCTGAAAGGACCAGTAAATATCTTCAACAAAATCATGGAAGACAACTTCCCTAACCTAAAAAAAGAGATACCCATAGGCGTACAAGAAGCCTACAGAACTCCAAATAGATTGGACCAGAAAAGAAACACCTCCCGTCACATAATAGTCAAAACACCAAATGCACAAAATAAAGAAAGAATATTAAAAGCAGTAAGGGAAAAAGGTCAAGCAACATAAAAAGGCAGACCTATCAGAATCACACCAGACTTTTCACCAGAAACTATGAAGGCCAGAAGATCCTGGACAGATGTCATACAGACCCTAAGAGAACACAAATGCCAGCCCAGGTTACTGTATCCAGCAAAACTCTCAATTAACATAGATGGAGAAAACAAGATATTCCATGACAAAACCAAATTTACACAATATCTTTCTACAAATCCAGCACTACAAAGGATAATAAATGGTAAAGCCCAACATAAGGAGGCAAGCTATGCACTAGAAGAAGCAAGAAACTAATCGTCTTGGCAACAAAACAAAGAGAAGAAAAGCACACAAACAACCTCACATCCAAATATGAATATAACAGGAAGCAATAATTACTATTCCTTAATATCTCTCAACATCAATGGCCTCAACTCCCCAATAAAAAGACATAGATTAACAAACTGGATATGCAACGAGGACCCTGCAGTCTGCTGCCTACAGGAAACATACCTCAGAGACAAACACAGACACTACCTCAGAGTGAAAGGCTGGAAAACAACTTTCCAAGCAAATGGTTGGAAGAAGCAAGCTGGAGTACCCATCCTAATATCAAATAAAATCAATTTTCAACTAAAAGTCATCAAAAAAGATAAGGAAGGACACTTAATATTCATCAAAGAAAAAAATCCACCAAGATGAACTCTCAATCCTAAATATCTATGCCCCAAATAAAAGGACACCTACATATGTAAAAGAAACCTTACTAAAGCTCAAAACACACATTGCACCTCACACAATAATAGTAGGAGATTTCAACACCCCACTCTCATCAATGGACAGATCATGGAAACAGAAATTAAACACAGACCTAGACAGACTAAGAGAAGTCATGAGCCAAATGGACTTAACAGATATTTATAGAACATTCTATCCTAAAGCAAAAGGATATATCTTCTTCTCAGCTCCTCATGGTACTTTCTCCAAAATTGACCATATAATTGGTCAAAAAATGGGCCTCAACAGGTACAGAAAGATAGAAATAATCCCATGCGTGCTATCGGACCACCACGGCCTAAAACTGGTCTTCAATAACAATAAGGGAAGAATGCCCACATATACGTGGAAATTGAACAATGCTCTACTCAATGATAACCTGGTCAAGGAAGAAATAAAGAAAGAAATTAAAGACTTTTTAGAATTTAGTGAAAATGAAGGTACAACATACCCAAACTTATGGGACACGATGAAAGCTGTGCTAGGAGTAAAACTCATAGCCCGGAGTGCCTGCAGAAAGAAACAGGAAAGAGCATATGTCAGCAGCTTGACAGCACACCTAAAAGCTCTAGAACAAAAAGAAGCATTTACACCCAGGAGGAGTAGAAGGCAGAAAATAATCAAACTCAGAGCTGAAATCAACCAAGTAGAAACAAAAAGGACCATAGAAAGAATCAACAGAACCAAAAGTTGGTTCTTTGAGAAAATCAGCAAGATAGATAAACCCTTAGCCAGACTAACGAGAGGACACAGAGAGTGTGTCCAAATTAACAAAATCAGAAATGAAAAGGGAGACATAACTACAGATTCAGAGGACATTCAAAAAATCATCAGATCTTACTATAAAAGCCTATATTCAACAAAACTTGAAAATCTGCAGGAAATGGACAATTTCCTAGACAGATACCAGGCACCGAAGTTAAATCAGGAACAGATAAACCAGTTAAACAACCCCATAACTCCTAAGGAAACAGAAGCAGTCATTAAAGTTCTCCCAACCAAAAAGAGCCCAGGTCCAGACGGGTTTAGTGCAGAATTCTATCAGACCTTCATAGAAGACCTCATACCAATATTATCCAAAATATTCCACAAAATTGAAACAGATGGAGCACTACCGAATTCCTTCTATGAAGCCACAATTACTCTTATACCTAAACCACACAAAGACCCAACAAAGAAAGCGGACTTCAGACCAATTTCCCTTATGGATATCGACACAAAAATACTCAATAAAATTTTGGCAAACCTAATCTAAGAGCACATCAAAACAATCATCCACCATGATCAAGTAGGCTTCATCCCAGGCATGCAGGGATGGTTTAATATATGGAAAACCATCAACGTGATCCATTATATAAACAAACTGAAAGAACAAAACCTCATGATCATTTCATTAGATGCTGAGAAAGCATTTGACAAAATTCAACACCCCTTCATGACAAAAGTCCTGGAAAGAATAGGAATTCAAGGCCCATACCTAAACATAGTAAAAGCCATATACAGCAAACCAGTTGCTAACATTAAACTAAATGGAGAGAAACTTGAAGCAATCCCACTAAAATCAGGGACTAGACAAGGCTGCCACTCTCTCCCTACTTATTCAATATAGTTCTTGAAGTTCTAGCCAGTGCAATCAGACAACAAAAGCAGGTCAAGCGGATACAGATCGGAAAAGAAGAAGTCAAAATATCACTATTGGCAGATGGTATGATAGTATATTTAAGTGATCCCGAAAGTTCCACCAGAGAACTACTAAAGCTGATAAACAACTTCAGCAAAGTGGCTGAGTATAAAATTAACTCAAATAAATCAGTAGCCTTCCTCTACACAAAAGAGAAACAAGCCGAGAAAGAAATTAGGGAAATGACACCCTTCATAATAGACCCAAATAATATAAAGTACCTCGTTGTGACTTTAACCAAGGAAGTAAATGATTTGTACAATAAGAATTTCAAGACACTGAAGAAAGAAATTGAAGAAGACCTCAGAAGATGGAAAGATCTCCCATGCTCATAGATTGGCAGGATTAATACAGTAAAAATGGCCATTTTACCAAAAGCGATCTACAGATTCAATGCAATCCCCATCAAAATACCAATCCAATTCTTCAAAGAGTTATACAGAACAATTTGCAAACTCATCTGGAATAACAAAAAACCCAGGATAGCTAAAACTATCCTCAACAATAAAAGGACTTCAGGGGGAATCACTATCCCTTAACTCAATCAGTGTTACAGAGCAATAGTGATAAAAACTGCATGGTATTGGTACAGAGAAAGACAGATAGACCAATAGAATAGAATTGAAGACCCAGAAATGAACCCACACACCTATGGGCACTTGATTTTTGACAAAGGAGCCAAAACCATCCAATGGAAAAAAGATAGCATTTTCAGCAAATGGTGCTGGTTCAACTGGTGGGCAACATGTAGAAGAATGCAGATCGATCCATCCTTATCACCCTGTACAAAGCTTAAGTCCAAGTGGATCAAGGACCTCCACATCAAACCAGACACACTCAAACTAATAGAAGAAAAACTAGGGAAGCATCTGGAACACATGGGCACTGGAAAAAATTTCCTGAACAAAACACCAATGGCTTATGCTCTAAGATCAAGAATCGACAAATGGGATCTCATAAAACTGCAAAGTTTCTGTAAGGCCAAGGACACTGTGGTTAGGACAAAACGGCAACCAACAGATTGGGAAAAGATCTTTACCAATCCTACAACAGATAGAGGCCTTTTATCCAAAATAAACAAAGAACTCAAGAAGTTAGACTGCAGGGAGACAAATAACCCTATTAAAAAATGGGGTTCAGAGGTAAACAAACAATTCACAGCTGAGGAATGCCGAATGGCTGAGAAACACCTAAAGAAATGTTCAACATCTTTAGTCATAAGGGAAATGCAAATCAAAACAACCCTGAGATTTCACCTCACACCAGTGAGAATGGCTAAGATCAAAAACTCATGGGACAGCAAATGCTGGTGAGGATGCGGAGAAAGAGGAACACTCCTCCATTTTTGGTGGGGTTGCAGACTGGAACAACCATTCTGGATATCAGTCTGGAGGTTCCTCAGAAAATTGGACATTGTACTGCCTGAGGATCCAGCTATACCTCTCTTGGGTATATACCCAAAAGATGCCCCAACATATAAAAAAGACACGTGCTCCACTATGTTCATAGCAGCCTTATTTATAATAGCCAGAAGCTGGAAAGAACCCAGATGCCCTTCAACTTAGGAATGGATACAGAAAATGTGGTACATCTACACAATGGAATATTACTCAGCTATCAAAAACAATGACTTTATGAAATTCGTAGGCAAATGGTTGGAACTGGAAAATATCATCCTGAGTGTGCTAACCTAATCACAGAAAGACATACATGGTATGCACTCATTGATAAGTGGCTACTAGCCCAAATGTTTGAAATACCCTAGATGCCTAGAACAAATGAAACTCAAGATGGATGATCAAAATGTGAATACTTCACTCCTTCTTTAAAAGGGGAACAAGAATACCCTTGGCAGGGAAGAGAGAGGCAAAGATTAAAACAGAGACTGAAGGAACACCCATTCAGAGCCTGCCCCACATGTGGCCCATACATATACAGCCACCCAGTTAGACAAGATGGATGAAGCAAAGAAGTGCAGACCGACAGGAGCCGGATGTAGATCGCTCCTGAGAGACACAGCCAGAATACAGCAAATACAGAGGCGAATACCTACAGCAAACCACTGAACTGAGAATAGCACCCCCGTTGAAGGGATCAGAGAATGAACTGGAAGAGCTTGAAGGGCCTCGAGACCCCATATGTACAACAATGCCAAGCAACCAGAGCTTCCAGGGACTAAGCCACTACCTAAAGACTATACATGGACTGACCCTGGACTCTGACCTCATAGGTAGCAATGAATATCCTAGTAAGAGCACCAGTGGAAGGGGAAGCCCTGGGTCCTGCTAAGACTGAACCCCCAGTGAACTAGATTGTTGGGGGGAGGGTGGCAATGGGGGGAGGTTTGGGAGGGGAACACCCATAAGGAAGGGGATGTTTGCCCGGAAACCGGGAAAGGGAATAACACTCGAAATGTATATAAGAAATAGTCAAGTTAATAAAAAAAATTGTATTACTTCTATTCTTTTATAGCAGTCCTTGCCCATTCCCTGTCGGCCCTCCAACAGTTCCTCATTCAATTCCTCCTTCCCACCATCATCAAGAGGATCCACCCCAACCCCACCAGAAGCCCCCACTTCCTGTGTCCTTAAGGTCTCAAGGGTTAGGTGCATCTTCTCCCACTGAGGCCAGACCAGTCTGTGATCTGCTGTATGTGTTGGGGACCTGTATGTTACCTGGATGGTGGCTCTGTGTCTGATAGATTTCAGGGGCCTGGGTTAATTTAGACTGATGGTCTTCCTAGGGTGTCACCCCTCCTCCTCAGCTTCTTCCAGCCTTATTCTAATTCAATCACAGAGGTTGCCAACTTCAGTCCAATGGTTTTGTATAAGTATCTACATCTGTCTCAGTTAGCTGCTTGTTGGACCTCTCAGATGACAGCCATGCTAGACTCCTCTCTATGAGCACATCACAGCATCAGTAGTAGTGTCAAGTCATGGAGCCTCTCTTTGAGGTGGATTCCAAGTTGGGCCAGTCACTGAAGCACCTTTCCCTCAGTCTCTTCTCCATTTTCTTCCCTGCAGTTCTTTCCTAAGCAGAACACCCATGACTCAGGCTCTAAGATCAAGAATTGATAAATGGGACCTCAAGAAATTGAAAGGCTTCTGTAAAGCAAAGGATATTGTCAATTGGACAATCATCAACCTGCAGATTGGATAAAAAAGTCTTCACTAACCCCAAGTCTAATAGAGGGCTAATATCCAAAATATATAAAGAACTCCAGAAGCTAACCTCCAAAAAACCAAACAACCCAATCAAAAAACAACAGAGGGACCTCAAATGGCCTAAAAGTACTTAAAGAAATGTTCAAAGTCCTTAGTCATCAGGGAAATTCAAATCAAAATGACCCTGAGAATCTACCTTATACCAATCAGAATGTCTAAGATCAAAATCTCAGTTGACAGCACATATTGGCAAAGATGTGGAGAAAGAGGAACACTCCTCCGTTGGTGGTGAGATTTCAAACTGGTACAACTACTCTCAAAGTCAATATGGAGCCAAAAATTAAACTAACATAAGCCACTCACAATGGTGTAACTTTAATGAAGTATTATATAGTAGTTGAATGATATTTTTAGCTCAGGGAACATACAAATATGATTTCTTTATTTCACTGTGGTGAGAACAGAAAGAGGTACATTTGAATGAGTTAATGTTTTCGTTCATAACACTGTTAATCTATTATATGAATGTGACAGTTTAGTTCAGCTTTTCTAACATTTGCTTAAGAAACTTAGAACCTATGAAGACAACTTAAGTTTTTGTCAGAATTTCTATATGATTTGTCGTTCTATTAATTTTGTAATAAAAATAGTTCTTAGTAATAAAAATTGTTTGTACTAGCTATGGTCAATAGGTTGCATCGTTGCAGAACATGTATATAAACCTTAGAAACAATATGTTACTCTATCCCTGGTGGAGTGTAATGTAACCTTTCCTTTTTTAAAACATGTAGAAACTTAAAGCACATGCTGATTTTAAATCTAGTCTGGAATGATCCAGAATCATAACCACAAAATTTAAAAAATATAAAGTGGATGTTACCCATTCTGGGTCTACTGTACTCTGCAGATTTCTTAGATAACTTAAGAGGATGTGAGTAGAGTCCAGGTAAGAAAATGGTATTTCTCAGATTTGAAGTAAGGAATCTCCAAGGTGAGAGGTCACACTGACCCTACCAAGCAAAATGCTTTCCCTCTGAGAAGTAGTTTTTGGAAGCTAACCTAATTGGAGTTGATGAGTTTGTACAGTGTGAGAAACATGTAGATATTTTCCCTTTTGCTTCCTTTTACCACAGTCTTCAACATACCTACTGCAATTCAATAATGAGTAATGAAATTAATTAGTATAAAAATTAATTATTTTAACTCTATAATGCACCTTCACATCAATACAATGTGAGCCAAAAGATAAACCTTGATGGGTAAAATTTAAAGTCTGTAGCCTTGAATTTAAGGCTTTTTGCTAGATTCTGTGTCTTTACTTGTCTTTCTTTAAATTTGGGTTTAATCGTCTGATTATGGTATTTTGAAAAAGAAATTACAAGGAAAAATTAAACAGCAATTTTAAAAGGCTGAGTCATAGTAGTGCTAGCAAAATGACCTGGTTCTTCAGTGATAACCTATCCAAATGAGCTGCCTACCATTTGGCGAACTATAGCTGGTTATAGAAATTTCCACTGGGACCAATTCTCAGGTAGAGCTAGGCACAGTAAAGTTCGAGAGGTGTTGTCAAAATCAGATAGCTTATAGAGTACTAGATCATTATATAATCGTATATTATGTAATTTTTTACACAGACTAAACTCCAAGAAATCAAATCACATTTTCAAAATTAAATATTTTGACTATCACTACATACATCACTGTAGAGTAAAACTCTTGGTGTAAAAACGAATCCTTTATATTACTAATGCTTTATGGCTATCCTACTAAAATATAATATCCTCTCATCAGAGTGCATAAAATATTTTGACATACAATCAGTATGTAGAATGGTTTGTTAATCTTAAGAATAACAAGAACTAATGGGTCAGGGCCACTGTATCTTCTCATCTCTTTGAATTGTTCAGGTTTCAGACAGAGACAGACGTGGAGTTAATACCACAATGGCATTACAGTTAGAACAGGTCTGGTAATTACGGCCATCACATGGCTTTTCTCTTCAATCCTCTTTTTAAAAACTTGCCCCATGCCTTTCTCTTTGGTTTATCCTATACGTCGCACATCTTCTATTCAGATCACAGTATGCCTTCATATATTCTCAAAAATATATAACGACATTATTTTAAGGAGCAACATGACGTACAGTTAAATGCTCTTCCCTTACTAAAGCATATAAGAAATTCTACCTGAAGCCATTTTAAACGTCCAATGACAAATTTTCCCTGTAGATACACATCACAAAGATTGTATTTTAAGATGTGACCAAGCCGCCGCTGACATTTTAAATGAAAATTGTTATACATGCATGGAAAAATAAAATTGCAAGCGCGCGCGCGCGCACACACACACACACACACACACACACACACACACACACATCTTGTCATGCAAAGAAATCCAAATGTACTTTTAACCTGGCTTCTATCTGAAGAAAATTGTGTCTGTGTATATATTTGCATGACTTCTGGCAAATACATAAAAGCAAAGCCAAAACTCAGATTTCATATGGGAAACATGGAATATTTGCTGCATGTGCTTATGCTTTTCTCTCTTGTTTTTGCAACACCTCTAAAATGATAGTGATTTCATGCACTATGTGCATAAAAATATAAAGATAATTGAAACAGTTA
This sequence comes from Rattus norvegicus, assembly GCF_021556685.1. Lineage (NCBI taxonomy): Eukaryota > Metazoa > Chordata > Mammalia > Rodentia > Muridae > Rattus > Rattus norvegicus. The sequence continues at coordinate 168,712,049 of NC_141535.1, forward strand.
GACAGAGGATTTTTACACACGGATAAGTGAACAGCTGAGGTATAACATGATGTGAACAACTAGAACATTCTGAATTCTTGGTCTTTTTGCTACATTTCCAACCCTCAATAGGATCTGTCCATTGTACCATCAAAATAACCATGTCAGATAGTTAGTTTATTATGACCAATTGGTTCTGAATCATTCTTCTTGAGTTAGTCTATTTTTTTCCACTCAATTTTGTATGCTCCATACATCTCTCTCAATTGAATGATTCATTCAGATTCTTTCTCTATGGTGCACCCACACCCAGAGACTTGAGAGGTCACATGATGACATTTGGAAACACTAGAGCTTCAGTGCTTTGCAATTTGACAACAAGGTGTTCTAATCCAAATTTAAAAAGCAATTCAGTGTGATGGTAAAAACTGTCTATGATTCTTAGATACAGAAAGAGTGGAGAATGATTTTCTTTCCTTTGTCAAAGTGTTATTGTTGATCGATTTAAAAACATGTGGGCTATGTGTTCTATCTCTCTCTATTAGCACAAGAATAGTGACACCATAGAGATTGAGAAGACATAGAATCTTCTAGTTCAGCTTTGCTAACTATTATCTCATTAGCATAGTCTAGCCTCGAATTCTCTATGGAACTAAATATGAACTCACTATGTCACTAAAGTGGCCCCTGGTACCTCCTGCCTTCATCCCCCAACTGCTGGAATTACAGGAATAAACCATTGCATAGATATATGATGTCTTCTTATAGGGATTTAAAACTTATTTATAGAAATAAACAAAGTATTATTGGTAAAATATTAATATATAAAGTAGAAATGGAAGTAAAATAATATACCAGATACAATGTTCATATATTCATTTGGAAGAAAAATAAATTTTTGCTTGGAAATGCATCAACTCACTTACACAGTCATTCAGATATTGAAATATTTACCTTTCAAAGGTTTTCTAGAAATGTATATAGCTTAAGTATAGAAAAATATATAATGCCACAGTTGATCAGTGAATAAAGAAATGATAAATACTTTGGCAGCACATATTGATAGTAATGGTAGTTTAATAACATGTTACCTTTAAGGTGAGTCTTCCTTTTCATTAGTATCCATTACTAATGTGCAGTTAAAAATCAGGCATTTCCATATGTGCTTTTCATTAAGTAGAATAGATTTTAGTCAAATATAAATACTTCAATTAAATCATGATGTACTTATAATCTACTATTTTTTTACATAAAGGTTTTGAAAGAATGACAAAAATATTTGTCTCTAAATAATGATAGAAAATTACGTGCTAACAGACTCCAAGTCCATTGAAGAAATCACAAATACAAAATTAACAGAAAAAATAAGATCCAAAGTTTGAAGTATTTGTGTTTGGATACTTATCTATCTATAAGTATTTAAAATTTAGTTACTTTTAATTTCTCTATTTTATTAATTTTAGATAGGTTGTGTTTTGTGTGTGTGTAAGTTATGGTTATGTTACCTTTACAATAGAATGCATACAAAATTAAGAAAGAAGTGTGTGTGTGTGTGTGTGTGTGTGTGTGTGGGTGTGGGTGTGTGTGTGTGTGTGTGTGTGTGTAAAGGCAGAGTAGATAGAGAGCTAGTACAATTAAAATATACATTACTACATTTCTATAAAGAAAGTAATAATTAACACACTTTGAAGGCTTTTCAGTGGACTAGGGGTTTGGGCTCAAATTCCAGAAAACCATGTAAACACAGGCATGCACATACAAAGCTAATACATGATTGGCAGTTTGAATAAACTGGAAGCAAACCAGATACTCCAAGGAAACACAATTGTCCTTGGTAAGTGGACCTTAACAATCCATCTGTCGGGTTTTACAAGATTTTACTGAGTTATGTTGTCAAACGAAACAGACAGGAGGTCTTGAAAGAATAGATGGATTTCAATTAAGCCTTTCTTTAGTTTTGAATATTTGAATAGGTAGAGAGGAAGCTGGATAGACAGACAGAGACAACAAGAATGGAACTGAGACGTGATGAATTAGCTCTGCTTGTTTCAGGTCATTTAAAATGGCAAGAGTTGGATGTGTATGGGAAACCTACTGGTAATGTATGCTTCAAATGTCAATGAAGCTCTTGGGGAGACAGATAAAGTTTCAGATAAGAAAAAAGGATGAGGGACAGAGAATGCTGTGAAAATGAAAAAGAAACATTTATCAGTATTTCAAGTAGACACTGATCATGTAATGAAAAACACAAAATTCACTTAGTATACATCTTTAAAATAAAATGAGACAGCATAATCACAGCTATTCCATCATTTTTAGCTGGGGCCAGAGTTTTATAGCACATTTTAAATATCTACACAATTTTCCTATGGGGTACTTTTTTTTCCATTTTAGAGGTAACGGCATAGAGCAGTTAAGATATTCAATATTTACATTAGGTCAAATATTAAGATCAAAAGTTCTAATGCTTATGTTTTCCCCATTTGTATTATGTGATTTCTGAAGTGTGGACCCTGAATTCTATACATTTAAGTTTTAAAATTATCTCATTAGTCATCAGTACTGCTTAGTATCTCAATTTCCTTTCTTTGCAAATGAATGAGGTAATTTACCTCAATATTGAAGAGTAAGTTATTTGTTATTTATTATACACTGAAAATGGTTCACAGTACCCAATATGCAGGTCTCATTTTGCATTGCTGTTTCTTCTCATCTCAAACCAAGTGTAAATGAAAATAAAGGGAAATGGAACAATTGCAGCCATTCACCCGAAGCAGACGTGTAGACTTTTGTCACTCCCCCCAAACAACATGAGTTTCCACAAACCTAGAAATTAATACTTCAAAATAAGAGGCTTTGAATTTTGCCAAGACTTAAATTTTCAATACTTCTGGAAACGTCATACCATAAGTCTCAAGTGAGTAGTTACATATATGGCTGAATATTACTCTGGTATTCCAGGAAGTTGCTGTAGTGTATTTACACATTACACAAGAGTGTAACCACAGATACAGAAATGGCATGCAGCCACATTGTAACTGTCCCCCGTTGCCAAAGGTCAGAACATATGATCGGTCACCATCAGGGAAAGCATGCTCTTACAACATAGCAGCAATTGTGAAATTGATTGTATAATAAGTATAGTTTGGATTGACCATATTCTTATTTAAAATTAACCATTAAAACATGGGTTAGCAGTTCGGGATATCATCATATAAGTAGGTAAATCACTCACACATATAAGATAGGGCAAGTTGTTCTGCATATTCCCAGTCTTGAATCTGCCTCAACCAACAGAGAATACAAAATATTCAAGCTAAAAACTGTCCCTGAACTAAACATGTACCTGATAAGGTGTAACAGCTACTTTTCTAGCACTTTCATTATATTTTTTTCATAAAATAAAAGACAGGATTTAAAGTACAAGTAACTGCATGCAAGATTACATAACGATCCACCAATTAGTAAGAGACTTGACTAACCAGGATATATTTTATATTTCAGGGTGGTTCTGGCACCAATACCTCATGGACTTTTATAGACACCTGTGTACATAGGAAAGCGGCATCACTCTGAGTTTACACATAGAAATTGTACCCACAAAAGTTCCTCACTTTGTTATTGACAAACATATATAAGAGAGAATCACTGGATAAAGTCAGTCAATGTATATTTAATCTCTATGTATTTCCCTTGTAATCTCTACTGATTGCTTGTATATTTTTAAAAAAACGTCAATCAGAGACCCTTAGAAAATTGCCTTCATCACAGAAACAATAAAACTTTGTTTCCCCTAAAAAAGAAAAATCTTTGCAAATTTCCAAATGATGTAGAATTGACAGATATTTTTGTAACATTATTCGACAGGTATACAATATATATTAAATATGTTTAATATATTAATTCAAGAATATATTAAAGTTATTAGCAAGATATATCTAGGTTGTGTATCTCAAATTATTTTGCAAGAGACACCTAAGCACACACTGATGTTAGTAAGAGAACGATTCAATCATAAAAAGTAAAATACCAGGACTATAACTCATTAGTTTAGGACTAAAATCTCAATTTTGAAATATTAGAAAGTAGGAGTTGGGTTTAACATTTGGGTTTGAAATAATACATTTTTTACAAGAGATTGTCTCTTTTTTACTCCTTTTTCCCATAGCAAACTTGTGCACATTGCAGCCCATCTTCCTATGGCAAACACACACACACACACACACACACACACACACACGCACGCACGCACGCACGCGCGCACGCGCGCGCACACACACATTGAAGTATGCTCATATAAGGTGGCATTGACAACACTCACAGAAGCTAGTCAGAACTGGATAATTATGTGTGGCCCACTTGTGTGTGCTACCCTTTTATTCTCATTGCATATATCCTTGTATATAGCCTCCTGTGATAAAGAGGGCAAGAATAAGGAAATAGGAAGGCTAGAAGGCTAGGAAGGGCTAAAAGAAAGAACTTTTTTTTTTGATATAGTTCAATGAGTCATTATTTAGCATTGTGTAGAATACATTTCCATTTAAGATGCTTTTAACATATGCAAAGGGAAGGTTATACTGTTGTTCCAGAGGTGAAATAAGAATGCAAGCAAAACCAAGAAATGGTGATTTTAGAAAGATAATTTGTCAAAACCACGTCATACCACTCTTTTCAGATGGTCTTGTTATTTAAATTAAAGTGTCCGAGGAGAATTATTTGACAACAAATAGAGCTCAAATACCCTCTTGTATGTGTTAACCTTATTAATTGCTTTAACATTCAAGTGCCTGCATTCACCGGCATAGAAAGTTCCGGTTATTTATTGCCATTATTGTGGCAGACCTTTGTTCTTTGTGTTATTCAACTCTGTTATTCTTAGGAGCCAGGAACTCTGACAGCTGCTGCCAGTTCTGTGAAGTTTGTTTAAAACAATGGGGGAAATTGCCTAGCAACCTCACATCCAGTTTCTGGTACCCTCTTGGAGATCACATTCCACATACTCAGCTCGTCTCTCTAGGCTCATGGGAAATCATGGTGTGTGTGTGCACACACATGCAGGCCAGCACAGCATAACCCAAATTCCCAATTGGGTCTCTTAAAACCCTGCCCAATGTTCACAATCTATGTGACTATTTGACATATGAGGCATGGGTGGTTATTAAAGCTGAACTAATCACATGGAAATATATGCAAATCAATTACCACCTTCTCTTCAAAGTTTCCTGTTTAAGGCTTAATTTTCTGAAGACATTAATATACAGCTGAAAATAAGGTTTTAAATTTTAAATAATTTATTTATTTGACTAAAATGATAGTCAGAAATCTTCTTCATCCTGTGTCTAATATGTGATACTATATACGTGATTGTCTATTTTGTTAAAATTCTCAACATTCTGATAACTTTTGGTAATGCAGGTGTATCTTGAATAAAGGAGAACATGGCAGAGGAATGAAATCAACATTGTTTCAAAGTTGGGGACAGTCAGAGATCGGACTGTTTTTATTGTATATTTTTCTATTTATCGGGTAATGATTTAAAAAAATGCTTAGGATATTATAAGAAAATGCCATGCTAGTAAGTTACAGGATTCAACTCTAACACTGAAGCTTCATATGTTTATTTGTATCTTTATATTGATGTCTTATCTTCATCTCCTTAGGTAAAGTAGAAACAGTAAAAATTAATCTAAGGTCCCTTTCTAGCTAATATTCTATAATTCCACAAATGTCCTTGCTCTTCCGTGAAACTGCTCCATGTGAACAATGAAGGAGGAAACAGTTATGAATACAAAGTTTCCTGCCAGCTTCTTCTACCTTGTTGGACAAGTGCCACTGTCTGTGAAGCTGGAAGAGTGGAGTGATCAACTGATCTGATCACAAAAAGCTAGAGATAGTAGGAAGAACCCTGACATACAATACACAGCAAGGGTATTCCAGTCTTAATTAAAACCATAATTTCAACTTACTAAAATTCAACGAGAAGTGATTTCAGTTCAAATTTTAAGAGTGGTCAAAATGCATAGTTTGTGTACAAAAGCAGCCTGGTGCCCCATTCCATAAAGAGATGATGGAGTACACCGAGTCTATTCATTTTCATGCTGTCCGTGTCTGCTCTCCACATTCATGACGGACAGAAAAAAAATATAATTACTATTCAGTGTATACTATGTGAAAATTCAGATGTTCTCCAAAAAACAAAGACACTATTGCAAAGAAAATGTGGAATCCAGAGGCTTGGATTTTCCCCTAATTAGGTTCTGAAAATCACTGCCATTGTGGATATATACATTAGTCACATTACATAAAGCTAAGCACTGTTGTAAAACACATTAAGGACCATTAGATGACAATGTAATTCCTCAATCATCTGCTGTTCATTCATAAAATGGAAATGCAGAAAATGTGAAGTTAAGGGGGGAAGCAAGTTTTTCCTTTCTGTTTCTTCTTCATTCTTCCTATTTATATTGAAAAACAGAATAGGTAGACCGTGCCTTATCTTGATAGGAGCTTCCTAAGAACTAATTAAATTATAGTTCTGCTTACTATTGAATTTTTTGGTCCTCTATGAAGATTCCTATGATATCATGGGCAAGGTCACAGTCTCAGTACTGTAGAATTTGAGAAGACACTTGACAAACACAGGATGGCGGTATCTTTTCTTTAGGATCTCCTACGACATCCAACAACTTGTCCACATTTCTTGCTATCCCAAGATGTGGCAGCACAATATATCACCAAGGAAACAGTGAGAAGACAGGATTTCGAAAGGAAAGTGGCAAGGGAGAGCTAAAGTGAAGGAGACGGGAAACAGTGGAGGAGCACCATACACACAGAAGTAGCTTACATAGGTTTAGAAATGCATTCTACCAAAATGTGTTCACTGTGATCTTCATGGAAACATTAATGGGCTAAGAGTGGTAAGAGAGTGTGAGGCATAAACAGGAGGAACATTAAAGTAAAAAGGTCATGCAGATTCCACATAGTGGCCTAAGTCTCACTGTAGCATCCTGTTTATATTAAAAGGATTTGTTCATCATCTCTAAACTTCTCTGGCTTGGCCTAGCTTCTGGTTGTATATTCATTTTATCTACTTCTAAAAATTGGTCGTCTTTTCATAATGGAGTCTATCCTCAAATCTGATCTCTATTTGTTGCCCACGTTCCATTGCCTTAGTAGTGATGAATGGCCTTGGGAAAGATCAATATCTACTGCCCCCATTTCCCTACTAGATACTGTTTGCATCAAGTTGCCCAGTTGTAGGTGAGTTCATGTCCTTTTGATCTTGTGTCTGTTCCATATCTGATTTTGGATCCATTGTCCTGACTCTGGCATCCTGCCCTCCTGTACATTTCTTTTGCTCCTGACAAGCAATTTCTTTGTCCCATATTCTTGCCAGCAGCTTTCTTTAAATCTGTTTTGTTCATCAGAATTACTGTGGGGTTGGTTTGTTTAGAATCTGACCCATCGAGTTGGTGATTTTTCCCCCACACCTGCATTACCTAGACAGAGGTAACAGGAAAGAAGAATAGTATAGTGCTTGAGATGGAACTGGTTTATAAACAACATGGTAAAATGCTCTTTGTTTTGCTTTTAGTTTCTGTGTTTCCTGGTTCCTAAGATCCCCTTTATCTAATGCCAATGCTAACCAACTTTTGGCTTACACTCATTAAGAGGCCATTTTCTTTACAGAGTTCATACAAAGAGTGGAGTTTAACATGCCCTTTGGAGTTGAGCAGACTTAATATTTAACTCTAATATCTAAGACGTTCCTTTAAGAAACTTAGCGAAGGAACTCTGACTCAGTTTGTTTTTAAGGTTTTTTACTATTACTAGCAATATAACAAAAACTGAATAATAACAACAATAATAACAATAATAAAATACATACAAAATCCTTATATCAGCACCAGCTACCCAGGATTCATCAGTGTGCAGAGGTTCCTTGCTTCCCCCTTTTCTCCTATTCTATATATACCAGAGAAATATTTAAGTCAAATTACAGCACAGAAAAGTGAAAATACTCCCTTCATTTTTTCTAAGACATAAGTCTAGACCATGACATCATGTCTCTTATGTCTCTTTCCTGCTTACATTAATTCTATGCCACTGGCTAACAGTACAAAAGCCAATGGAAGAAATAGAATCTAAGATGCAAAGGAATAGAAATCCCAAGGTTCACAAGTCATGAGAACAATCATGTCAGTTCTTAAGCCGCCACTGATATTTGATTAAAGGAAACCCGCACTTCACTGATTATAGACTCTAAGTTTTAGAAAACCATGAATAAATTATCAGAAGAGAAATGGCGATCAATTAGGTAAAAAAGCCAGTTTCTGAAGAAATCATGAATGGATTTGAAGTAGTAACACAAGTCAGCAGTGTGGCTTTTTCCAGTTCTTTGACAAACTGAGTGCTAAGGCAGCTTGATAATACTCATAGACTGGGATTGTAATTAGAAGGGAAATAGTTGCATATTTAAGTGTTTTCTCCTTCTCTACCTGTGCTCTGCGAAAGATCCAGTGAGCACGTTCCAGCTAGAACCATGGCCAGCTTCATGGAGAGTAACCTGGGTCACTCACTGTCCTGATTGCATTTATCAAACTGGCGAACAGCAGCATCCAGGGAGCAAATCTTCCTTTAACATTATAAACTACAAATAACTGACATTTTCATAGTTCTGGATGCTAGAAGTTCAAAACTAAGCATGAGTTGATTTGTTCTGGGGTTGGAGGTTTATGCTATACTGCAGACAGATTTTTTTTTTGTACCCATGTATGAGGAACAGGAAAAGAGAGCCAACTTGTATAGTTTGACTTGTGAAGATGCTGGATATATTTCTTTAATGTTCAGTCACTGTGGTGTTACTAGATTTTTAACAACCTCATGGAGACTCAGTATCTGGAAACAGAATCATCGGGGCTTAAAAGTCATCATAGGAATATTTAGTGTGAATGATTTAGCCCTTGAATTCCCCTTGTATTTTTTAATGACATTATTTTTGTGAAGTATATATTTGTTTGAATCGTGCTTTATGTATGGCTGCATACATACTCTAGTATTATAAATATATAATGACATGACACAATAACAATTATATTGAGAAAATAATAAGCAATATACTAACATTATTATTAATAACTTGTTTTAAACATTATAGGAAAAAGAGGAAACTCAAAGTATATGCAAGGTCAATGCAAGAAATTTTAAATTAACCAAACAAATTCATCGTCAGGAAGTAGTTTGTTAAAATCTCAGAATATTAGTAATTAGCAATCCAAGAAGCATTTGAAATTAGTAGATGTGAATAAGAGTTTTAATTAACACAGACTTTTTCCTGTATAATCTAGTTTTGCCTACAGAATGTGCCTCAAAATGACAAAAAGTTCAAGGGTAACAGTATTTCCTACTCTGTTGAAGAAACAAGTACAACCCAGCTAGGTTTTTTGAAGTGTTATCTACATACAAGAGCCTGTCAGATCACTAGAGTAAATGTTCAAGTCCAGGCCTTGTAACTGGAAACAGAATCATCTTTGCTTCCTGTGTTTTATTAACAACTTTAAAACTGTAAGCAGTAGGATGTAAACTAAGTGCAAGGCCATGGGGTGGTAAGGATCCCTAATTTAACTACTCATTGAGCAATCAAACTCTAAGGAGTGGATGGTCAATGAATTCTCTGGATCTCTCCTAATTTCCATTCCTATTGTCATTCATTCTGTGAAATTCATTTTACAAAAGAAAAACAAAAGACAAAAACAAAAACCAGAAAAACAAAGATCCCAGACTCTTATTTGCCTTTAGTCCTAAATTGCTTGAGTGTTTGTTCAAATCAATTATTGCCCCCTAAGGAATGCTGTGTGTCTGAAGTTGCTGCTGTGGCCCCAGGAATTGCTTCCTAAATGACATTCTGTGGCCTTCCCTACCTCTTATCTGCTTGGCACTCATCACTCAGCCCAGGGCAATGGCCCTGAGCCAACACTGCTTGCAACTCTGAACAGAGGCCTCTTTGTCTCTGTTTAAATAATTACACTACACTTCTCATGCTTGCACACTGGAATGAAGTTTAACGGAAAGATGGAGTGACTTCAAATGCAATCTGAAAATGATACCACTGGCAATGACCTTTCAGACTTTCATTTTAAACTAAACACACAATTCTTTAAGATATATACCAAAAGACATATACCTTTAAGACCAAAGAGAAATATACCTTTGTGGTTAGGAAAAAAAAGAAACAAAAAGGGAAGGGAAAGATACACACACACACACACACACACACACACACACACACACACATATATTCTGATTTGTAATATCTGATTATATATATATATTGATTTGTAATATTTGAGTATTATGTTTCCTTTGATTAGATTTTGCCTTTACAATATGAATTCCTTGAGAAATACAATGCTTACTTTAGATCCAATAAAATCTTTTCTTACATTAAGTAGGCCTTCCCCACTATTATAAGACATACAATTCTTGTCATTTCTAATAAATGCAATGATTTTATTTTTTTGCTGTCAAGAGTCACTGCCTATGCTTAGTCAGAGATCTGGTGACAAAGCTTATTTACAGAAGTGTAGAAGATACCTGGATATTTAGAGATACAAGGGCAAGAAACTTGGAGCCAGTGTCATTCTAGGAAATATGCTGACCACTCCTCTAAGCAACAGAACATGGGAAAACAATAGCCAACATCAAAGTGTTCTACAAATGCTTCCTTACTACAGAAAGTTTCATTGTGAGGGTGAATGCTTTATATCAAAATGTTAAAGCTAAATCAAGCCCAAAAACTATAACGCTGCCCTCCCAAATTATAAAATTAAAATGTTTTCTTAAACATACTACTAATAAAAAATGTTTTATATTGGCTGATGCTGTGGAGAGCTCATAAGCAACACCCCACAAGCAAACTTGAGCCTCAGGACCACAGGTAAGACAAACCTTCCTGTTCCAAGCGACCTGCCTGGTGAATTCAGGACACACAGAGGCAAAATTTCTCTAGGACCGGACACTTCCAGTATTTGGCGGGAGTCCCAAACCCGCGGATCCCTGCCCGCAGCAGCTCGCTGCTCCCAAAACCTGTGGGAGAGAGCCCTCACTGCCTGGACAGGTGGGCACTCCTGAGGCTGCAGAGCAGAAGAGACCACCAACACTGCCCACCCCTGCCCACATCCCTGGTCCAAGAGGAAACTGTATAGGACCTCTGGGTTCCCTTAGAGGAGGGCCAAGGAGCAGCAGGTCCACTGCTTCCGAGACATCGCCGGAACCTGAAGGGACCGACTGGATAAACAGTTCTCTGTACCCAAATCCCGTGGGAGGGAGAGCTAAACCTTCAGAGAGGCAGACACGCCTGGGAAACCAGAAGAGACTGCACTCTGCACACATTACTGATTCCAGAGGAAAACACCAAAGGCCATCTGGAACCCTGGTGCACAGAAGCTCCCGGAAAGGGCGGTGCAGATCTTCCTGCTTGCTGCCGCCATGGAGAGCTCATAAGTAACACCCCACAAGCAAACTTGAGCCTTAAGACCAAGGTAAGACAAACCTTCCTACTCCAAGCGACCTACCTGCCTAGTGAACTCAGGACACAGGACCACAGGAACAGCTGAAGACCTGTAGAAAGGAAAAACTACACACCCAAAAGCAGAACACACTGTTCCCATAACTGGCTGAAAGAAAACAGGAAAACAGGTCTACAGCACCCCTGACACACAGGCTTATAGGACAGTCTAGCCACTGTCAGAAATAGAAGAACAAAGTAACACTGGAGATAATCTGATGGCGAGAGGCAAACACAGGAATCCAAGCAACAGAAACCAAGACTACTTGGTATCATCAGAGCCCAATTCTCCCACCAAAGCAAACACTGAATATCCAAACACACCAGAAAAACAAGATCCAGTTTCAAAATCATATTTGATCATGATGCTGGAGGACATCAAGAAAGATGTGAAGAACTCCCTTACAGAAACACAGGAAAACATAAATAAACAAGTAGAAGCCTACAGAGAGGAATCGCAAAAATCCCTGAAAGAATTCCAGGAAAACACAATCAAACAGTTGAAGGAATTAAAAATGGAAATAGAAGCAATCAAGAAAGAACACATGGAAACAACCCTGGATATAGAAAACCAAAAGAAGAGACAAGGAGCCATAGATACAAGCTTCACCAACAGAATACAAGAGACAGAAGAGAGAATCTCTGGAGCAGAAGATTCCATAGAAATCATCAACTCAACTGTCAAAGAAAATGTAAAGTGGAAAAAGCTACTGGTCCAAAACATACAGGATATCCAGGACTCAATGAGGAGATCAAACCTAAGGATTGTAGGTATAGAAGAGAGTGAAGACTCCCAGCTCAAAGGACCAGTAAATATCTTCAACAAAATCATAGAAGAAAACTTCCCTAACCTAAAAAAAAGAGATACCCATAGACATACAAGAAGCCTACAGAACTCCAAATAGATTGGACCAGAAAAGAAACTCCTCCCGTCACATAATAGTCAAAACACAAAATGCACAAAATAAAGAAGGAATATTAAAAGCAGTACAGGAAAAAGGTCAAATAACATATAAAGGCAGACCTATCAGAATCACACCAGACTTTTCGCCAGAGACTATGAAAGCCAGAAGATCCTGGACAGATGTCATACAGACCCTAAGAGAACACAAATGCCAGCCCAGGTTACTGTATCCTGCAAAACTCTCAATTAACACAGATGGAGAAACCAAGATATTCCATGACAAAACCAAATTTACACAATATCATTCTACAAATCCAACACTACAAAGGATAATAAATGGTAAAGTCCAACATAAGGAGGCAAGCTACACCCTAGAAGAAGCAGAAACTAATCATCTTGGCAACAAAACATAGAGAAGAAAAGCACACAAACATAACCTCATATTCAAATATAAATAAAACAGAAAGCAATAATCACTATTACTTAATATCTTTCAACATCAATGGCCTCAACTCCCCAATAAAAAGACATAGATTAACAAACTGGATACGCAACGAGGACCCTGCATTCTGCTGCCTAGAGGAAACACACCTCAGAGTCAAAGACAGACACTACCTCAGAGTGAAAGGCTGGAAAACAACTTTCCAAGCAAATGGTTGGAAGAAGCAAGCTGGAGTACCCATTCTAATATCAAATAAAATCAATTTTCAACTAAAAGTCATCAAAAAAGATAAGGAAGGACACTTCATATTCATCAAAGGAAAAATCCACCAAGATGAACTCTCAATCCTAAATAACTATGCCCCAAATACAAGGGCACCTACATACGTAAAAGAAACCTTACTAAAGCTCAAAACACACATTGCACCTCACACAATAATAGTAGGAGATTTCAACACCCCACTCTCATCAATGGACAGATCATGGAAACAGAAATTAAACACAGACGTAGACAGACTAAGAGAAGTCATGAGCCAAATGGACTTAACAGATATTTATAGAACAGTCTATCCTAAAGCAAAAGGATATACCTTCTTCTCAGCTCCTCATGGTACATTCTCCAAAATTGACCATATAATTGGTCAAAAAACGGGCCTCAATAGGTACAGAAAGATAGAAATAATCCCATGCGTGCTATCAGACCACCACAGCCTAAAGCTGGTCTTCAATAACAGTAAGGGAAGAACGCCCACATATACATGGAAGTTGAACAATGCTCTACTCAACGATAATCTGGTCAAGGAAGAAATAAAGAAAGAAATTAAAGACTTTTTAGAATTTAATGAAAATGAAGGTACAACATACCCAAACTTATGGGACACGATGAAAGCTGTGCTAAGAGGAAAACTCATAGCTCTGGGTGCCTGCAGAGAGAAACAGGAAAGAGCATATGTCAGCAGCTTGACAGCACACCTAAAAGCTCTAGAACAAAAAGAAGCAAATACACCCAGGAGGAGTAGAAGGCAGGAAATAATCAAACTCAGAGCTGAAATCAACCAAGTAGAAACAAAAAGGACCATAGAAAGAATCAACAGAATCAAAGTTGGTTCTTTGAGAAAATCAAGAAGATAGATAAACGCTTAGCCAGACTAACGAGAGGACACAGAGAGTGTGTCCAAATTAACAAAATCAGAAATGAAAAGGGAGCGATAACTACAGATTCAGATGAAATTCAAAAAATCATCAGATCTTACTATAAAAGCCTATATTCAACAAAACTTGAAAATCTGCAGGAAATGGACAATTTCCTAGACAGATACCAGGTACCAAAGGTAAATCAGGAACAGATAAACCAGTTAAACCCCATAACTCCTAAGGAAACAGAAGCAGTCATTAAAGGTCTCCCAACCAAAAAGAGCCCAGGTCCAGACGGGTTTAGTGCAGAATTCTATCAGACCTTCATAGAAGACCTCATACCTATTCCACAAAATTGAAACAGATGGAGCACTACCGAATTCCTTCTATGAAGTCACAATTACTCTTATACCTAAACCACACAAAGACCCAACAAAGAAAGAGAACTTCAGACCAAGTTCCCTTATGAATATCGACGTAAAAATACTCAATAAAATTCTGGCAAACCGAATCCAAAGCACATCAAAACAATCATCCAACATGATCAAGTAGGCTTCATCCCAGGCATGCAGGGATGGTTTAATATACGGAAAACCATCAACGTGATCCATTATATAAACAAACTGAAAGAACAGAACCACATGATTATTTCATTACATGCTGAGAAAGCATTTGACAAAATTCAACACGCCTTCATGATAAAAGTCCTGGAAAGAATAGGAATTCAAGGCCCATACCTAAACATAGTAAAAGCCATATACAGCAAACCAGTTGCTAACATTAAACTAAATGGAGAGAAACTTGAAGCAATCCCACTAAAATCAGGGACTAGACAAGGCTGCCCACTCTCTCCCTACTTATTCAATATAGTTCTTGAAGTTCTAGCCAGAGCAATCAGACAACAAATGGAGGTCAAACGGATACAGATCGGAAAAGAAGAAGTCAAAATATCACTTTTTGTAGATGATATGATAGTATATTTAAGTGATCCCAAAAGTTCCACCAGAGAACTGCTAAAGCTGATAAACAACTTCAGCAACGTGGCTGGGTATAAAATTAACTCAAATAAATCAGTAGCCTTCCTCTACACAAAAGAGAAACAAGCCGAGAAAGAAATTAGGGAAACGACACCCTTCATAATAGACCCAAATAATATAAAGTACCTCGGTGTGACTTTAACCAAGCAAGTTAAAGATCTGTACAATAAGAACTTCAAGACTCTGAAGAAAGAAATTGAAGAAGACCTCAGAAGATGGAAAGATCTCCCATGCTCATGGATTGGCAGGATTAATATAGTAAAAATGGCCATTTTATCAAAAGCGATCTACAGATTCAATGCAATCCCCATCAAAATACCAATCCATTTCTTCAAATAGTTAGACAGAACAATTTGCAAATTCATCTGGAATAACAAAAAACCCAGGATAGCTAAAACTATCCTCAACAATAAAAGGACTTCAGGGGGAATCACTATCCCTGAACTCAAGCAGTATAACAGAGCAATAGTGATAAAAACTGCATGGTATTGGTACAGAGACAGACAGATAGACCAATGGAACAGAATTGAAGACCCAGAAATGAACCCACACACCTATGGAACTTGATTTTTGGCAAAGGAGCCAAAATCATCAAATGGAAAAAAGATAGAATTTTTCAGCAAATGGTGCTGGTTCAACTGGAGGGCAACATGTAGAAGAATGCAGATCGATCCATGCTTATCACCCTGTACAAAGCTTAAGTCCAAGTGGATCAAGGACCTTCACATCAAACCAGATACACTCAGACTAATAGAAGAAAAACTAGGGCAGCATCTCGAACACATGGGCACTGGAAAACATTTCCTGAACAAAACACCAATGGTTTATGCTCTAATATCAAGAATCGACAAATAGGATCTCATAAAACTGCAAAGTTTCTGTAAGGCAAAGGACACTGTGGTTAGGACAAAACGGCAACCAACAGATTGGGAAAAGATCTTTACCAATCCACATCAGACAGAGGCCTTATATCCAAAATATACAAAGAACTCAAGAAGTTAGACCGCAGAGAGACAAATAACCCTATTAAAAATGGGGTTCAGAGGTAAACAAACAATTCACAGCTGAGGAATGCCGAATGACTGAGAAACACCTAAAGAAATGTTCAACATCTTTAGTCATAAGAGAAATGTAAATCAAAACAACCCTGAGATTTCACCTCACACCAGTGAGAATGGCTAAATCAAATCTCCGGGGACAGCAAATGCTGGCGAGGATGTGGAGAAAGAGGAACACTATTGTTGGTGGGATTGCAGACTTTTACAACCATTCTGGAAATCAGTCTGGAGGTTCCTCAGAAAATTGGACATTGAACTTCCTGAGGATCCAGCTATACCTCTCTTGGGCATATATCCAAAAGATGCTCCGACATATAAAAAAGACACGTGCTCTACTATGTTCATAGCAGCCTTATTTATAATAGCCAGGAGCTGGAAAGAACCCAGATGTCCTTCAACAGAGGAATGGATACAGAAAATGTGGTACATCTACACAATGGAATATTACTCAGCTATCAAAAACAATGACTTTATGAAATTCATAGGCAAATGGTTGGAACTGGAAAATATCATCCTGAGTGAGGTAACCCAATCACAGAGAAATACACATTGTATGCACTCTTTGTTAAGTGGCTATTAGCCCAAATGCTTGAATTACCCTAGATGCCTAGAACAAATGAAACTCAAGACGGATGATCAAAATGTGAATGCTTCACTCCTTCTTTAAAAGGGGAACAAGAATACCCTTGGCAGGGAATAGAGAGGCCAAGATTAAAACAGAGACAGAAGGAACACCCATTCAGAGCCTGCCCCACATGTGGCCCATACATATACAGCCACCCAATTAGACAAGATGGATGAAGCAAAGAAGTGCAGACCGACAGGAGCCGGATGTAGATCGCTCCTGAGAGACACAGCCAGAATACAGCAAATACAGAGGCGAATACCAGCTGCAAACCACTAATCTGAGAACAGGACCCCCGTTGAAGGAATCAGAGAAAGAACTGGAAGAGCTTGAAGGGGCTCGAGACCCCATATGAACAACAATGCCAAGCAACCAGAGCTTCCAGGGACTAAGCCACTACCTAAAGACTATACATGGACTGACCCTGGACTCTGACCTCATAGGTAGCATTGAATATCCTAGTAAGAGCACCAGTGTAAGGGGAAGCCCTGGGTCCTGCTAAGACTGAATGTGATTGTTGGGGGGAGGGCGGCAATGGGGGGAGGATGGAGAGGGGAACACCCACAAAGAAGGGGAGGGGGAGGGATTAGGGGGATGTTGGCCTGTAAACTGGGAAAGGGAATAACACTCGAAATGTAAATAAGAAATACTCAAGTTAAAAAAAATAAAAAAATCATTATTAAAAAATGTTTTATATTTATATGCTTCATAAAATCCTTATACAATTAAAAAATTGTATTGATCATCTCTTTTCAAGTATCTTGACAACTTATAGTTTAATTATAAAATTTATAAAGCACACAGACTATAAACAATGAACCTAAGTAAGCTTAAAGAGGGCTTCATTTTCTGAAGAGTAGAGAGGAGTACATGGGCGAATTTAGCGAGATAGAAAGGTTCTTGTTTGCTGGCACTTTGGGTACATTAAGCAAAAGCTGAAGAGCCAGAAGTGTGAC
Organism: Rattus norvegicus; assembly: GCF_021556685.1. Taxonomy (NCBI): domain Eukaryota; kingdom Metazoa; phylum Chordata; class Mammalia; order Rodentia; family Muridae; genus Rattus; species Rattus norvegicus. The sequence goes on from NC_141535.1 coordinate 168,729,749, forward strand.
GAGGGGGCTGCAGCATGGATTCGTCTTTTGCTCTGTGGGGCTGTGGAAGTTGGATCTTGGATGCAACAGATGAGTTATCAGGCTTTTGAAGCGACATTTCCTGTGATTGGTGGAGCCAAGGGAGATTAAACACCCAAGAACTCAGTGAGCCTAGTGAACAAGGTCTGTGTTGTGCAAAGGGTCTACAGATTTAATACTGAAATATTGGCACAGAGACAAGAGAAAAGAAGTTGTCAATCATGATTTTAAAGAGATAACAGGGGAAAGGGTGAAAAAATGAGAAGGAATATGAATTATCTCTGGAAATTATCAAAAATAAGACTCAGGAACCTGTCAAACTGACTCTCCAAAATTAAAGAGTAAAGATAAAACAGAGCAGACATAATTATGACTAATTAAGGAAATGCACTCTATAAAAGACACCTAATTAATTTATATATTAAATATAATATCTCTACTTTAATAATGTATTCATCATTATATTTTAAACTTAGGCTGGGATTGCATCTCAGTGGTTGAATACTTGCCTAGCATGCACCAGACTTCACCCGAACTCACCTGAGGAATGTAAAGGAATAATTAAATAGGTTTCTTTTTCTTTGTGACAATGAAAATTGAACCTAGAATATCACTTATAGGAGCAAACTATCAACTTCAACTTCTACTAAACGTTTGTCTAATGTTGACAATATCAGAGTATTTTCTGTCCTGTGAGACCAGAATTATATTTAAAAATAAAAGAGATATCTATGAAGAGTGAGTATGGTCAGAGGGGACTGAGGAGAACTAGCTAGAAGACTTGTCATCAAGTGCTACCAACGTTAGGTTTTCCCTGGACTGTTTCTGGTCTGCACAGTGGTCTCTCAGAAAGAGTCCCTCATCCTTCCCAGCAGGCTTGTTTTCTAACCTATTATAACACCAAATCTTTAAAATAAAACCACTTTTAAAGGTATATTAACGGTTCTGGAGAGATAGCTCAGTGGTTAAGAACACATTCTTCTCTTTTTTTTTTTTAATTTATTTATTTTATGTATGTGAGTACACTGTAGCTGTCTTCAGACACACCAGAAGAGGGCATCAGATCCCATTACAGATGGTTGTGAGCCACCATGTGGTTGCTGGGAATTGAACTCAGGACCTTTGGAAGAGCAGTCAGTGCTCTTAACCGCTGAGCCATCTCTCCAGCCACCTTCACAAATTCTTTTTTTTTTTTTTTTTTTTTTTTGCTGGGCTTAAGTTTTTATTTAAATTGTTGCTGTGAGTTACATTTTTTTAAATTTTTTTTTTATTAACTTGAGTATTTCTTATATACATTTCGAGTGTTATTCCCTTTCCCGGTTTCCGGGCAAACATCCCCCTCCCCCCTCCCCTTCCTTATGGGTGTTCCCCTCCAACCCTCCCCCCATTGCCGCCCTCCCCCCCATAGTCTAGTTCACTGGGGGTTCAGTCTTAGCAGGACCCAGGGCTTCCCCTTCCACTGGTGCTCTTACTAGGATATTCATTGCTACCTATGAGGTCAGAGTCCAGGGTCAGTCCATGTATAGTCTTTAGGTAGTGGCTTAGTCCCTGCAAGCTCTGGTTGCTTGACATTGTTGTACATATGGGGTCTCGAGCCCCTTCAAGCTCTTCCAGTTCTTTCTCTGATTCCTTCAACGAGGGACCTATTCTCAGTTCAGTGGTTTGCTGTTGGTATTCGCCTCTGTATTTGCTGTATTCTGGCTGTGTCTCTCAGGAGCGATCTACATCCGGCTCCTGTCGGTCTGCACTTCTTTGCTTCATCCATCTTGTCTAATTGGGTGGCTGTATATGTATGGGCCACATGTGGGGCAGGCTCTGAATGGGTGTTCCTTCACAAATTCTTAAAGCTTTTCAAGGCAATCTCATTCTTCTTAGATTTCACTCAAAATGAAAATCAAAAGTAATGAAGTTCACAAATTTAGCAATGCAGACTTTTGTATACATCATGCAAACCTAGTCATGTCATACAAGTGAATACAGATTGATTAATACAGGTTTTCATTCAAAAAAGCCCCAGAAAGGCCGGTGTCTATAAACCCATCACTCAGGAACTGAGAGAGAAAGAGTGCAAGGTCATTCTCATATATGTCTACAAAAACAAATTAAAACAAAAGCAAATACAACTGAATGAACAAACAGTAAAGCAAACAAGGGAATGCAGTCTTAAAATGCATTTTTCTTTTCCATTTTTTTCTTTTGAGTCAGAGGGGTATGTGAAGCTGGCCATGATGTAAAAACTTAAAATAAATGACCTTGAACTTTTAAAAATGCTTTCTTTACATATATATATATATTTACATATATATTTTATTTGTATGAGGCTGTCTTTAGACACACCAGAACAGGGCATCAGATCCCATTACAGATGGTTGTGAGCCATCATGTGGTTGCTGAGAATTGAACTCAGGGCCTCTAGAAGAGCAGTAAGTGCTCTTAACCACTGAGCCATCTCTCCAGTCCCTTTATTTATTTATTTTTTTTATTAACTTGAGTATTTCTTATATACATTTCGAGTGTTATTCCCTTTCCCGGTTTCCGGGCAAACATCCCCCTCCCCCTCCCCTTCCCTATGGGTGTTCCCCTCCCAACCCTCCCCCCATTGCTGCCCTCCCCCCATAGACTAGTTCACTGGGGGTTCAGTCTTAGCAGGACCCAGGGCTTCCCCTTCCACTGGTGCTCTTACTAGGATATTCATTGCTACCTATGGGGTCAGAGTCCAGGGTCAGTCCATGTATAGTCTTTAGGTAGTGGCTTAGTCCCTGGAAGCTCTGGTTGCTTGGCATTGTTGTACTTTTGGGGTCTCGAGCCCCTTCAAGCTCTTCCAGTTCTTTCTCTGATTCCTTCAATAGGGGACCTATTCTCAGTTCAGTGGTTTGCTGCTTGCATTCGCCTCTGTATTGCTGTATTCTGGCTGTGTCTCTCAGGAGCGATCTACATCCGGCTCCTGTCGGTCTGCACTTCTTTGCTTCATCCATCTTGTCTAATTGGGTGGCTGTATATGTATGGGCCACATGTGGGGCAGGCTCTGAATGGGTGTTCCTTCAGTCTCTGTTTTAATCTTTGCCTCTCCCTTCCCTGCCAAGGGTATTCTTTTTCCTCATTTAAAGAAGGAGTGAAGCATTCACATTTTGATCATCCGTCTTGAGTTTCGTTTGTTCTAGGGATCTAGGGTAATTCAAGCATTTGGGCTAATAGCCACTTATCAATGAGTGCATACCATGTATGTCTTTCTGTGATTGGGTTAGCTCACTCAGGATGATATTTTCCAGTTCCAATCATTTGCCTACGAATTTCATAAACTCGTTGTTTTTGATAGCTGAGTAATATTCCATTGTGTAGATGTACCACATTTTCTGTATCCATTCCTCTGTTGAAGGGCATCTGGGTTCTTTCCAGCTTCTGGCTATTATAAATAAGGCTGCTATGAACATAGTGGAGCACGTGTCTCTTTTATATGTTGAGGCATCTTTTGGGTATATGCCCAAGAGAGGTATAGCTGGATCCTCAGGCAGTTCAATGTCCAATTTTCTGAGGAACCTCCAGACTGATTTCCAGAATGGTTGTACCAGTCTGCAATCCCACCAACAATGGAGGACTGTTCCTCTTTCTCCACATCCTCGCCAGCATCTGCTGTCACCTGAGTTTTTGATCTTAGCCATTCTCACTGCTGTGAGGTGAAATCTCAGGGTTGTTTTGATTTGCATTTCCCTTATGACTAAAGATGTTGAACATTTCTTTAGGTGTTTCTCAGCCCTTCGGCATTCCTCAGCTGTGAATTCTTTGTTTAGCTCTGAACCCCACTTTTTAATAGGGTTATTTGTTTCCCTGCGGTCTAACTTCTTGAGTTCTTTGTATATTTTGGATATAAGGCCTCTATCTGTTGTAGGATTGGTAAAGATCTTTTCCCAATCTGTTGGTTGCCGTTTTGTCCTAACCACAGTGTCCTTTGCCTTACAGAAGCTTTGCAGTTTTATGAGATCCCATTTGTCGATTCTTGATCTTAGAGCATAAGCCATTGGTGTTTTGTTCAGGAAATTTTTTCCAGTGCCTATGTGTTCCAGATGCTTCCCTAGTTTTTCTTCTATTAGTTTGAGTGTGTCTGGTTTGATGTGGAGGTCCTTGATCCACTTGGACTTAAGCTTTGTACAGGGTGATAAGCATGGATCGATCTGCATTCTTCTACGTGTTGCCCTCCAGTTGAACCAGCAACATTTGCTGAAAATGCTATCTTTTTTCCATTGGATGGTTTTGGCTCCTTTGTCAAAAATCAAGTGACCATAGGTGGAACACATTCTTCCATTGCATAGGACTTTGCTTCAGTTCCCAGAGCCCGCGTGGTAGCCCCAACCACTTATAACTCTAGTTGTAAGGGAACATATTCCTTTAGCTGGACTTCTTTCACAGCTTCTTACATTTATGTGGAAAACATAGTTGCACAGGCTCATATAAGTACACATAAATAAAACTAAATAATTTTTTAAAGAGTTAATGTAGTGTTCAAATTCTAAGACATATTTTCTGTATGCACGTCTCATGAGGATCTCTGTTTATTACTCAGTACATTTTTCTTGAAAATTTTAACATTCATTAAAGATTTTTCTTATAGTGGGGGGTGTTCCCAAAATAAAATATCTCTGGTTCCTGAATCTGAGCATGCAGCATCCTGATACCATAGAGCTAGACTAAGTGAAAAACTAATAGGAAGGAAAAGAAGCTGCGTACAAGAGTGTGCCCAACTACCATCCGATAAGCCTTCCAAATGCAGAAGCCAAACAGTTTGCATTATTTTTCTCCACTTGGTCTTGATCGAATCAACATCCAGTTTACAATTTAGGGTAAACAATATAAAGCTAAAGTCACCCACTGATTTGGCTCCATGGGACATCATTATTTTATTTTGGTTCTGGTCCCAGTCCATGGTTTATAATATCCATCACACCACAAAAGCTGTTTCCCGTGGAAAATTTAGTCCACCAAAACACTAGGAGGGTAAGCCCCTCCTCATCCCACACAGCATTCCACTGCCTTTACTAGATTCCAACCCTATAAATACTGACAGACCCCTTCCAGACCTTCACTGAGAGTTTGACAACTCATTTAAAGTGTAAATTCTGTGGTGGACCTCATATCCTCTGCCAAGCCTAATTTAGAGTCCCACCACTTAAGTCCTAAGAGCTATATACCTACATTCTTCATTTGTTTCAAAACCTTTGGCAGGATTGTGGTTTCCTGTTTCCATTGGCACTGTCAACCACGTGACTTCCTCTGGCCAATGAAATGTGAGCAAAAGTCCACTGCGGTTCAGCCAGAAGACTGAAGCTCCTAGAGTATCATTCATAGACTCCTCACCACCCTCTGGCTCCATGAATATCAGTGAATTGTTGCCATGAACAGGATATTTGGAACAAACACAATATAGAAAGATACATTAAAGATACATTATATATTTATTATTTTTAAAGCCCAGGAATTTGCAATAACAAATGCAGAAACTGACTATCCTGGATGATATAAACAATACTACGATAGGAGGTCTATTTCTTTATAAACTGAGAAACAGACAGATTGGAAGAACTTTTAAAAGACTTGAAGTGAACACGTGAACTTTTCTAGTGAACTTTTAAAAAAAATTCTATTAGGTTCTTCTTTAACTAAGATTTTCTCAATTACTTAACATATTGAAAACATCATGGCCAGCACACAACCACAGTCATGAGTTATGTCTATATAAGGCCACATCTTCTCTTCTAAATATGGTAACCATCATATGATTTAATCCAGATGATAATAAATGCAATTTATTCTCTTTGTGTATCACAGAGTATGTTACATTATTTTTATTGAGATAGTTGTTGATTGTGAATGAGAATACTTACACTTATTGCTTTGAGTTTAAATTTAGTCATCAATGTTGGATGTCAGAAGAACATTTTCATCAAGTTACAATACTCATAAATATTTTACTTCTGCTTAGGTTGTTACTGAAATGATATTTTGGATATTAGGGGCAACTGGAGTCTACCATGTTTTGAAATGGCTCTCAAGATGGACAATAGTGTTTCACTATCAGCTTAGCACATTTGATTTCTGAACTGTAACAAACTCAGGTCAAAAACTAAATTCTCTTCCCACTTGATTTGGGTAAAATGAATTTCCGGATTAAAGAAGAGAAATTCAAGAGTGGCTTATGAAACCAGAATTTCTAGACATAAATTTTTCTAAAATATTTGAGATTGCATGCTGTAGTATTTATCAAATGTTCTGATGAGTTAAATGCAGCATAAGGATTAAATTTCTTCACCAGTATACAAGTTCCTGAGATGTTGAGGCACGAGTGCTTTCGCAATATTCATTTGGTTTTGTCAAATCAAAGGGTTTCAGAATTATGTTTGAAGTGTTTCTGAAACCAAAAGAAACCCTCACTGCTTTTTACATTTGCTCATTCTTTGTAATGGCTCCAAACTGGATATTGTTCTCAAGTTCAATGGGTAATAAACAAGTCAGAAATGGTTTGGACTGCAATCACAAATTTAAATCTCAAAAATAAATTTTGGTTTTCTTCTGAATCCCATCATAATATTTTCCTATGAGCAATCTCTCCTAGAGCTATACCAATTTAAAACAAAATTTCAACAAATAATAATAATAATAAAAACAAGCAACTCAGTTTTCTGAACTTTTTCTGCCCACAGGACCCTTGCAGGGCAGGAACAAGTATACAGTGTCCTCAGGAAAAATGTAACTGCTTATAGTGTCAGCCTTTAAACACATATATCTGTGCAACTCAATAACAATTAAGAATCAAAAAATTTTTGAATTCATTTTAAAAGACCTGCTATCCATAAATATTTTTAAAAAACACTATTTCCATTTAATCTTTAAGCAATTATAGTCACTTACGAGTGGATCATGTGTACCAATTGGTTAACCCACAACTTAATCTTAAAAATCTGGCTTGACAGTAACAACCTTACTTCACTCTGATTTTATAACATCTTTGACATCTACTGTGGTCAGAAATGAAAATGTCAGGATCACAGGACTCTACTTTCATTGGGTAGAATGTACTATAATCTCATGTTGTAACTGTATCTTGAATTAGTCAGACAGTGTGGCCTGGAGAGACCAGAAGCTTCTGCCTCAGCTGCAGCTGTAGGCAAGACCCAGGGACATTTATGAGTGAAATCTTGTGGATCTCAAGGTGTCTATCTGAACACCTTGGGAACAATTCATTTGCCAGTTTTTCAGTTTTTTTAAAAGTTATCAGTTCATTCTCAAGTGAGGGTTGATATCAATAGAACAGAATGTTAACAAAAACACTTGTTTAGCACCTTGTATCCTTACTCGTGCCCACACAGAATGGTTTTACATTACAGGAGAACTCATGAATTTAGAAAAGCAAAGTCATCAGAGTCAACTTGTAATAAGAGCACAAGAGAATTTTTGTGAAAGGCTACTCATGAATACTAGAAATGGTTTACTGTTATAAAACTAAGGATAAATATCACTTAAATAATAGCTGTGCTATACACCCCTCTGAGAGCACAAAGATCATTTCTGAACAGGAAGGTAAAAAGCAGAGATGGTGGATGACTTCAAGGAGATGATGTTTTCCAGACACAATGGTACAGATGCATATGTAAGCTCACAGTGAGTGTAACTCCATGCAAAGACCTGCTTCGTCTTAAACACGACAGAGTCGTAGCACTTTGGAGAAAAGGAGGTGGCTATAAAGAATCACCCTTGGCTGAGGAGTTATTGGCATTTGTTATGTGTGGGGAAGGATAAATTTGTTTGATTCAATGGCATGACACCTGGTGCACTGAGTACATTCCAGAACTAGACCCAGCACAGTAGTAATTAGTCACCACAAAAACCACAAAAGGGACTATATATATAATAAATTGTAATAGAAGGGAAGCACATGGGAAATCATTACTCGCACCAGAAGAGAGAAGGCTTCAGATACTTTGGAATGTGAAATACAGACCGTTGAGTGCCACGCAGGTTTTAGGAACAGAATCTGGATACTCCTCTGTAAGAGTAGTAAATGTTCTTCACTACTGAAACATCTCTCCAGCCTTAAGGGGTGCCTTCTTGAGCACTCATGTGAGAAAAGGGTATATTAGATCTGTAAGTCATCCTTAGTAGGTACTGACTCCATTCCAAGGGGATCTACTGTCTTGACCTTATCTCCCCCTGTTTAAATTCATTTGGAATTACTATGTAACAAATTACCTGAGACTTAACATCTTTTTAAGTAGAGATTTACACAATTCACAATTGTGGTTCCAAAAAATTGAAAACAATAGGGCGCTGGCATCCTAACAAGGATCCCCTGGTGATATCAAAGCTGATGATTGTAGCAAAGATCAAGCACATGGATGGCTTTCCTTTTAACAATCTGACTTTGTGACTAACCTATCTGTGAGACCAACATTCATTCGTTCATCAAATAGAACTACTGAGAACTACTTTTCTAACCAGGTTCCACTTCTTAGAGGTTCTTTTATTCTACCAGCCTACAGTGAGCTCATAGTGAGAGCAAGTGACTGTTAAAAATGCACTTACAGATGTCTTAAGTGGCAGCCCTTCAGCTTCTCTGTAAGGTGCCTTTTGCTGGCCTAGTGAGTTATGACATAAGAAGTGGCCACTGATATTTCTAGTTTCGAATCTTGGCCCGTGCCAAGACAGAAGACATTCAAATACCATGGTTCTACATTGAGAGGTTTAATGAGAGAAGAGTAGAAGAAGAGAGGAAAGGCAGCCGTCAATGGGCTCCTGGAGGAGGGTATGGGGTCAAGAACAGAGAAGAACAAAGAGCAAGAAGGGTAGGAGAGGGTAAGAGAGAGTTAGAGAAGGAGGAGGGGGCAAGCAGCCCCTTTTATAGTGCCAGGCACAGCTGGCTGTTGCCAGGCAACTATGGGGTGGAGCATACCTCTCTGCTGCCAGGTAGCTGTGGGTGTGGAGCTTAAACAGAATAACAACATTCATCTCTCTCTTTTTTTTATTAGATATATTTCTTTACTTACATTTCAAATGTTATTCCCTTTTCCGGTTTTCTGTCCATAAGCCCCCATTCCCTCCCCTTCCCCTCTCGCTTATGGGTATTCCCCTTATCCATCCCCCTTGCTGCCCCCTCCCATATTCCCCTGCACTGGGGGCCAACCTTGACAGGACCAAGGGATTCCCCTTCCACTGGTGCCCCAACAAGGCTATTCTCTGCTACATATGCAGTTGAAGGCCTGGGTCAATCCATGTATAGTCTTTCGGTAGTGGTTTAGTCCCTGGAAGCTCTGGTTGGTTGGCATTGTTGTTTTTATGGGATTGCAAGCTCCTTCAGCTCTTTCAATCCTTTCTCTAATCCCCCCCAAGAGGGTTCTATTCTCAGTTCAGTGGTTTGCTTCTAGCACTGACCTCTGTATTTGACATGCTCTGGATGTGTCTCTCAGGACAGATCTATACCCGGTCCCTTTTAGCTTGCTCTTTTTAGCTTCATCAATCTTATCAAGTTTTGGTGGCCACATGTGGGGCAGGCTCTGAATGTTCGTTCCTTTAGTCGCTGCTTTAAACCTTGCTTCCATATCCCCTCCTATGGATATTTTTCCCCTTTTAAGAAGGAGTGGGAGCATCCGCATTTTGGCTATCCTTCTTCTTGAGCTTCCTGTGGTCTATGAATTGCACCTTGGGTAGTTCCAGCTTTTGGGCTAATATCAACTTATTAATGAGTGCATATGAAGTGTGTTTTTCTGTGATTGGGTTACCTCATCCAGGATGATATTTTCTAGTTCATTCCATTTGCCTATGAATTTCATGAAGTCATTGTTTTTGATAGCTGAGTACTACTCCTTTGTGTAGATGTACCACATTTTTTTAATCCATTCCTGTGTTGAAGGGTATCTGGGTTCTTTCCAGCTTCTAGCTATCATAAATAAGGCTGCTATGAACATAGTGGAGCATGTGTCTTTGTTGTATGTTGGGGCATCTTTTGGGTATATGCCCAGGAGGGATATAGCTGGGTCCTCAGGTAGTGGAATCTCCAATTTTCTGAGGAACCTCCAGGCTGATTTCCAGAGTGTTTATACCAGTCTGCAATCCCACCAACAATGGAGGAGTGTTCCTCTTTCTCCACATCCTTGCCAGGATCTGCTGTCAGCTGAATGTTTTATCTGACTGGTGTGAGGTGGAATCTCAGGGTTATTTTGATTTGCATTTCCCTAATGGCTAAGGATGTTGAACATTTCTTTAGGTGCTTTTTGGCCTCTCGATAATCCTCAGCTGAGAATCTTTTGTTTAGCTCTGTACCCCATTTTTAATAGGGTTATTTGGCTCTCTGGAGTCTAACTTCTTGAGTTCTTTGTATATTTCAGATATTGGCCCTCTATCAGATGTAGGACTGGTAAAGATCTTTTTCCAATCTGTTAGTTGCTGTTTTGTCCTAATAATAGTGTCTTTTGCCTTACAGAAGCTTTGCAGTTTTATGAGGTCCCATTTATCAATTCTTGATCTTAGAGCATAAGCCATTGGTCTTTTGTTCAGGAAATTTCCCCAATGCCCATGTGTTCGAGACTTTTCCCCACTTTTTCTTCTATTAGTTTGAGTGTATCTGGTTTGATGTGGAGGTCCTTGATCCACTTGGACTTAAGCTTTGTACAGGGTGATAAGAATGGATCGATTTGCATTCTTCTACATGCTGACCTCCAGTTGAACCAGCACCATTTCTTGAAAATGCTATCTTTCTTCCATTAGATGGTTTTAGCTCCTTTGTCAAAGATCAAGTGACCATAGGTGTGTGGGCTCATTTCTTGGTCTTCAAATCTGTTCCTCTGATCTATCTGTCTGTCTCTGTACCAATACCATACAGTTTTTATGACTAATGTCCTGTAATACTGCTTGAAGTCCGGAATGGTGATTCCCCCAGAAGTTCTTTTATGGATGAGTATATTTTTCGCTATCCTGGGTTTTTTGTTATTCCAAATGAAATTGCAAATTTCTCTTTCTGTCTCTATAAAGAATTGAGTAGGTATTTTGATGGGGACTGCATTGAATCTGTAGATTGCTTTTGGCAAAATGGCCATGTTAACTATATTAATCCCGCCAATCCTTCCATCTTCTGAGATCATCCCACTTTAGTAGTGGCCTGATTTTGATTCAGAAAACATTTCCTAATATGTAGTCGCATACCAGCTGGAAAGGAAAGCATTTTCCAAACCAAATTACAATTCTTTTTACTAAATAACATTTTTCTCCCTGTGTTTTTTTTGTTTCATGATTTACAACAATCACAGAAATAAACCAACCAGTACTACATAACCTTGATTGGAAACATCTTCGACTATAGCATACAGTTTATTATATACAACTGCTAGCTTCTGTATTTAATCAGCAGATAATATAATACTGATAAACCTTCGACAGTATATAATAGATTCATCTTTGCTTCAGTTTAGAATAACATTTTTTTCCTTCTTTTCTTTCCCATCCTATCACCTTCCTTCCTTCTTCCTTTTCTATATATGTATTTGTTCAGAATGGAATTCATGTCCATGCATGTCTGTTAAGAGTTCTGTTATTAAGCGAGACCCTGTACACTGGCACCTTGTTCACCTTCTGTCTTTTATCCCTCATCTGGATAGCATGCTAATCACAAGAGCTTCTTTGACATAAACCCATGACATATTCTAAACAGAATCTTCTGACCACTTCAGCAAATGTACCTACTTTTCTAAGTTTGACAAGGTAAACAAATCTTGTATTGGTGGATTTACTGAGCATTACCTCTAAGAAATGTCATGTAAGTTTTAAAAGTATAAAACAAATATGACAGAAATATTGTACTTTTAAAATATCTGTGCTACAGCCCACGGGCTTTGTCATCACTATTTCATAAGTTGAAATCCTCCCCACCCAGGTATCAGTATCAGGAGACTGGAGCCATGGGGGGAATGATTATGTGCTCATGAGATTAGTATTCTAACAAAAGAGGTTTGAGGGAATGCCAACCCCACTACCCATCATGTAAGGGGATAGTGAAAAGACATCTGGCTAAGGAGGCAGGACATGATCTTCATGAGTCACTGAATCTGTTGATACCTTTTTGCAGATATCCCAGACCCAAGAAAAGTAAGAATAATATGTCTTAATTATCTGTTGCTTATTGTAATTTATTTTGTTTGAAAAGTAAAAATATGTTTAGATAACTGCCTCATACTTCAACCTATGTTATTTGAATTGTATCTTTAGTTAATGTTGCAATATATAGAAAGGCCTGGGAATTTTAAAATAATGAATAATGATATTCAATATGATATTTTGTTGCGGCTAAGTTTTCCTTTACTGTCTAAGCAACTCTATCCCCTTGACCTCTCAAGTAACTGAGCTCCTAAGCTTGTAGCAAGAGCCTAGAAAGAGTTTTGATTTTTAAAAGTAGTTACTTGACATGCTTCTCTTTATTTGCGTCAAAATTTTCCAAAGGAGAAATAAAATATTTGTACTGAAGGGGTAAAATAAAATGTTCAAGTATTACTAGAAGTTCTCAGGAACAAAGATCTTGATGATAACTGCCCATTCTTTTCCGTGCTGGTTCTCATCGGTATTTACTTTCATAAGATACCTGGGTAATATTTAGATAGAAATATCTTAGAAATTAAAGGCCCAACTCAATGAAAGAGGAGTCAGATGAGGACAGAATGTTAGTACACATGTATAAAGAGACTATGAAAAACCACTAGTTAATATAAAAATATTTTGAAAACTATAACAAAAGTGCTTTGTACACATAGGCAGTGTTAATTCACTAAATAGTCACAAAGGGAAAATGTAATAAATAACTAAAAAAAATAAATAAATAATAAACAAACAAATAAATAAGAAAGTTTGCCAAATAGCAAACTTAAGTGAAAAGTCACTATTTTTATCTATTAAACATTCGTGATCTATTAAACATTCGTGATTTGTTTTATCAAAAAGGTTAACATTTAGTTTTTATAGAGAAACTTATATTATCTAGAGTCTGCAATAAAATATGATATGTTATAAGGTTTCATAAATTTTCCTGTGTCTTATCCAGGTATTTTTATTCTTATGGACCTACAATAATATTCTGGGAAATAAAGTAACGTATGCTAAATAAATTGTTAACAACATGTCCAATACAAAAGCTACCATAGAGCAGGAGAATTCATCAGTGGTGACAAACAGTAATAGTCACTCCTTAATCTCACGTTCTGCTTGTGAGTTTTGTTTTGCTTTATTTTGCTTCATCATCTTCTTTCAGACTTTGAAACACAAACTCTGGCAAAATAATTGCATTTTTGTTACTAAATAATCATGAAAGGAATGTTGGAAAATTAAAATAAAAGGACCATTCTCCTTTAACCCTAAGACACCCAGGTGCTGCTGGTAAGATATGATAAACGAAACTCAAATCCCTTTGCCTAGACTATGACGGCAAAGATAAGAACAAATGTCGACTCTATTGTCGTCTTCACATCATTTTCAAGTTGAACACCAGTTCACAAGTAAAGTCAATATAGATATTTCTTATATTTGTAGTTCAAAATCAAGAGTTGTTTTTAGACCCGGCCCCAATGATTGCTTAGCCGTGAAGAAATGGTAACATGTAAATGCATTTACTCCTCTTCCTCCTTAAACTCAAAACTGTACTTGGCAATGTGATACAAGGGTAAACAAATGAACCAGTTAGTAAGAAACAAAAATTAACCACCTACCTTTACTTTATTCTCTGTATATGGCTCACAAGCAACTTGCAGACAAGTGAACCACATTGCTTTTGCTTTGAGACTCACACACTGAAAGCATTTACTTAAACATCACTGAAAGAAAGTAAACGTATAACCCCGCAAAGAGAGTTAAGAAATATAAACAATAGTAAATTACAAAATCATACTTAACAATATTGTATGTATTTCTGACATATTGAGTCATACTTCTTTGAACAAGATTTTGGAAGGACTCCTGTAGTAAAGAATATGCCTTAACTATATTATGTCTGTCCCAGATTTTGCTAAGAAGCACTAAACTATAATGCCAGAAACCTTCCTATCACACATGGCAAAGAGACTTATTCTTACTTAAGGGAATTTCAGCATGCTAATTGTTTACAGAAAGACAAATGAGCCCTTCCAAAACTGTGTGGCACAAGTCCTTCTTGCATGCATGGAGACTGCAATGAGGAAGAAAAGCGTGCTTCATTTTCGTGTTTCCAAGGGGTCTATGATGGATGCGATGACTCTTTCTGGAGCCTTCGTCTGGCTGATAATCTCTTTGGAAATGCTAGCAGAATTAAGGGCTAAAGTATTCAGTGTTGATAAAAACGTTTTCAAAATATAAATGAAACGATTTAAAACAAACTATATAGCATCTGTGTTAATTATTTTCTGTTGCTGTGTAAAATACCATGACCAAAAGTAAATTGTGAAATCCTTTATTTTTGCCTCACATTTCAAAAGGAACTCCAGTGTGGTAGCAGGACAGGTGACAGGTGGGCTCATCATTTCTTCATCCACACACAGGAGACAGAGTATGGGAGCTGGAGGTGAGACAAGATGATAAGTCATCAAAGATTTCCAAAGTAATATATGTTCTCCATCAAGGCTGTGCCTCTAAGTTCTATGAAGTTCTTGGACCAGCTGGGGACTTAGTGTTCATGTAAAGAATTTTATAAGAGTAGGGACACTTGTCATTCGAATCATCTTAGCATTATTTTGCTAAGGAATATTTTCTCTCTGGTATAAAACATTTTATAGTTTTAAGTAGAGCCTAGTTATAAAGATTCTCATATTGGATTTAATTACCTCTTGGCTAGAAAGAACAAAAAGGAGCTATCTAAAACAATCACAATGGATTTAATTTAGAATCCAAGTGCCAGAATTTTGCATGTTAGGAATTTCATATGTATAATTAATAATCTACTCCCTGACAACAATGTATTATTTAATTCAGTGTAAAGCACACTCCTGGGTAATCAGGACATTTTTGCTTTAAACGCCTTGTTTGTTGTGTTTCTTCACTTGCATTTTCAGTATTAATCATTTGAGTTTATAAAATAAACATGGAGCACAGAATAGGGCAACTCATCTGGGGAAGTGACTTCAAAAGTAGGAAAGTAGGTCACTGGGCACTCTGCCTGTGCTTGCATTTCACAGCCCTGCCTTAATTAGAACTGTTAGATCATCTCAGGTTCTGCCCATGCCTTCAACGGTGCAGTTCGTTTATGTTTCTTTGCGCAAACTCATTATCACCTTCTGTAATTTTTCTTTAAATTTATTGACTTAATTACCTGAATTGCAATCTCAAATATACTTGTTCAAAGCAGCCAGCTTCATACATTTGAAGTTTAAAGCCAGGTTTTAGAAGGCGGGGACTTAGTCTACATAGTTTATTCTTTCTCAAATGAGGCAAAATGTGTGCCATTGTTTAACTCTGAGTAATTACTAAAAGAATAATCTCAATCTCTCCTCTCTCTCTCTCTCTCTCTCTCTCTCTCTCTCTCTCTCTCTCTCTTTCTCTCTCGGGGTTTTATGTGTCTCAGACTAGCCTTGAACTTTCTAAAACTCCAAAGATAATTTTGAACTTCTGATCCTCTGGCCTGTAAAGGAAGAGAAATGTGAGCTCGCATTCCCAGAGCATTATGCAGAGCTCACAGCCTAGCACAGGGCTTCATAGAAGGTAGACAAGCAATCCACCAATTATGATGTCTCTGCTACACCTGACAGTGATTTTAAAAATTAACTATTGCAAATGACCAAGTGGTGATGGATAGAATAATTATTTGAATTTTAAAAATTAATTAATTTATTTTCTATTGACATCCAAAACACTGCCTCCTTCTCATTCCCCCTCACAGAGTGCCTCTTCCGCTCCTTCTCTCCTCCTCTGAGAGGGTGCCCACCCCACTCCCAGTAACTGCCTACCCTGGTTCATGAACTATCTGCAGGATTAGGTACATCCTCTCCTACTGAGACAACACAAGGCAGCCCTGTTGGGGAATGGAGTCCACAGTCAGGCTACAGCTTTAGGGATAGCCTCTCTCCAATTATTAGGGGAATAACTACATAAAGACTGAGCTACACGTCTGATACATAAGTGCCAGGGGTCTTGGTCCAGCCTGTGTATGCTCTTTTGTTGGTGACACAGTCTTGGAGAGCTTCCAGGGATCCAGGTTAGTTGAATTTTTTGGTCGTCCTGTGGAGTTCTTATCCCCATCAGAATCTACAATCTTCCCTAATGCTTCCATAAGAAACCTTGACCTCTATCCAGTGTTTGGCTGTGGGTATCTGCTTCTGTTTCAGCCAGGTGGTGCTGGGTGGAGCCTCTTAGAAGACAGTTTTGCTAGGCTCCTAACTGCAAGCATAACACAGTATCATTAATAGTGTCAGGGATTAGTGTTTGCCCATGGAATGGGTCTCAAGTTGGGAAGGGTACTGGTTGGCCATTCCTTCCTTCTCTGATCTATCTTTGTCCTTGCATTGTTTTTAGACAGGGCAAATTTGGGTCAAAAGTTTCGTGGGTAGGTTGGGATCCTTATGGTTCCACTGGGAGTCATGTCTGGCTATAGGAAGTGGACTCCTCAGATTCTGTGTCCCCACTGTTAGGCACCTCAGTTAATGTCATAAGGCTCCTGGGAGTGTCGACCATCCTAGGTCTCTGGGGCTTCTTAGAGACTCACTCAGCCACGTACCAAAGCAGCTGCAGATATCCATTCATTCTCCTGGCTCTCTGCCCTCTCTCTCCCCACACCTTATCTTTCCCTACAATTCCCCACTCCCACCCAGGTCCCTTCCTCCATCTGCTGCCTAGGATTGTTTTATTTTCCCTTCTAAGTGAGATTTAAGCATCTTCACTTGGTTCTTTCTTCTTGTATCATGAGTACCCTGTACTATGTCTAGTAGGTACTTATCACTGGGTACATACCATACATGTATCTGAGGTCTTCTAGTCACATCCATTTACCTGCAAAATTCAGAATGTCCTTGTTTCTGACAGCTGAATAGTATTCTGTTGCGTAATTGAACCACATTTTCTGTATCCATTCTTTGTATGAGGGACATCTGGGTTGCTTCCAGTTTCTGATTCTTACAAATCAGGCTGCTATGAACTCAGTGGAGCATGTGTCCTTGTGGATAATAGAGCATCTTTGGGTATGTCCAGGAGCACTATAGCTAGGTCTTAGAATTATTTACAATTTTCAGACAAACTGCCAGATTGATTTCTAGAGTTATTGTACAATAATACCAACAACGAAAGAGTTTTCCCCTTTATCCCACATCCTCAGCAGCATGTGCTGTCCCTTGAGGTTTTTATTTTAGCCCTTCTGACAGGGTGTAAGGGTAGCTTTGATTTGCATTTCACTGATGACTAAAGATGTTGAACTTTTCTTTAAGTGCTTTTCAGCCATTCAATATTCCTCTGCTGAGACTTCTGTTTATATCTGTACCCCACTTTTAATGAGTTATTTCGTTTGTTGGAGTCTAAATTCTTGAGTTCTTATATATTTTGGATATTAGCCCTCTGTCAGATGTAGGCTTAGTGAAGATTTCAATCTGTACGCTGCCATTTTGTCCTCTTGACAGTGTCCTTTGCCTTACAGACACTTTTCAGTTTCATGAGGTTCCATTTGTCAATTTTTAGGCTTAGAGCCTGAGCCATTGGTGTTTTGGGCAGAAAATTGTCTCCTGTGCCAATGCCTTCAAGGCTGCTTTCTACTTTCTCTTCTAGGTTTGGTGTACATGCTTTTATGTTGAGGTCATTGACCCACTTGGACTTGAGTTTTGTGCAAGGTGATAATATGGCTTAACTTGGATTTTTCTGCATGTACACATCCAATTTGACCAGCACCATGTGTTGATGATGCTTTCTTTTTTTCCATTGTACGGTTTTTGCTTCTTTGTCAGAAATCAGGTTTCTATAAGTGTTTGGGTTTATTTCAGGATTTTCAATTCAATTTCATTCATCCTACCTATACCATGTAGGTTCTATTTCTATGGCTTTGTATTATAGCTTGAGGTCAGGAATGATGATACATCTAGAAGTTCTTTTATAGTTTAAGATTATTTTAACTAATGTTGTTGTTGTTGTTGTTGCATATGAAGTTGAGTATTGCTCTGTCAAGGTCTGGAAAAAAACTGTGTTGGTATTTTATGGGAATAGAATTTAATCTGTAGATTGCTTTTGGTAAGATGGCAATTTTCACTAATGATTGTCTCTATCCATGAGCATGGGAGATCTTTCTATCTTCTGAAATCTTCTTCAGTTTCCTTCTTCAGAGGCTTGAATTTCTTGTCACTTGTTTTGGATGGATTACACAAAGATGTTTTATATTATTCATGGTTATTGTAAGGGATGTTGATTCCCTAATTTCTTTCTAGACCACTTTATCATTTGTATACAGGAGGGTTACTCATTTTTTAAAAAATAGTTCCGTATCCAACCACTTTGCTGAAGCCGTTTATCAGCTATAGGAGTTCTCTGATAGAATTTTTGGGGTCGTGCATGCATACTGTATATCATCTGCACATAATGATATTTTGTCATCTTCCTTTCCAATTTGTATAATCTAGATCTCCTTTTGTTGTTTTATTTCTCTAGCTAGAACTTCAAATATTATATTGGCTAGATAGTGAGAGAGTGAACAGCTTTGTTTTATTTCTGGTTTTAATGGAAGTGGTGTAAATTTCTCTCCATATAAGTTGATTTTGGCTATTGGCTTGCTATATTATGTTTTTATTATGTTTAGGCATGTGCCTTGAATCCCTGATCTCTCTGAGACTTTTAACATGAAGAGGTGTTAGATTTGGTTGAATGCTTTTCAGCATCCAATGAGATGATCTTTCAGTGTACTTATATAGTGGATTATGTTGATGGATTTTCACATATTGAATAATCCCTGCATCCCTGGAATGATGTCTACTTGATCATGGTAGATGATGTTTTTGATGTGTTCCTGGATTCAGTTTGCAAGTATTTTATTGAGTGTTTTGCATCAATGTTGATTAGAGAAATCAGTCTGAACTGTTGTTCCTTTGTGTGTCTTTGTATGATTTAGTATTAGGATGGCTTCCTTTTGTTTCTAGTTTGCAAAACATTTTGAGGAGCATTGGATATTAGCTCTTTTTTGAAGGACTGATAGAATACTGCCCTAATACCATCTGGCCCTGCAAGAATTTTGATAACTGCTTCTATTTCTTTAGTGGTTTATAGAACTGTTTAGAATATTTTACCTGATCTTGTTTTAATTTTGGTGAGTGGTATCTGTCTAGAAAATCATGCACTTCCTTTAGATTTTTCAGTTTTGTGGAGTACAGATTTTTGAAGTAAGATATAATGATTTTTTTTAATTTCCTCAGATTCTGGTGCATGTTTCCCTTTACATTTTTGATTTTGTTAATTTATATATGTTTCTGCGCCTTTTAGATAGTTTGATTAAGGGTTCGTCTAACTTGTTGATTGTTTCTTGCTGTCTTCTCTTCCTAAGTGTGTTGGCTTCTTTTTGTTCTAGAGTTTTCAGGTGAGCTGTTAAGTTTCTTCTATGAGATCTCTCCAATTTCGTTGTGAAGGAATTTTGTGCTATGAATATTCCTCTTAGCGTTGCTTTCATTGGATCCCATAAATTTGGGTATGTTTTGCTTTCATTTTCATTGAATTCTAGAAAGTTTTTAATTTCTTTCTTTCTTTATTCCCTGACCAAATGATCATTGAATAGAGAGTTGTTCTGTTTCAATGAGTTTGTAGGCTTTCTGTTGTTTCTTTTGTTGTTGTCGGTTGTTGTTGTTGTTGTTGTTGTTGTTGCTGCTGCTGCTGCTGCTGCTGAGGTTGTTGTTGTTTTTGAAGTCCAGCCTTAATCCATGATGATCTGATAAAGTGCAAGAACTTATTTCAATCTTCTTGTATTGATCCAGACTCTTTTTGTGCCAGATTTAGATTTAGGTCAGTTTTAGAGAAAGTTCTATGAGGTGTTAAGAAGAAGGTATATTCTTTTGTTTTGGAGGGAAAGGTTCTATAGATATCTGTTAGATGCATTTGGTTCATCAGCAACGTAGACAGACATGACCTTAGAGAAAAGGGCTACTAAAAGGTTTTATCCAAGGAAACAGTCCCAAGAAACAAGCTGGAATAGCCATTCTAATATCAAATAAAAGAGACTTTTAACTAAAAGTAATCAAAAGAGATGGGGAAGGACACTTCCTGCTCATCAAAGAAAAAAATCCACAAAAATGAAGCCTCATAAAAGAAACTTTAGTAATGCTCAAAACACGCATTGAACCTCCCACAATAATAGTCAGGGACGTCAACACCTTACTCTCACCAGGGGACAGGTCATAAAAACAAAAACTAAACGTAGAGAAAATGAAACTAACAGATGTTATGGAACAAATGGATCTGAATCATAATGAAAATTTTTGTGTTGTCCAATGAAAGGCTCCTGTGAAAGGGACAATAGATCCCTAAATGTGTGTATGTGGCAGGGGAGGAAATGTGTAACCCGTGGGTTGAGAATCACAGATTTAGGGGACATTACCTCATTCTGTTACACCAGTAATTTTCTTCATGTCTCTTTCTAATCAATTTTCATTGTCATTTAGGTATCTATTTCCTAATTTCTTTTTTTTAAATTTTTTTATTACACATATTTCTTTACTTACATTTCAAACGTTAGTCCCCTTCCCGGTTTTCTATCCATAAGCCCCAGTTCCTCTTCTTCCCCTCCCCCATACGGGTATTCCCCTGTACATCCCCCTTATTGCCCCTCCCATATTCCCCTGCAATGAGGGGGGTCCAACCTTGGCAAGACCAAGGGCTTTCCCTTCCACTGGTACCCCCAACTAGGCTATTCTCCGCTACATATGCAGTTGGAGCTCTGGGTCAACCCATGTATAGTCTTTCAGTAGTGGTTTAGTCCCGGAACCTCTGGTTGGTTGGCATTGTTGTTATTATGGAGTTGTGGTTGCAAGCTCTTTCAATAGTTCTTCTAATTCCCCACAAGGTGCGGGTCCTGTTCTCAGTTCACTGGTTTGTTGCTAGCATTGACCTCTCTATTAGACATTCTCTGGATGTGTCTCTCAGGAGAGATCTATATCCGGTCCCTTTCAGCATGCTCTTTTTAGCTTCATCAGTCTTATCTAGTTTTGGTGGCTGTATATATATATGGGCCACATGTGGGGCAGGCTCTGAATGGCCATTCCTTGAAAAGCTGCTCTAAACTTTGCTTCCATATCCCCTCCTATGGATTTTTTTTTCCTCTTTTAAGAAGGAGTGGGAGCATACTCATTTTAGTTATCCTTCTTCTTGAGCTTCCTGTGGTCTGTGGATTGCATCTTGGGTAATTCAAGTTTTTTGGCTAATATCCACTTATCAGTGAGTGCATACCAAGTGTGTTTTTCTGTGATTGAGTAACCTCACTCAGTATGATATTTTCTAGTTCATTCCATTTGCCTATGAATTTCATGAAGTCATTGTTTTTGATAGCTGAGTAGTACTCCAGTACTCCATTGTGTAGATGTACCACATTTTCTGTATCCATTCCTCTGTTGAAGAGCATCTGGGTTCTTTCTAGCTTCTGGCTAATATAAATAAGGCTGCTATGAACATAGTGGAGCATGTGTTTATTTTCTAATTTCTATCAACAAGATTGCTCTGCAAATAGTGATTTTCATGGGATTTTTTTCTTTTTCTTTCTTTTTCGTTTTTCTTTTTATTTCTTTTTTTTTTTTTGGCACTAGCTGCTGTAAGTCTAAAACTGCAGTGCATAGAAGGAGGAGTATTCCTTGTTATCTAGTACAAACAAACTTGGGTTTTGAAGAATTTTTCCTAGAAAGGTAGTGGAGTCATCACAGTGATGACCAGGGAGTGAACATTCCAATGCTACATGTTACTGTCATGCATCTACAACACAATGCCATGCATTCACAGGGATGTGGTATAGTAACAGGACAAGGAACATAATGGGGAAAACTGTGGCCATTGCTTGTGGATCTGATAATTCTTGTTGACTCTGTTATTTCCATAGTTACTGCAGTTATGAACCCAAGATACCTGTTTGCTTGATGCCTCTCTGTGGCACGTTTTTCCTAGTTTTTAGAAGCCACCTTCATTTCAAGGCTTGGAGAAGTTCTCCAAGACAATAACAAACTTCTTCCATTTTATGACTTAACAAGAAGGGGTGGAGCTCTGTCTTTCAGTGAGTTTCCATTCTGTAAAGGTATGCTCATGGAAACTGAAAAAAGTCTCAGCTTCTAACTGTCATTTGGGGGCCACAAGCCCAACCATGACAGTGTCTCCACTTTTGTCACAAACCTATCAATAATCTTAATTGCCTCTGAAAATGTATTTCTGTTTTGTCAAATAACAGCATATTTGCAGGTCCCAAGGACTAGTACAAACTTTCAGTTAACTTTATGATTCTTATAAAAGATATAAATCCATTCTATATGTCAAGTAAATTCACTCTACCTACTTTTGGATCACTTAAGGGGGTTTCTTATCCCAACATTCACTGCAAGAAAGAAAAACCAACAATTCTAGCCAACTCAAAAATCCTTATCTTGCCATCTAACTCATTTAAATGAAGTACCAGAATGTGTTTGATACAATAGTCCTGGTAGGCTATCTCCCTTTACATATCTTCAAACTTTGCAAGGAGGGAATGTGCTTAAAAACAAAATACCAAGAAAGTTATAAGATAAATTGTATAAACATTCCAATTCTAAAAATAAGGTAAACTGAACACAAAAGAAAGTCATCTGTCTACATTGAAACCAGAATTTCTCTGTAGAATATGCAAATTCCTTTGAACCACTGTTGACTTGTAAATAGGCATTCAGGGTGAAATTGGTAAGGGATCAGGGGGGAATAAAGAATGTGCCCCCATCCCCGCTCCAGACACCACCCATACCTGAAGAGACCAGATCAACAGTTCTCTGCACCAAAATCCCATGGGAGGAAGAGCTAAACCTTCAGAGGGGCAGACACACCTGGGAAGCCAGAAGAGACTATACTCTGCCCACATTTCTGACTCCAAAGGAAAACACATAACACCATCTGGGACCCCGGTGCACAGGGCAGAAAAGGCAGCGCAGGCCCTCCTGGTTGCCGCCATCACAGAGAGCTCAAAAGCAACCCCCCACAAGCAACTTGAGCCGAGGGACCACAGGTAAGACTAACTTTTCTGTTCCAAGCGACTTGCCTGGTGGAATCAGGACACAGGCCCACAGGAACAGCTAAAGACCAGTTGAAAGGAAAGATTACACACCCAAAGCAGAACACTCTGTTCACATAACTGGTTAAAAGAAAATAGGAAAACAGGTCTTGAGCACTCCTGACACACAGGCATATAGGATGGTCTAGCCACTTTCAGAAATAGCAGAACAAAGTAGCACCAGAGACAATCTGATGGTGAGAGGCAAGCGCAGGAACCCAAGCAGCAGAAACCAAGACTACATGGCATCAACAGAGCCCAATTCTCCCACCAAAGCAAACACTGAATATCCAAAAACACTAGAAAAGCAAGATCTAGATTTAAAATCATATTTGATCATGATGCTGGAGGACTTCAAGAAAGACATGAAGAACTCACTTAGAGAAATACAGGAAAACATAAATAAACAAGTAGAAGCCTATAGAGAAGAATCACAAAAATCCCGGAAGGAATTCCAGGTGAACACAATTAAACAGTTGAAGGAATTAAAAATGGAAATATAAGCAATAAAGAAAGAACACAGGGAAACAACCCTGGATACAGAAAACCAAAGGAAGAGACAAGGAGCCATAGATACAAGCATCACCAAAAGAATACAAGAGATAGAAGAGAGAATCCCTGGAGCAGAAGATTCCATAGAAATCATCGACACAACTGTCAAAGATAATGGAAAATGGAAAAAGCTACTGGCCCAAAACATACAGGAAATCCAGGACACAATGAGAAGATCAAACCTAAATATAATAGGTATAGAAGAGAGTGAAGACTCCCAGCTCAAAGGACCAGTAAATATCTTCAACAAAATCATAGAAGAAAACTTCCCTAACCTAAAGAAAGAGATGCCCATAAACATACAAGAAGCCTACAGAACTTCAAATAGATTGGACTACAAAAGAAACACCTCCCATCACATAATAGTCAAAACACCAAATGCACAAAATAAAGAAAGAATATTAAAAGCAGTAAGGGAAAAAGGTCAAGTAATATATAAAGGCAGACCTATCAGAAGAATCACACCAGACTTCTCCCCACAGACTATGAAAGCCAGAAGATCCTGGACAGATGTCATACAGACCCTAAGAGAACACAAATGCCATCCCAGGTTACTGTATCCTGCAAAACTCTCAATTAACATAGATGGAGAAAGCAAGATATTCCATGACAAAACCAAATTTACACAGTATCTTTCTACAAATCCAGCACTACAAAGGAAAATAAATGGTAAAGCCCAATATAGGGAGGCAAGCTACACCCTAGAAGAAGCAAGAAACTAATCGTCTTGGCAACAAAACAAAGAGAAGAAAAGCACACAAACATAATCTCACGTCCAAATATGAATATAACAGGAAGCAATAATCACTATTCCTTAATATCTCT
Organism: Rattus norvegicus; assembly: GCF_021556685.1. Taxonomy (NCBI): domain Eukaryota; kingdom Metazoa; phylum Chordata; class Mammalia; order Rodentia; family Muridae; genus Rattus; species Rattus norvegicus. The sequence goes on from NC_141535.1 coordinate 168,754,359, forward strand.
CAACATCAATGGTCTCAACTCCCCAATAAAAAGACAAAGATTAACAAACTGGATATGCAACGAGGACCCTGCAGTCTGCTGCCTACAGGAAACACACCTCAGAGACAAAGACAGACACTACCTCAGAGTGAAAGGCTGGAAAACAACTTTCCGAACAAATGGTCTGAAGAAGCAAGCTTGAGTAGCCATTCTAATATTGAATAAAATCGATTTTCTGTGGAGAGCCGCAATAACATTTGCCACCACAAGATGGCGCTGGCTTCCACTGCACCGCACGTGGAAAGCCTGGATAGCTTTCGCCATTACAACATGGCGCTGGCCTCTGCCGCGCCAGCCGACTTCCTTTCAGGAAGTTAACTGTGTGTGCATGTGCAAGAATGCCTTCTTGCCAGGTCTTTGCCCACTTCGTGGCGTGCCTAATGAGATCATGGGTAAGCGACCAATCAGGTGTGGATGCGCCGCCGTAGGGTGTATATAAGCCGCGCCATGCCGGCGCCCCAGGCCCCCTCTTTAAGATATAATAAACATTTTAGCTGCAGAAGAATTCATGTGTCCCCGCATGTTCTTGCTGGCAAGATAGCGCAGGGCATCTGGTGCCGAAACCCGGGATAGAAACGCCACACCATCGCCAGGTACCGAGAGAGGGGTTCTCCGTCCACGGAGGGAATTCAGAACTGCAGTGTTTGTAAGGTAGGCTCTGAGAGATATGTTTGGTCTTGATCTGTTCCACTTCTCTCCCCTGCTAGAAGATGTGGCAGAAGATTTTATTATCATTTTAACAGCCTTTGTGCTTTCTCTTTTGGTTTTTGGTTTCGTGGCTGCTGCTAGGCACTGTCAGAGGTCGCGCCTAGAAGATGGGAAATGCCGCCCAACTGTGGTGGCGGGACAGAGAGTGCTAGGGAAGTTACAAGGCAGCATGTCAGAAACAGAGTGGGATAAAAAATTAAAGAGCTCAAGGAGAAAATATAAATATAAGCAGACAGACCCTTCCAAAGACTTCAGATCTGAGGAAGCTAGAGGTTGGGCAAAGAACACCCCGGGAGAGAAAAAGGGAGGAGATAAAAGGAACACAGTATTTTGGGAGAAAAATTTTGTCTTTGTGCTTGTAAAAGGTGTGATTAGGCTCCGGAAGCTTCACAGAGTCATACTGATCAGATTTGATAGAGGTAGACCGCCTGAAAATTTATTCAGGAGAATCAAACAAAAGGACATCTCAATGCCCATGCACAGCTTGATGGAGTTAATGTAATTGGGTTCTGAGTGGAAATATTCAGGACTGTGTTTTGTCGTGTGCCCAACGTCTCGCCAGCAGGAACGACGCGCGGACACCAGGATCCTTCTGCAGCAAAGCGTTTATTACATCTTGAAGAGGAGAGGCCCGAGCCCCAGAATGGCGCTGTTTATATATACCCTAGCGTGGCGCGTCCATGCCTGATTGTTTACCCATGATCTCATCAGGCATGCCCCGGAGTGGGCAAAGACCTGGCACGAAGGCACTCTTGCACATGCGCACAGTTATCTTCCTGAAAGGGAGTCGGCTGGCGTGGCGAAGGCTGGAGCCATCTTGTAATGGCGGAGGCTATCCTGGCCTTCCACGTGGGGTGCAGTGGAAGCCAGTGCCATCTAGCGGTGGTGAATGTTATTGCGGCCCTCTACAGTGTTTCACTTCCATACCATTTGTGAATGTCAGTTGTGCTGCTCAGATATCCCGTAATATATCTCAGTATCTTACAGGAATTTGGTTTCAACACGTTGATGGACTAGTCCAGGAATTGAGACAATCCATCGTCCATATCGACTCCACTCGAGTGGATAGTCACCGTGGAAGTGGTGGGAAAGGGGAAATCCTACCTCTCTGCTGACACCATCTAGTTTTTCCTCTTTGTATATTGTCTGTCCTTGGTGCACCAAGCTGTCCATGTATGTCAGTTTATGTCTGTGGTTTTTGTTTCTTGTTGCTTAAATGATTTATGTTTCATGTTCAAAAGAGAAAATGGTAAAAACTTTATCTGCAGGTCGTTCACACCTTGATTTGGTTTTAACTCGTTTCAAAAAGGAACAAATGAATAAAAAGCAGTTTCAATCAGGCCTTTAGAGCCCTGTAGCTGTAGCCAGGAGTCTAGGTCAGCTGGAGAAGCTGCTCGGGGGGCTGAGCGTCTGCACGAGCTGATCTTAAAGGCACCAGCAGCTCCTCAGCTTCTGTGGAAATAAAACTGATAGCTGTTTCTCTTAGGAAAATCCCTGACTTATTACTTGACTCAACAGGTGACAAGGTGCTTCTCTTAAAATCATAGCTAAAAAGGTAAAAATATTGGTCTAAATATTAAAGACATGTGTAGCCACTTCAATTTTGTTTCTCATTGGTTTTAAATGTATAAATATGCTCTACATGCCTTGGTTATGGACTATTGGCTTTTAAGTTATTGGATATGGTTAAAAAGGTATAATATTGGTAACAGAAAGTTGACATAAAACTGGTAATTTGGATGAAGTCATTCTAGACAACATGTGGCATGAGCCAACCTAGGGAAACAGGTCTAAATTGAGGTAATATTTTTATGGAATTCTTACTCTAGACACCAGGCTTCTAAAAGAATTTAGGACAGTGTCTCTTTGTTGAGGTACTGGAGACTACACCATCGTGCGTTCATATGTAGGAATTGACAGTCAAACTTTGTAACATGGAGGATAGACTCGGTATCTTAGAGACTAGATTTTAGAAGCTAGTTTGTTAGAAGTTGAGTTTTGCTTTCCAAAGTTGTGGTTTGCCTTAAAGTTATCTGTATTTTGATGCTAATTCCACTGCCCCAAGAACAGCTGCCTCGTCACATACTCAGAACTCAGGTGACATTCCAAAGTTGTGGTTGTGCTCTGGTGTTACAAGGAGAACTTAAAGATTGTGATTAAAGATTGCCAGTGTTGCATTGACTAACTCAAACTTATTTGTAATTAAGAAAAATCAAACAGGTAGAGATTGTTACAGGATTTATGAAGGATTGATGAGGTTTTAGAACTTGTGAGAGCATTATAGCCTGTTTGCTTACTCCAACTGCCATTTCAAGATAGATTTAGAGGATTGTTTTTATACAATTTATTTATGTCCTGGCGATTGTGAGTTTTCATTTCGTGAGCTTGCGCCCCGCGCCCCCTCTTTAAGATACATTAAACATTTTAGCTGCAGAAGAAGTCGTGTGTCCCCGCGTGTTCTTGCTGGCGAGATAGCATGGGGCAATTTTCGACTAAAAGTCATCAAAAAAGATACGGAAGGTATTTCATATTCATCAAAGGAAAAATCCACCAAGATGAACTCTCAATCCTAAATATCTATGTTCCAAATACAGGGGCACCTACATACGTAAAAGAAACCTTACTAAAGCTCAAAACACACATTGCACCTCTCACAATAATAGTAGGAGATTTCAACACCCCACTCTCATCAATGGACAGATCATGGAAAGAGAAATTAAACAGAGACATAGACAGACTAAGAGAAGTCATGAACCAAATGGACTTAACAGATATTTATAACACATTCTATCCTAAAGCAAAAGGATATACATTCTTCTCACCACCTCATGGTACTTTCTCCAAAATTGACCATATAATTGGTCAGAAAACAGGCCTCAACAGACACAGAAAGATAGAAATAATCCCATGTGTCCTATCAGACCACCATGGGCTAAAGCTGGTCTTCAATAACAATAAGGGAAGAACGTCCACATATACATGGAAGTTGAACAATACTCTACTCAGTGATAACCTGGTCAAGGAAGAAATAAAGAAAGAAATTAAAGACTTCTTAGAATTTAATGAAAATGACGGTACAACATACCCAAACTTATGGGACACAATAAAGCTTTGCTAAGAGGAAAACTCATAGCTCTAAGTGCCTGCAGAAAGAAACAGGAGAGAGCATATGTAAGTAGCTTGACAGCACACCTAAAAGCTGTAGAACAAAAAGAAGCAAATATACCCAGGAGGAATAGACGGCAGGAATTAATCAAACTCAGAGCTTATATCAACCAAGTAGAAACAAAAAGGACCATAGAAAGAATCAACAGAACCAAAAGTTGGTTCTTTGAGAAAATCAGCAATATGGATAAATCCTTAGCCAGACTAATGAGAGGACACAGAGAGTGTGTCCAAATTAACAAAATCAGAAATGAAAAGGGAGACATAACTACAGAATCAGAGGACATTCAAAAAATCATCAGATCTTACTATAAAAGCCTATATTCAACAAAACTTGAAAATCTGCAGGAAATGGACAATTTCCTAGACAGATACCAGGTACCGAAGTTAAATTAGGAACAGATAAACCATTTAAACAACCCTATAACTCATAACAAAATAGAAGCAGTCATTAAAGGTCTCCCAACCTGTGGCGCCCACCTAGTCCAGCAAGGAAGACGCAACACCGTTGGATCCGTGTCAACAGCCTTTATTGCAGGACACCTTCATTGCTGATACGGGGGACCCAAGCGGCAAGAGCACTTGCCTTATATATACAGCAGGCAGAGGCTATGCTAATTGTCCTTCAGGGATTGGCGGAGCATGAATTAACTCATTAGCATATTACCGGCCAACTGATGCCAGGCGCAAAGCCTGCCCATGGGCAGTACTGTTGTTTAACACAGGAGGGCGCCCTACACCAACCAAACAGAGCCAGGTCCAGTCAGGTTTAGTGGAGAATTCTATCAGATCATCATAGAAGACCTCATACCAATACTATCCAAACTATTCCACAAAATTGAAACAGATGGAGCACTACCGAATTCCTTCTATGAAGCCACAATTACTCTTATACCTAAACCACACAAAGACCCAACAAAGAAGGAGAACTTCAGACCAATTTCCCTTATGAATATCGATGCAAAAATACTCAATAAAATTCTGGCAAACAATATCCAAGAGCACATCAAAACAATCATCCAACATGATCAAGTTGGCTACATCCCAGGCATGCAGGGATGATTTAATATATGGAAAACCATCAACGTGATACATTATATAAACAAACTGAAAGAACAAAACCACATGATCATTTCATTAGATGCTGAGAAAGCATTTGACAAAATTCAACACCCCTTCATGATAAAAGTCCTGGAAAGAATAGGAATTCCAGGCCCATACATAAACATAGTAAAAGTTATATACAGCAAACCAGTAGCTAACATTAAACTAAATGGAGAGAAACTTGAAGCAATCCCACTAAATCAGGGACTAGACAAGGAAGCCCACTTTTTCCCTACTTATTCCATATAGTTATTGAAGTTCTAGCCAGAGCAATCAGACAACAAAAGGACATCAAGGGGATACAGATTGGAAAAGAAGAAGTCAAAATATCACTATTTGCAGATGATATGATAATATATTTAAGTGATCCCAAAAGTTCCACCAGAGAACTACTAAAGCTGATAAACAACTTTAGCAAAGTGGCTGGGTATAAAATTAACTCAAATAAATCAGTAGCCTTCCTCTACACAAAAGAGAAACATTTCGAGAAAGAAATTATGAAAATGACACCCTTTATAAGAGACCCAAATAATATAAAGTACCTCGGTGTGACTTTAACCAAGCAGGTGAAAAATCTGTATGATAAGAACTTCAAGCCTCTGAAGAAAGAAACTGAAGAAGACATCAGAAGATGGAAAGATCTCCCATGCTCATAGATTGGCAGGATTAATATAGTAAAAATGGCCATTTTACCAAAAGCGATCTACAGATTCAATGCAATCCCCATCAAAATACCAATCCAATTTTTCACAGAGTTAGACAGAACAATTTGCAAATTCATCTGGAATAACAAAAAACCCATGATAGCTAAAACTATCCTCAACAATAAAAGGACTTCAGGGGGAATCACTATCCCTGAACTCAAGCAGTATTACAGAGCAATAGTGATAAAAACTGCATGGTATTGGTACAGAGACAGACAGATAGACCAGTGGAATAGAATTTAAGACCCAGAAATGAACCCACACACATATGGGCACTTGATTTTTGACAAAGGAGCCAAAACCATCAAATGGAAAAAAGATAGCATTTTCAGCAAATGGTGCTCGTTCAACTGGAGGTCAGCAGTTAGAAGAATGCAGAGCGATCCATGCTTATCACCCTGTACAAAGCTTAAGTCCAAATAGATCAAGGATCTCCATATCAAACCAGATACACTCAAACTAATAGAAGAAAAAGTGGGGAAGCATCTTGAACACATGAGCACTGGAAAGAATTTCCTGAACAAAACACCAATGGTTTATGCTCTAAGATCAAGAATTGACAAATGGGTTCTCATAAAACTACAAAGCTTCTGTAAGGCAAAGGACACTGTTGTTAGGACAAAATGGCAACCAACAGATTGGAAGAAGATCTTCACCAATCCTACAACAGATAGAGGGCTTATATCCAAAACATACAAAGAACTCAATAAGTTAGACTGCAGGGAGACAAATAACCCTATTAAAAATGTGGTTCAGCAGCAGCTCTCTGCTCCCAGACCCGGTGAGAGAGAAACCCAACCGCCTGGTCAGGTGGGCACTCCTGAGGCTGCAGAGCGGAAGAGACCACCAACACTGCTCACCCCTGCCCACATCCCTGGCCCAAGAGGAAACTGTATAAGGCCTCTGGGCTCCCGTGGGGGAGGGCCCAGGAGCGGCAGGACCCCGCCGGACCCTGAAGGAAACAGACCGGATAAACAGTTCTCTGCACCCAAATCCCGTGGGAGGGAGAGCTAAACCTTCAGAGAGGCAGACAAGCCTGGGAAACCAGAAGAGACTGCTCCCTGCACACACATCTCGGACGCCAGAGGAAAAAGCCAAAGACCATCTGAAACCCTGGTGCACTGAAGCTCCCGGAAGGGGCGGCACAGGTCTTCCTGGTTGCTGCCGCTGCAGAGAGCCCCTGGGCAGCACCCCACGAGCAAACCTGAGCCTCGGGACCACAGGTAAGACCAAATTTTCTGCTGCAAGAAAGCTGCCTGGTGACCTCAAGACACAGGCCCACAGGAACAGCTGAAGACCTGTAGAGAGGAAAAACTACACGCCCGAAAGCAGAACACTCTGTCCCCATAACTGACTGAAAGAGAGGAAAACAGGTCTACAGCACTCCTGACACACAGGCTTATAGGACAGTCTAGCCACTGTCAGAAACAGCAGAACAAAGTAACACTAGAGATAATCTGATGGCGAGAGGCAAGCGCAGGAACCCAAGCAACAGAAACCAAGACTACATGCCATCATCGGAGCCCAATTCTCCCACCAAAACAAACATGGAATATCCAAACACACCAGAAAAGCAAGATCTAGTTTCAAAATCATATTTGATCATGATGCTGGAGGACTTCAAGAAAGACATGAACACACTTAGGGAAGCACAGGAAAACATTAATAAACAAGTAAAAGCCTACAGAGAGGAATCGAAAAATCCCTGAAAGAATTCCAGGAAAACACAATCAAACAGTTGAAGGAATTAAAAATGGAAATAGAAGCAATCAAGAAAGAACACATGGAAACAACCCTGGATATAGAAAACCAAAAGAAGAGACAAGGAGCTGTAGATACAAGCTTCACCAACAGAATACAAGAGATGGAAGAGAGAATCTCAGGAGCAGAAGATTCCATAGAAATCATTGACTCAACTGTCAAAGATAATGTAAAGCGGAAAAAGCTACTGGTCCAAAACATACAGGAAATCCAGGACTCAATGAGAAGATCAAACCTAAGGATAATAGGTATAGAAGAGAGTGAAGACTCCCAGCTCAAAGGACCAGTAAATATCTTCAACAAAATCATAGAAGAAAACTTCCATAACCTAAAAAAAGAGATACCCATAGACATACAAGAAGCCTACAGAACTCCAAATAGATTGGACCAGAAAAGAAACACCTCCCGTCACATAATTGTCAAAACACCAAACGCACAAAATAAAGAAAGAATATTAAAAGCAGTAAGGGAAAAAGGTCAAGTAACATATAAAGGGAGACCTATCAGAATCACACCAGACTTCTCGCCAGAAACTATGAAGGCCAGAAGATCCTGGACTGATGTCATACAGACACTAAGAGAACACAAATGCCAGCCCAGGTTACTGTATCCAGCAAAACTCTCAATTAACATTGATGGAGAAACCAAGATATTCCATGACAAAACCAAATTTACACAATATCTTTCTACAAATCCAGCACTACAAAGGATAATAAATGGTAAAGCCCAACATAAGGAGGCAAGCTATACCCTAGAAGAAGCAAGAAACTAATCGTCTTGGCAACAAAACAAAGAGAATGAAAGCACACAAACATAACCTCATATCCAAATATGAATATAACGGGAAGCAATAATCACTATTCCTTAATATCTCTCAATATCAATGGCCTCAACTCCCCAATAAAAAGACATAGATTAACAAACTGGATACTCAAAGAGGACCCTGCATTCTGCTGCCTACAGGAAACACACCTCAGAGACAAAGACAGACACTACCTCAGAGTGAAAGGCTGGAAAACAACTTTCCAAGCAAATGGTCAGAAGAAGCAAGCTGGAGTAGCCATTCTAATATCAAATAAAATCAATTTCCAACTAAAAGTCATCAAAAAAGATAAGGAAGGACACTTCATATTCATCAAAGGAAAAATCAACCAAGATGAACTCTCAATCCTAAATATCTATGCCCCAAATACAAGGGACCTACATACGTAAAAGAAACCTTACTAAAGCTCAAAACACACATTGCACCTCACACAATAATAGTGGGAGATTTCAACACCCCACTCTCATCAATGGACAGATCATGGAAACAGAAATTAAACAGTGATGTAGACAGACTAAGAGAAGTCATGAGCCAAATGGACTTAACGGATATATATAGAACATTCTATCCTAAAGCAAAAGGATATACCTTCTTCTCAGCTCCTCATGGTACTTTCTCCAAAATTGACCATATAATTGGTCAAAAAACGGGCCTCAACAGGTACAGAAAGATAGAAATAATCCCATGCGTGCTATCGGACCACCACGGCCTAAAACTGGTCTTCAATAACAATAAGGGAAGAATGCCCACATATACGTGGAAATTGAACAATGCTCTACTCAATGATAACCTGGTCAAGGAAGAAATAAAGAAAGAAATTAAAAACTTTTTAGAATTTAATGAAAATGAAGATACAACATACTCAAACTTATGGGACACAATGAAAGCTGTGCTAAGAGGAAAACTCATAGCGCTGAGTGCCTGCAGAAAGAAACAGGAAAGAGCATATGTCAGCAGCTTGACAGCACACCTAAAAGCTCTAGAACAAAAAGAAGCAAATACACCCAGGAGGAGTAGAAGGCAGGAAATAATCAAACTCAGAGCTGAAATCAACCAAGTAGAAACAAAAAGGACCATAGAAAGAATCAACAGAACCAAAAGTTGGTTCTTTGAGAAAATCAACAAGATAGATAAACCCTTAGCCAGACTAACGAGAGGACACAGAGAGTGTGTCCAAATTAACAAAATCAGAAATGAAAAGGGAGACATAACTACAGATTCGGAGGAAATTCAAAAAATCATCAGATCTTACTATAAAAACCTATATTCAACAAAATTTGAAAATCTTCAGGAAATGGACAATTTCCTAGACAGATACCAGGTATCGAAGTTAAATCAGGAACAGATAAACCAGTTAAACAACCCCATAACTCCTAAGGAAATAGAAGCAGTCATTAAAGGTCTCCCAACCAAAAAGAGCCCAGGTCCAGACGGGTTTAGTGCAGAATTCTATCAAACCTTCATAGAAGACCTCATACCAATATTATCCAAACTATTCCACAAAATTGAAACAGATGGAGCCCTACCGAATTCCTTCTATGAAGCCACAATTACTCTTATACCTAAACCACACAAAGACACAACAAAGAAAGAGAACTTCAGACCAATTTCCCTTATGAATATCGACGCAAAAATACTCAATAAAATTCTGGCAAACCGAATTCAAGAGCACATCAAAACAATCATCCATCATGATCAAGTAGGCTTCATCCCAGGCATGCAGGGATGGTTTAATATGCGGAAAACCATCAACGTGATCCATTATATAAACAAACTGAAAGAACAGAACCACATGATCATTTCATTAGATGCTGAGAAAGCATTTGACAAAATTCAACACCCCTTCATGATAAAAGTCCTGGAAAGAATAGGAATTCAAGGCCCATACCTAAACATAGTAAAAGCCATATACAGCAAACCAGTTGCTAACATTAAACTAAATGGAGAGAAACTTGAAGCAATCCCACTAAAATCAGGGACTAGACAAGGCTGCCCACTCTCTCCCTACTTATTCAATATAGTTCTTGAAGTTCTAGCCAGAGCAATCAGACAACAAAAGGAGATCAAAGGGATACAGATCGGAAAAGAAGAGGTCAAAATATCACTATTTGCAGATGACATGATAGTATATTTAAGTGATCCCAAAAGTTCCACCAGAGAACTACTAAAGCTGATAAACAACTTCAGCAAAGTGGCTGGGTATAAAATTAACTCAAATAAATCAGTTGCCTTCCTCTATACAAAAAAGAAACAAGCCGAGAAAGAAATTAGGGAAACGACACCCTTCATAATAGACCCAAATAATATAAAGTACCTCGGTGTGACTTTAACCAAGCAAGTAAAAGATCTGTACAATAAGAACTTCAAGACACTGAGGAAAAAAATTGAAGAAGACCTCAGAAGATGGAAAGATCTCCCATGCTCATGGATTGGCAGGATTAATATAGTAAAAATGGCCATTTTACCAAAAGCAATCTACAGATTCAATGCAATCCCCATCAAAATACCAATCCAATTCTTCAAAGAGTTAGACAGAACAATTTGCAAATTCATCTGGAATGACAAAAAACCCAGGATAGCTAAAGCTATCCTCAACAATAAAAGGACTTCAGGGGGAATCACTATCCCTGAACTCAAGCAGTATTACAGAGCAATAGTGATAAAAACTGCATGGTATTGGTACAGAGACAGACAGATAGACCAATGGAATAGAATTGAAGACCCAGAAATGAACCCACACACCTATGGTCACTTGATTTTTGACAAAGGAGCCAAAACCATCCAATGGAAAAAAGATAGCATTTTCAGCAAATGGTGCTGGTTCAACTGGAGGGCAACATGTAGAAGAATGCAGATCGATCCATGCTTATCACCCTGTACAAAGCTTAAGTCCAAGTGGATCAAGGACCTCCACATCAAACCAGACACACTCAAACTAAAACTAGAAAAACTAGGGAAGCATCTGGAACACATAGGCACTGGAAAAAATTTCCTGAACAAAACACCAATGGCTTATGCTCTAAGATCAAGAATCGACAAATGGGATCTCATAAAACTGCAAAGCTTCTGTAAGGCAAAGGACACTGTGGTTAGGACAAAACGGCAACCAACAGATTGGGAAAAGATCTTTACCAATCCTACAACAGATAGAGGCCTTATATCCAAAATATACAAAGAACTCAAGAAGTTAGACCGCAGGGAAACAAATAACCCTATTAAAAAATGGGGTTCAGAGCTAAACAAAGAATTCACAGCTGAGGAATGCCGAATGGCTGAGAAACACCTAAAGAAATGTTCAACATCTTTAGTCATAAGGGAAATGCAAATCAAAACAACCCTGAGATTTCACCTCACACCAGTGCGATTGGCTAAGATCAAAAACTCAGGTGACAGCAGATGCTGGCGAGGATGTGGAGAAAGAGGAACACTCCTCCATTGTTGGTGGGATTGCAGACTAGTAAAACCATTCTGGAAATCAGTCTGGAGGTTCCTCAGAAAATTGGACATTGAACTGCCTGAGGATCCAGCTATACCTCTCTTGGGCATATACCCAAAAGATGCCTCAACATATAAAAGAGACACGTGCTCCACTATGTTCATCGCAGCCTTATTTATAATAGCCAGAAAATGGAAAGAACCCAGATGCCCTTCAACAGAGGAATGGATACAGAAAATGTGGTACATCTACACAATGGAATATTACTCAGCTATCAAAAACAACGAGTTTATGAAATTCGTAGGCAAATGGTTGGAACTGGAAAATATCATCCTGAGTGAGCTAACCCAATCACAGAAAGACATACATGGTATGCACTCATTGATAAGTGGCTATTAGCCCAAATGCTTGAATTACCCTAGATCCCTAGAACAAACGAAACTCAAGACGGATGATCAAAATGTGAATGCTTCACTCCTTCTTTAAATGAGGAAAAAGAATACCCTTGGCAGGGAAGGGAGAGGCAAAGATTAAAACAGAGACTGAAGGAACACCCATTCAGAGCCTGCCCCACATGTGGCCCATACATATACAGCCACCCAATTAGACAAGATGGATGAAGCAAAGAAGTGCAGACCGACAGGAGCCGGATGTAGATCGCTCCTGAGAGACACAGCCAGAATACAGCAAATATAGAGGCGAATGCCAGCAGCAAACCACTGAACTGAGAATAGGTCCCCTATTGAAGGAATCAGAGAAAGAACTGGAAGAGCTTGAAGGGACTCGAGACCCCAAAAGTACAACAATGCCAAGCAACCAGAGCTTCCAGGGACTAAGCCACTACCTAAAGACTATACATGGACTGACCCTGGACTCTGACCCCATAGGTAGCAATGAATATCCTAGTAAGAGCACCAGTGGAAGGGGAAGCCCTGGGTCCTGCTAAGACTGAACCCCCAGTGAACTAGTCTATGGGGGGAGGGCGGCAATGGGGGGAGGGTTGGGAGGGGAACACCCATAAGGAAGGGGAGGGGGGAGGGGGATGTTTGCCCGGAAACCGGGAAAGGGAATAACACTCGAAATGTATATAAGAAATACTCAAGTTAATAAAAAAAAAAATAAAATAAAAAAAATGTGGTTCAGAGCTAAACAAAGAATTCACAGCTGAGGAATGGCGAATGGCTGAGAAGCGCCTAAAGAAATGTTGAACATCTTTAGTCATAGGGGAAATGCAAATCAAAACAACCCTGAAATTTTACTTAACGCCAGTGAGAATGGCTTAGATCAAAAACTCAGGTGACAGCAAATGCTGGCAAGGATGTGGAGAAAGAGGAACACTCCTCCATTGTTGGTGGGATTGCAGACTGGTACAACCATTCTGGAAATCAGTCTGGAGGTTCCTCAGAAAATTGGACATTGAACTGCCTGAGGATCCAGCTATACCTCTCTTGGGCATATACCCACAAGATGCCCCAACATATAAAAAAGACACATGCTCTACTATGTTCATAGCAGTCTTATTTATAATAGCCAGAAGCTGGAAAGAACCCAGATGTCCTTCAACAGAGGAATGGATACAGAAAATGTGGTACATCTACACAAAGGAATACTTCTCAGCTACCAAAAACAATGCCTTTATGAAATTCATAGGCAAATGGATGGAACTGGAAAATATCATCCTTAGTGAGGTAACCCAATCACAGAAAAACACACATGGTATGCACTCATTGACAAGTGGCTATTAGCCCAAATGCTTGAATTACTCTAGATTCACAGAACACAGGAAACTCAAGAAGGATGACCAAAATGCAGATGCTTCACTCCTTCTTTAAAAGGGGAACAAAAATACCCTTGGCAGGGAATAGGAAGGCAATGTTTAGAACAGAGGCAGAAAGAACACCCATTCAGAGCCTGCCCCACCTTCGACCCATACATATTCAGCCACCCAATTAGATAATATGGATGAAGCAAAGATGTGCAGGCTGACAGGAACCAGATGTAGATCTCTTCTGAGAGACACAGCCAGAGTACAGCAAATACATAGGCAAATGCCAGCAGCAAACCACTGAACTGAGAATGGGACCCCCGTTGAAGGAATCAGAGAAAGGACTGGAAGAGCTTGAAGAGGCTCTAGACCCCATATGAACAACAATGCCAACCAACCAGAGCTGCCAGGGACTAAGCCACTACCCAAAGACTATACATGGACTGACTCTGGGCTCCAACCTCATAGGTAGCAATGAATAGCCTAGTAAGAGCACCAGTGGAAGGGGAAGCCCTTGGTCCTGCCAAGACTGAATTCCTAGTGAACATGATTCTTGGGGGAGGGGGATTTTGGGGGGAGGATGGGGAGGTGAACACCCATATAGAAGGGGAGGGGGAGAGTTAGGGTGATGTTGGTCTGGAAACAGTGAAGGGGAATAACAATCGAAATGTAAATAAGAAATACTCAAGTTAATAACGATAAAAAAAAAAGTGCCATCAACATGTTTGAGCTAGAAAACTGCTTGACATATTCTTGTATGTAATGAGTTATTTTTTCCCTTTTCACACTGTAGGCAGTGCTATATTAAAATAACAGTGCATAGCACCTGATGCTTTAGGTCTGCCCATTCTTTTCTTATGAATAGATTATATTGTGCCCTCCCATTGACTTTTGTGTGCATATGGTTGGGTTAGAATAGTGTCTACCAAATGTGAAGCACCTGATACATCTTTACTTCATTTCCCTCTATGTGAATAAAATTGTTTAGCACACAGCTTGGTCTGTGCTAGGTCAGGCATGCAGTTTTATTTCTTTTCTCTCTGTATGAAATGGTCCTATGATACACTTGGCATTTAAAGCATGTTAATTTTCTCTTCCAATTGTAAATACACATTCAACATTTTACCACTCACAAAAAAAAAAAAAAGAAGAGAACGTGCCCTCAAAACTTAGAGAAAAAGACCTACATCCTATATGTGACTTAGTTGCAAGCAGATAAACATGTTTGGTGGAAAATAATTTGAGGAGCTTGGACTTTTAGCTGAGGCTATAATTTATGAATATGTTGTGTGTTTGTCCCTAGTAAAAAGTCAGATGAGGCAAAAGCAAAGAAAATGGTAAAGGGAGAGAACACAGAGTGAGATGCTGCTGCTGCTCATAAGAATGGAGTTATGCACAACAAATAAAAATGCCTAAAAAATTAATAATTGCACATTTTAGAAAACCATTAGAACATATTCAAATATCACCCTTTTCTACTAAGCCCCAAGAGGACCTTTTCCACTGAAGTTGATGCTTTTCTTCTGAATAGTTCTTATTACCACATCAGCATGTAGCTCTACAATGTTGGTTTTATATTGAAATAAAAAGACATTTTTTACATTTTAAAGTTATTCTTTAATTGTAGGGAAAAGTCTATTAAAAATTAAAATCAATAATGAAAGGTTGTGAACCACTATGAGTGTGCTAGGATCTGGACCCTGGTACTTTCAAAAGGCTACAATTGTTGTTTATTACTGAGCTATAGTCCAGGCCCAGAGGCCAATATTTTATCATATAGTAAAACTAACATTTTACTTTAATATTACTTAAACATGTATGTACATGTGTGCATATAACCTCAGCTTTTCATTGTCATAATATACCATAGAGTAAAAGTGTAAACTAAGTCTTCTCATTTTTGCATTGCTGGGAATTAAGACTAAAATTTTGAGGGACGTCTTGATGTGTTTATAAATCTCTCTATAAAACCTTTTTATTGGTTAAACTTCTATATTCCCAAGCATTAAATGTTACAAGGTAAATCCTTCAATAATATTCCCTTATAGCTCTTCAAGACCTGGACTACTTGCCTAAGTCACCAGGGACATTTCTTTAATACAACATGTTTCAATGTACAATGCAATGACTATTGGCCAATCATACAATAGTTGACCAAAGTTATACTTGGTCTTCCTAAAACTATTTTCTCCCATTGCTTGTAAATATGTACTTTATATAAAATGTTATTTTAACATTTTTGCATTATAACAGTCTACATTTTTATCAGATGATATTTTTAATAACAATTTTATATTGCTTTGGTTTTAATTTATACCTATTTTTTTAATTATTCCATTGCAGCCTTAAGTTTGATATCACTTTAGCCAAGGCAATATCAGAAGTAATGATATTACATTTGGGGAGTCTTTTTATACTCATCAAAAATAATTTCTAAAAATGTTTCATTACTTAATTTGAACATTCATTACTAACGAATGATAGAATACCTTAAAACAGTTCAGAAGAGTGAGAAATAATAACTAGTAATATACTAGCTTGTCTAACAATGGCATAGTATAATGTCCACCTTTTAAAAATTATTTATTCTTTTTATTAGATATTATTTTATTTTCATTTAAAATGTTATCCCCCTTCCCAGTTTGCTGTCCGTAAACCCCCTATCCCATTCTCCTCTGCATTCCTCTATGAGGAATTCTTCCCGAACCATCAACCTACCCCTTCCCACTTCCCTGACCTGATATTCCCTAACACTGGGAAGTCGAGCCTTGGTAGGACCAAGGGCTTCTCCACCAATTGGTGCCCAACAAGGCCATCCTCTGTACATGTGCAGCTGGAGCAATGGGTCTGCCCATGTGTACTCTTTGGGTGATGGTTTAGTCCCTGGGAGCACTGGTTGGTTGGTATTGTTGTTCTATGGGGTTGCAAACGATTTCAGCTCCTTCAGTCCTTTCTCCTCCAATGGGGGCCACGTTCTCGATTCAATAGTTGGCTGTGAGCATCCACCTCTGTATTTGTCATGCTCTGACAGAGTCTCTCAGGAGACAGCTATATCAGGCTCCTGTCAGTGTACACTTCTTGACATCAGCAATTTTGTCTGGGTTTGTTGGCTGTATGTGTACAGTCTGGATCCCCAGGTGGGGTAGTCTCTGGATGGCCTTCCCTTCAGTCTCTGCTCCAAACTTTGTCTCTGTATTTCTTTCTATTAATATTTTCGTTTCCTCTTCTAAGAAGGACTGAAGGATCCACACTTTGGTTGGATCCTTGAGGTTCATGTGGTCTGTGGAATGTTTCATTGGGTAATACAGGCTTTTGGACTAATATCCACTTATCAGTAAGTGTATAAAAATGTATGGGATTTTTGCGATTGGGTTACCTCACTCAGGATGATATTTTTTAGTTCCATCTATTTCCCTATGAATATCATGAAGTCATTGTTTTTAGTAGCTGAGTAGTACTCCAAGGTGTAAATGTACCACATTTTCTATATACATTCCTCTGAGGGATATTTGGGTTCTTTCCAGCTTCTGGATATTATAAATAAGGCTGCTATGAAATAGTGCATAATGTGTCCTTGTTATTTGTGGGAGTCCATGAGTGGTAGAGCTGGGTCCTCAGGTAGTACTATGTCCAATTTTCTGAGGAACCTCCAGACTGATTTCATGAGTGGTTGTACAATCCCATCAACAACGAAAGGGTGTTCCTCATTTTCCACATCCTTGCCAGCATCTGTTGTCACCTGAGTTTTTGATCTTAGCCATTCAGACTGGTGTGAAGTGGAATATTAGGGTTGTTTCACTTTGAATTTTCTTGATGACCAAGGATGCTGAACATTTCTTTCGGTAATTCTTAGCCATTTGATATTCCTCACTTGAGAATTTTTTTCTTTTTCTTTTTTTTTCAGATTTCTTTTTTCCCTTCCATCTTTATTAAATTGGGTATTTCTTATTTACATTTCAATTGATATTAACTTTCCCGGTTTCCAGGCCAACATCCCCCTAACCTCTCCCCCTCCCCTTCTATATTGGTGTTCCCATCCCCATCCTCCCCCATTACCTCCCTCCCCCCAACAATCACGTTCACTGGGGATTCAGTCTTGGCAGGACCAAGGACTTCCCCTTCCACTGGTGCTCTTACTAGGCTATTCATTGCTACCTATGCAGTTGGAGCCCAGGGTCAGTCCATGTATAGTCTTTGGGTAGTGGCTTAGTCCCTGGAAGCTCTGGTTGGTTGGCATGGTTGTTCATATAGGGTATCAAGCCCCTTCAAGTTCTTTCAGTCCTTTCTCTGATTCCTTCAACGGCGGTCCCGTTCTCAGTTCAGGGGTTTGCTGCTGGCATTTGCCTATGTATTTGCTGTACTCTGGCTGTGTCTCTCAGGAGAGATGTACATCCGGTTCCTTTCAGCCTGCACTTCTTTGCTTCATTCATCTTATCTAGTTTGGTGGCTGTATATGTATGGGCCACATGTGGGGCAGGCTTTGAATGGGTGTTCCTTCAGCCTCTATTCTAAACTTTGCTTCCCTATTCCCTCCCAAGGGTATTCTTGTTCCCCTTTTAAAGAAGGAGTGTAGCATTCGAATGTTGGTCATCCTTCTTGAATTTCATGTGTTCTGTGCATCTAGGGTAATTTGAGCATTTGGGCTAATAGCCACTTATCAATGAGTGCATACCATGTGTGTTTTTTTGTGATTGGGTTACCTCACTCAGGATGATATTTTCTAGTTCCATCCATGTGCCTATGAATTTCATAAAGTCATTGTTTTTGATAGCAGAGTACTCCATTGAGTAGATGTACCACATTTTCTGTATCCATTCCTCTGTTAAAGAGCATCTGGGTTCTTTCCAGCTCCTGGCTCTTATAAATAAGGCTGCTCCGAACATAGTGGAGCATGTGTCTTTGTTATTTGTTGGAGCATCTTTTGGGTATATACCCAAGAGAGGTATAGCTGGGTCCTCAGGTAGTGCAATATCCAAATTTCTGAGGAACCTCCAGACTGATTTCCAGAATGGTTGTACCAGTCTGCTATCCCACCAACAATGGAGTAGTGTTCCTCTTTCTCCACATCCTCGCCAGCCTCTGCTGTCACAGGAGTTTTTGTTCTTAGTCATTCTGACTGGTATGAGGTGGAATCTCAGGGTTGTTTTGATTTGCATTTCCCTGATGACTAAAGATGTTGAACATTTCCTTAGGTGCTTCTCGGCCATTCAGTATTCCTCAGTTGAGAATTTTTTGATTAGCTCTGTATCCCATTTTTAATAGGGCTATTGGATTCTCTGGAGTTTACCTTCTTGAGTTCTTTGTATATATTGGATATTAGCCCTCTATCAGATTTTCCCAATAAGTTGTTTGCTGCTTTGTCTTTATGACAGTGTTCTTTTTCTTACAGAATCTTGTGATTTTATGAGGTCCCATTTGTCCATTCTTGATCTTAGAGCATAATCCATTGGTGGTCTGTTCAGGATATTTTCCCCAGTGTCCATATGGGCTCTTTCCTAATTTTTCTCCTATTAGTTTTAGTGTATCTGGTTTGATGTGGAGTTCCTTGATCTACTTGGACTTCAATTTTGTACAGGGTGATAAGAATGGAACGATTTGCATTCTTCTGTTTGCTGACCTCCAGTTGAACCCACATCATTTGTTGAAAATGCTTTCTTTTTCCACAGGATGGTTTTAGCTCTTTTGTCAAAGATCTAATGATCATAGATGTGTGGGTTCTTTTCTGGGTCTTCAATTCTATTCCATTGATCTACCTGCCTGACTCTGTACTAATACCAGACAGTTTTTTATCATGATTGTGCTATAATGCAGCTTGGGGTCATGGATGGTGATTTCCCCAGAAGAGGAGGCCAAAGGGATACAAGTTGAAAGGGAGAAGTTAAAATATCACTATTTGCAGATGCCATGATAGTATACTTATGTGACACCAAAAGTGCCACCAGAGAACTCCTAAACCTGATAAACAACTTCAACAATGTGGCTGGATATAGAATAACTCAAACAAATCTGAAGCCTTCCTCTACTCAAAGGATAAACAGGCTGAGAAAGAAATTAGGAAAATGACAGCCTTCACAGTAGTCACAAATAATGTACAATAACTTGTTGTGACTCTAAACAAGCAAGTGTTAGATTTGTATGACAAGACTTTAAGTCTCTGAAGAATGAAATTGAAGAAAATCTCAGGAGATGGAAAGACCTTCCATGCTCATGTATTTGTGGGATTAATATAGTGAAAATGGCCTTCTTGCCAAAAGCAATCTTCAGATTCATTGAAATCCCCATCAAAATTCCAATTGAATTCTTCATAGAGTAAGAAAAAGCAATTTGCAAATTCATTTGGAATAACAAAAAACCCAGGATAGCGAAAACTGTCCTCAACAATAAAAGAATTATTTACATTTTTATCATTTGTATGATTTTGATTTGAAGTATGTTGAATTGTATCTAGTGAGTTAAATCAGTTTACTTTTAGTTCCCTTATTTTCCTTTTATTTCTATTTTTTTTATTTCTTTCTGTTGTCAATCAGACCCAAGTTCTCACACTTATCACAAGCACATGTTATGCTCACATGAGTTCTATGATTTAGTGGCTTGTTTCCTTGGGGTAACTTCAGACTAAAATGCAAGAAAAACAAACAAACAAACAAACAAAAAAACAAAGAAAAAACAACTAATACTTAGAAGAATAGCCTGTAAAGAAGAGGAAATCTAGAGGTCATTAGCTAAAGTATTGGACTAGAGAATAAATCCCTAGCATGGCCCATATCCTTTTGCATACTGCATAATTCATAGGACACTGATGAGGGTACACACTGGCAAAAAAGTCACCAAAAATCTAAACTGATAAATGATCAATCAGAACTATGAATAATGCCTATTTCAACTATGAGGTATCTAAGTAGATGTCGGTACACATAAAGATCATTGAAGACGGACCCCTACCACACAGTCTTTGGCTATCAAAACCAGAAACTGAAACCACAGGACTTTGACTATGGTGAAAGGAATGGGATCTTAGTCACACTTCTGGCCTTGAGCAGAGACCTACCATTTCAAACTGCAGAACATACTGAGATTATTCTTCCACAGGTGGCTTTGGGGTAAAATATAAAGACGTATCACTGCCCCATTCATTAAGAACCAACCAAAGGGACCTGCCAATCACCTAGATGGGAAAACATCCAGGGAGATGGTGTCTGTTGGTTGAATAGTGCCTAACTGAAAATGTAAACCAGCACCACTGTCTTTGACCATATCCACTCTCATCCCTTCCAGTGACTCCTTTGACTGCCCATGTTCATCTTTGAGAACCTCACAATCACTTCCAACTATCTTCTATACCACACTCTTTTTTGTCCTGTCTGAATGCTTATGTAAAAATCAAAAAGACAGGGGAGTTACAGAATGGACAGAGCAAGACAACACAAACACAAACAGAAAGAGGGGGTATGAGTTTATAGGGGCAGTATTCCAGACACCCCTTTCTCAGTAAGGAAGATTAATTATTTCTAATATGAAAAAAAAACCTAAGAACTCTTTAAAGTATAGCCTAAATAGGTCAAGTTGCTTCTATACAATTTGCCTGCATTCCAGCACAATGTTCAAAACTATTTATAAAATACAATCATGTTCAATGTCTCAAAATGTAAAATTTACCATGTTTACCATCTGTTCAAAAATTAATCACCAGGCCAAATGAGAGAAAACAATCATTTGTGATGGAAAAATGATCAGTTAAAACAATTTAGCACAGATAAAATACGTTTAAGGAAATAAGAATTTTAAATAATTAGCATAACTACATTTCCATGAATTCTGAATGTTAAACAGAATACAGAAAGTATAAGGAAAAAAGCTTCATATCAAATTTCTCACAGTAAAAAGTACAACATTTGGCAACTAAAAACATAGATAATACCATCAGGATGTCATATCTAGCTTTTTAAAAATTTATTTAATTTATGAACTTTCTCCTGCATTTAAGCCTCCATGCCAGAAGAGAGGGTTGAATTCCTTTATAGGAGGTCATGAATCACCATGTAGGTACTGGGGATTGAACTCATGACCTCTGGAAGTGCAGCCAGTGCCCTTAAACACTTAGCCATTTTCCTAGCCCTCAACATATCTAACTTTATGTAAGTACGAGTAGTAAACTATAGATTAGTTTTGAAAGGATCTATGTTAGCCCTCTTCCAAATGTATTCATCATAAGCAACTGCATAAGTAGAGGTAAATGGAGATTTTCACACAGAAGAAAACTGGTGGCTTGTGAAATGCATATGTATATAAAATATAGAAAATCATACCAGAAGCATGCGTAGTATGTAACTCTCATGTGGGTTAGGTACTCTGACTGGAAAATAATGTCCATAAAACTCATTTTCGTCTGTCATGAGCTTTTGGTGCCTATTTACGCAGATTCTCAGCCATTTTACAAATGAAGAAAAACAGTATTTGTTTGTTTTACTAGTGTTCAGGAGATTAAAAATGGTCTGGTTGCAAATAAAATAAAAATATCATAAAATCTCAAGAGAACAAGAATAATTCCCCCAAAATACACTAAGTACATTATAGTTATGATGTTACTAATTAAAATATGGTTAAATAGATTAATGTACGACATTATTTCAGAGCAGGACTAGATAACTATCACAAAATGTCAAACACTAATTTTCCCAATCGATATAACCCTAGAAAGCAAGCTGAGTTTCTCTAATCCATTTACTTTGTCCATATAAACAAAGGTGTTAGGTTAAATAACTTTATAGATTATTCCAAACTTACGTTTCATTTCAATTCTCCATCAGTTTGCTTCCAAAGGTTTATTGCTCATTCAATATTTTAAAAACTTTTATACAGAAAAGCTCATGAGGACAAGGGGAGTCCCACTACTGTCTAGCTTTTCAAATTCTCTAGTCAGTGCTCTCTCTCTCTCTCTCTCTCTCTCTCTCTCTCTCTCTCTCTCTCTCTGTGTGTGTGTATGTGTATTCATTCAAGCATTCACAAAAACCAAAGACTTCTAGGAAAGAAAATGTCTGTCTGAATTGGAGAGCAAGACCCCAACCCTTTTCCAGTCATATGTTTTACTCTTTAACTTATATCTTCTAATATAGCAGGGTAATTGGGAGGATGAATGAATGGGCATCTGGTTATCTTAATAAATGCATTTTGAATTTATTTTATAAGCTCATATTAGATCAAAATTCCATATCACTTCTTCAAAAGTCACAGTTACCTTCTCACATTGGCATGCTTTCTGGGTCAAAGAAAAGTACAACAATGACTACATGTTCACAGGACACATGTTATATGAGCCAACACTAAGGCTAAATAGAGCTGATATGAAGAAAGAAGCCAAAGGTGATTTTAGAAAAGAGTCATAGAAAATAAAAGTACATTAGAATTGTATGCAGCCTTTAACGTCAACTCACCATACTGCCAAGTGACAGTAAAAACATCTTATACACGCTGGGAAAAGGTTCTGAATATATAAATTATCTATGTTATATCCCTACAGCATATGTTTCTGAGATTTTCAGCAGAACATAAAACACACACAGATAAGGGATGCCTTTAAGCTCTTCAATAAAGCCAAGAATCTCAAGATATATTTCAAAGGTGCATGTTTTCAGTAAACTAAGAACATGCTCACTCACATATTTTAAACATAATTTAGATGTTTATTTATATTTAGAGTGTGTATGAGTGTGTGTGTGTGTGTGTGTGTGTGTGTGTGTGTGTGTGTGTGTGTGTGTATGCTGTGGAGGTCAGCTGTGCAATGATACACGTGTAGAAGACAGAAGACAGTTTGACTACATCACTTCTCTCCTTCTACCATATGGATCCCAGCAATGGTCTTCAGCTTTGGATGCAAATGCCTATATCCTCTAAGCCATCTCTTTTTAAAAATTCACTTTACATCCCACTCACTACCCCACTCACAATCCCTCTCCCCTTCCTTTCGATACTGAGTGATTGGAAGCCCCCCTATACATCACCCCATCCTGGCCCATCAAGTCTCTGCAGGGCTAGGTGTATCCTTCCCACTGAGAGCGACAAGGCAGCCCAGCTAGAAAAACAAAACCTCCAGACAGTCAGCATTGCCTTTGGAATAGTCCCAGCCCCAGTTGTTCAGGACCCACATGAAGACTGAGTTATATTCCTCTACCTAGGTGCAGGGAGCCTATGTGCAGCCCATGCATGCTCTGAAATCAATTTGGGAATTTTTTTTTCAGAAAATTGGGAATAGTTCTACCTCAAGACCCAGCTATACCACTTCTGGGCATATACCCAAAAGATGTTCCACTGTACCACAAGGACACTTGCTCAACTATGTTCATATCACCTTTATTCATAATAGCCAGAAACTCGAAACAACCTAGATGTCCCTCAACAAAAGAATGGATAAAGAAAATCTGATACATCTACAAAGTGGAAGACTATTCAGCTATTAAAAACAAATACATCATGAATTCCACAGAAAAGTGAAGAGAACTTGTGAATATCACTCATATTGAGTGAGGTCACCCAGACCCAAAAATGATATGCGTGATGTGTGCTCACTTACAAGTGGATACTAGCTACAAAACACAGGATACCCACACTACATGCCACAGACCCAAAGAAGCTAAACAAGAGGGAAGCACAGGTAAGGATGCTCGAATCTCACTTAGGGGAGGAATAAAGTAGTCATAGGACTCAATGGAGGGAGGGAACTGAATGGGAGGGGCAATGTGGAGGGAAATGGAGGGTTTAGGATCAGATGTGGGGAGGAACAGGAGAGACAGTGTCTTAGCTAGGGTCCTATTGCTGTGAACAGACACCATGACCAATGTAAATTTTATAAAGGAAAACATTTAATTGGGGCTGGCTTACAGGTTCAGAGGTTCAGTCCATTAACATCAAGGCGGGAGCACCACAGCATTCAGGCAGGCATGGCGCAGGAGGAGCTGAGTTCTACATCTTCACCTAAAGGGGTCCAGGAACAGACTCAGCGTCCTAGGAGGAGCTAGGAGGAGGGTCTCCAAGCCCACCCCCACAGTGACACACTTCCTCCAACAAGGTCACACCTTCTAAGAGTGCCATTCCCTGGGCCAAGCATTTGCAATCCATCACATTCCACTCCATCAGCCAAGCATAACCAAACCATCACAGAGAGCTAGATGGCCATGAAAATGAATGGAAATTTACAACTGACAGGGGTTTGGGCAGAGGGGAGCATCTCAAGTGCCTACTGGAGTTGCCCAAGAATCAGTGGGGGGTGACCTTAGCTATGACTCACATCACTGGAGATATGGAACCTGTAAAGCCATATTACTGGTCGTTTTTCAGTATATTTTCATGCAAATTACCATTATGAAAAGGAGCCATGGGGAAGAAAATGCTGGATGACAGCAATCTTATCTAAGACAAAGTAAAATGTAAAGGCTTAAAGTCATTCTAACAAAAAAACCAGTAACACCTTGCTACTCTTCAATAAAACACAGTCAAAAGACATTCCTTAAGAGGAAAACATATGGTGAATAGCTGAGTAGTTAACAGATGTTAGGCTAAGTTCATGAGTCTATATTGTGCCTAACTCCTTGGAAGAGGGCACTCCTGGGAGGCAGGTCATCAGCCAAAGCAGCAGGGAACTGTGAAATGAGCTTGGTTTGTTTAGTTATGCAGTCTTAACCCTTCCCTGTGGTAAAAGGGACACAGTGCAGGCAACAGTTTAAGTCCTGATTTCTGCAACACTGACATACATTGGATAATAGTGTAGTTATTGCTACACTGCCATGGCCGGCCCTGACCCACCTCCTGCACTGTCTCCTGTCCATCAATCACCCTTGCACCATAGTCCTACTCTTACTCCTGCTGGCTTCATCTCTCCAAAGCCTCATCTGCATAATTTCACATTGGCCTTCAGTGAATCCTACACACTTATCAGGCTCATCAAAACGTGGTCAGCATACAGTTAAGCAATGACAATCACATTACAGGTATTTGATTCTTCCTCAAATACAGATTGAAAGAAAGGGGCCTTCTCCATTTTTTTTGCCTGTTTTATTATTTTGCTTGTATTCGTGTGTGTGTGTGTGTGTGTCTATGTGTGTGTGTGTGTGTGTGTGTGTGTTTTGTTGTCACGAGTATTTAGATATATTGCCAGACTTCACAGTGATCAGTCCAATACAAGTGGCTGAGTCATTAATTCATTCCACACAATAACAGTTTTAGAATCTCAAGCATATCGAGGATTAATACTTACACCAGAAATTCTGCATCTCATTTTCTGAAGACTGAAATTATGGGTGTGAAAAACAACTGAAAGATCAGGTAGAGAGAGGTTGGTTAATGGGCCCTACATTAACGTTAAGAGGCATCGTGCCGCTATGATGACTTTACGTAAACCTTATATATTATGTTCTTCAGAGAGTTCCGCTATGTGGCCTTTCTTATAACAGAAGGTCAGGTGTGAGCAGTAGTGGGCATCTGCTGAGCCGACCTCCACCCTGCTCTACCTTCTACTCATTAGGTGCCCTCCAAAACGGGGGATAGATGTTCTGTTGAGGAGAGAGGAAGATTGACTTCACATCAATTTTCTGAATTTCAAAGTGTACATAAAACCATAAAACATGTTCATATGAGTATCATGTGATGCTTTCACAAAGGAGTGCATTGTGTAATATCAGAATCAGGTTAATTATTCTCCTTTCTCAAACGTTTACCATTGAGATGGATACACTCAGTATCTTTTGTTTTAAAATTCTCTGAGGAAGAGATTGTTCCTTTGGATTCAAACCAAAACAGAAAAACTATTTAAGAGTAAATTGAAGTTTTTTTCTGTCTCAAATCCCAAGAAAAGTGTTTTCTAATAAAACTGTGAGGGGTCAGAGGGAGTTGAACAAATGAATTAAATGGAGTCAGTGTTCATCTCTCTGCTGGAAGATTGTGGTTAATCTATTGTACAAGAAAAATACAAATATCAACTTATTACATTTATTTTTCAATAATAGAATGCAGCAATGGTCCAACCACTGACAGTTGTTTTCATTAAGTGATGTCTTAAGTATTTCTATATTGTTAAAGTCAGATAACTTAAATTTGGAAGAAGAGGTAAAAACATTATGTTATATTATGCATATTATGTTATATTTTCTAGAAAATTAAGATGAAAGGATTCTCAAAGTAGCAAATTATGCTTATTCTTTGAACAATTATCAGCTTTCAAACATATGAATAAGAATAATGTGTCAACATATTATTATATTATTATATAACTCAAAGTAGGTGGTGAAGTGTTAAACAACCTCGAGAACGTAGTCACATACAGATATTATTACTGAGATTTTCGAATGACAGCAATAGAAATACTCAAAATTTGGTCAGTGTAAATGAACAGGAATTATTTGTGAGAGCTTTATATGAATAAACTATACATTATCTATAGGTTCTTCTATGCTTATAGACAGAGGGAAATGTATAATGTCCTTTAAATTTTGTATTAAAAGTCTGTCTAAATGACCATGAGTAAGTGAACATTTCAAGCCTAGAGAACACAGCAAATATCCCTATTTTTCCACTCTGCAAACAGTAGCTTGAGCAAACTGCTATAACCTATTTATAAATATAAAAGAGATAAATCACAAATCCAAGACCCATTCATTTTATTTGACAATGTTACAATCTGTGCTAGGAATCTTTCTGTGCTATGAAATGTTTCAGCTTGCATTTTGTTGCTTATCTGTGGGTAACATAATTTTTGTCTTTATGTTCAGTTGAAGTCACAGACATTCTCCAAGAAAGAAATATAAACACTGTAGACAATGAGGGCTCAAGAGCATTAAATGGTTCCAATATCAAACAGGTAAAAATGTCTGCATTTATGGAAACCACACGGAAACTCACTTCATCAAGCAAAGTAATGTTGATTTCAGTTCAGCAGTGTCATTGGCATGACAACTCCCTGGAGAATAAATTTAGGGGCTCTGTGAAAAGCAATATTTATTTTTAAACAAGTACTTCAGTGACACCTTCGTCTTTGCAAATGTGTAACTCATGATTTATGCATGAGAAGGAAAAGATTGCAATCTTCTCAGTAAGTCTTAGTCCAAATGAAGCACGAATTCAAAGACATTTACCTTTCTATTTGAGTGATAACAGGCTCTCACATGTATTTTCCAATAATTGCCTCGATTTTCTCATTCAGTTTGGCTGAGACTCTACCGGTTCACCACAGGTTTTTCTTTTTTCCCTCGTTTGCCCTCTGGGCATAAAGAAAGAACCGAAATTATACAAAGCCAGCTCTGCTGCAGATTCCTAAAATGAAGAGCAAACAGTTGATGGCAGCCAAGAAAACAGTTAGGAGAGACTCTTGGTTACCATGGAATTAGAGACAACTCCAGAAAATCTTGTGTCAACATGGATTTTCAAATGACCAGGGACTGTTGTGAGAGATTCTGCTGTGAAAGCAAGTAAATACAAAATTTGTTTGGAAAATCTGAAACACAGATGGCCACTGGCTTGCTGGCTAGACCTACGTTTTGATTTTCTCTGTGGGTACAGTAATAGTGGCCCTGATGACTTTCTTTCTCTTTCTTAATTTCTTTCTTTCCTTCTTCTGCTTTCTTTCTTTTCTGAAGCATTAAGTGGATTTTTCCCCTCATTAAATCCTTAATATTGTGGAATTAACAGATCAAAAACAAACCAAATAATGTTCCTTTTACCTCTATTGTTTTCGTTCTTGCTGCTTTTTTATTTAACAGCCCAAACACAGAATTCTCCCTTCACCACCTCCTCCCACCTCCCCTCTCCCATGCTCCATCTACTGCTCTATTTCTCTCCAGGAAGGGAGTGGCTTGCTATGGCTACCAACCAGCCATGGCCTATCAAGCTGCAACAAAACAAGGCATCTTCTTTCCCATGAAGGCCAGAGTAGCTAACCATTGGAAGGGTCCCAAAGGCAGGTAACAGAGTCAGAGACAGCCCCTGCTCCCACTGTTAGGAGTCCCACAGGAAGACCAAGCTACACAACTGTAACATATGTGTGGAGGGCCTAAGCCAGTTCCATGCAGGTTCCATGATTTTTGGTTCAGCCTCTATGAGTCCTCAGGTAAGTGGGTTTTCTTGAGGTGTCCTCGACTGCTCTGGCGCCTAGAATCCTTTGTTCCCATTTGCCACAGATTCACCAAGGTCTGCCTAATGTTGGACTGTGGATCTCTGAAACTGTTTGTATCAGTTTCTGGATAAAGCTTCTCTGATGACAATTTGGCTAGGCACCTATCAATGATTGGTATAGCAGAATATTACTAGAATTCATCTCATTGTTGTTTGCTTATTGTTTTGTTTTGCTTTGTTTGTTTTTTGTTTGTTTTGGGGGGTTGTTTGTTTTATTTTGTTTGTGCAAGTCCTGTTTCATTCTATCATAGGTCTTTAGACTATCCAGATTCTGGGTCTTGGCCATCCAAGCAGTGACAGGTATGACTTCCTCACAAGTCATGGGTCTCAAGTTAAACCAGTCATTGGTTAGCCACACCCACAATTTCTGTACCATTTTTTCCCCAGCACATAGGAAGACAGGAATTGAATATTAAAGGTTATGTGACAGGGTTGGTGTCTCAATCATTTACTGTAAGTCTTGCCTGATTACAAGATGTGACCAGTTCGGGCCTTATATCCCCCACTGCTAGTAATCTTAGCCAGGACCAAGCTCATAGATGCCTGGAGGTTTCCATTGAGCAACTTCCTGACATGTACCTGCCCTTTCCAGTATTCTCTCCCATTGCTCTCTTCCTTCA
Source organism: Rattus norvegicus (assembly GCF_021556685.1). NCBI lineage: Eukaryota > Metazoa > Chordata > Mammalia > Rodentia > Muridae > Rattus > Rattus norvegicus. Next base: position 168,783,640 of record NC_141535.1, read on the forward strand.
TTCCACCTCCAGCCTAATCCCTTGTGGCCCTGCCCACTCTCCCAACAACCCACCATGTCTATTCTATTCCCATGTAGATCCATGTGTCTCCTTTTGAGCTCTCCTTGTTACTTAATTTCTCTGGGTCTGTAGATTGTAGCATGGTTATCCTTTACTTTCCAAACAATATCTATTTATAAGTGAACACATACCATGTTTGTCTTTTTTGGTCAGGGATTCTTCACTCAGGATGATTTTTTTTCTAGTTCCACCCATTTGCCTATAAATGTCATGATGCCATTGTTTTTAACAGCTGAATAATACTCCATTATATAAATGTACTGCACTCTTTTATCCATTCTTCAGTAGAGTGACATATAGATTGTTTCCAGTTTCTGGCCATTATGAATAAAGTTGTCATGAACAGAGTTGAGCAAGTGTCCTTATGATAGGATAGAGAATCTTTGAATATATGTCCAGGAGCAGTACAACTGGGTCTTGAGGTAGATAGAGTCCCAATTTTCTGAGGAATAATCATATTAATTTACAAAGTGACTGTACAAGCTTGCACTCCCAACAACAATGGAGGAGTGGTCCCCTTGCTCCACATCCTTGCCAGCATGAGCTGTCACTGGTGCTTTTGATCTTAGCCATTCTGACAGGTGTAAGATGTCATTGTCATTCTGCTTTGCACACTGATGATTACTAAGCATGTTGAACATTTCTTTAAGTCCTTTAAGGCCTTCTGAAATTCCTCTCTTTATAATTCTCTGTTTAGATCTGTACCCATGTTTTAATTGTTTTGTTTCTGTTGTTGCTGTCTGGGGTTTCTGGGGTTTCTTTCTTTTGTTTATTTGATTGGTTATTTGGTTGGTTGGTTGAATATGGTTGGGTTTGGTTTACTGATGTCTTTGCTCTTAGGCTCTTTAAATATTATAGAAATTAGTCCTCTGTGGATTATGGGCTTGGTGAAGACCTTTTCCAGGTCTGTGAGCTTCCATTGTACCATATTGATGGTGTCCTTTGCCTTATAGAAGCTGTTCAGTTTCTTGTAGCCCCATTAATTAATTGTTGATCTTAAGGCTTGCCTTCCACGTTAGTGTTCTGTTCAGAAAGTTGTCTCCTGTGCCAATGTGTTTGAGGCTACTCCTCACTTTCTCTTCTATCAGTTTCAAAGTATCTGTTTTAATGTTGAGGTCTTTGATCTACCCAGTTAGACCAGCACCATTTTTTTGAAAATGCTGCCTTTTTTCTACTGTATAACTTTGGCTTTTCTATCAAAACTAAAGTGTCCATAGGTATGTGGATTTACATCTAGATCTTAGATTTGATTCTATTGATCTACCTGTCTTCTTTTATCTCAATAATGTGCAGTTTTTTATTACCATAGCTTAAGGTATTAGTGTCGATTAAAATCAGCATGGTGATACTTTTCAAAGTTCTTTTATTGTACAAGATTGTTTTAGCTTATTCTGAGGGTTTGTTTTAGTTTATCCTGAGGTTTGTTTGTTTGTTTGTTTTGTGTGTGTGTGTGTGTGTGTGTGTGTGTGTGTGTGTGTGTGTGTTGTTTTGTTTCCATTGAACTTGAGTATTGTTCTTTCAAGGTCTATAGAGAACTGTGTTGAAATTTTAATGGGAATTGTATTAAATATATAGAATTAATTCTGGCAAAAATGTCAATTTCTTATTATGTTAATCCTACCAATCCATGAGTATGGGAGATCTTTCCACCAAGAAGATATCTCAATTCAGAACTACTATGCCCCAAATACAAGGGCATCCACATTTGCAAAAGAAACATTACCTAAGTTTAATTTAAAACCCCACACATTGTGAAGTGGGAAACTTCAACATCTCACTTTTACCAGTGGACAGGTCATCCAAACAGAAACTAAACAGAGAAATAATTAAACAGACATGATGATTCAAATAGATCTAATGTGTTTATAGAACTTTTCACTCAAATATAAAAGAATATACCTTCTTTTCATCACTTCATGGAACCTTTTCCAAAATTGACCATATACTTGGTCACAAAGCAAGTCTCAACAGCTACAAGAAAATAGCCCCCTTCATCTTCTCAGACCAAGATTAAAGCTAGATTTCAACAACAGAAAGCAAACAAACTCATGGAAATTAAACAACTCTCTACTGAATGACTGTTAGTTCAAGGCACAAATAAAGAAAGAAAGACCTCCTAGAACGCAATGAAAATGAAAGCACAATATACATAAATTTAGGGGACACAATTAAAGGGTGCTAAGAGGAAAGTTCAGAGCACTAAGCGCCTACATAAAGAAATTAGAGAGAACTCATTTGGGTAACTTAAAAGCACACCTGAATGCTCTAGAACAAAAAGAAGCAAAACTCCCAAGAGGAATGAATAGAAGGAAAACATCAAACTAAGGGTTCAAACCAGCCCTGAATAGAATAGAAACAAAGATAATAATTCAAAGAAGCAATGAAACCAAGAGCTGGTTCTTTGAGAAAATCAACAAGATTTATAAACCGTTACCCAGACTGAAAGGCAGAGAGAACAAGAGAGAGCGAGAGAGAGCAAGAGAGAGAGAGAGAGAGAGAGAGAGAGAGAGAGAGAGAGAGAAAGAGAGAGAACATCCTAATAAAAAGTCAGTAACAAAAAGGGAGACATAGCAACAGACACCAAATAAATCCAAAGAATTACTAAGTTATATGTTCAAATCCTGACCTTCACGAAATTGAAATATATATAAGAAATGGACAAATTTCTTGATAAATAACAGTTCTTAGGTAAACTACCTAAATAGGCATAAAACCAACCCTTTAGGAAGTAGAAGCAGTCATTAAAAGTCAACCAAAATTAACTCAGGGCCAGAATTCTATCAGAATTTTAAAGAAGAGGTAAAACCAATACTCTTCAAATTATTCCACAAAATAAAAACAGAGAAATGTTGCCATATTCATTTTATGAGGCCTCAGACACTCTGATATACAAAGGACACAAAGACTCAACAAAGAGAAATACAACAATTTCCCTCATGAACATTGATGCAACACAATTATTTTCTTAGATGAAAAAAAAATAAATGTTCTGGCAGGAATGAAGAGATACTAGAGATATTTGTGTTCTTCACTTTCTCTATCAGACGACTGAGATAATGGATCCCAAGGAATTGGTATTTTCCAAGAGCTCTGCAGAGATTTCCTATACGTTTAGTGACTTGTAGATCAACTAATAGGGAAAACAATGGAAATGAGACAGTGATGGATCACAGAATTGCAGGACTGCTTACTTAAGAATATATTTTGTCTTCTTTTTAGACCTTAACCTGGAGGATGGGTTTGATGAAGGGGCTGAGCATGATATGATGGACCAGTAATCCCTGAATTTCTTTTTTCTTGTTCCCAATGTGACTACATTAAATTAATCCCTCCTTTTAGCTATTACTATGTGTTTAATTAAGGCAGGTGGTTGAGTCAGGTTTGTTCTGTTTGGGCTTTGATCTTAGTAACTATGGTAATATAATCAGCTCAGAAGAGATTTTCTTGTTGTTCATTTTGTTTTGCTCTGTGTGTTTCACATTTATTTCCCCTTTATTCCTGGTGTTTTCCTCTTGGTGACTGCTGAGATTACATACAAATCGATCAGAGAAGGCACATTCATTGGGGTAGAGTGTTTGTGTATGAAGGTGTATAAGCAAATGTTTGTGTATGTGTGAAGCCCTATGTCAACTCTGAGTGTCTTTATCTCTATCTCTATCATTATCTCAAGCTTATTTTTGGATTGATATGTAAGTCACTCAACCCCCTATGACAATTCTCTCTGCTTCTGAGGGCTGTGCAAAATCTGGCTTTTTAAATAGGTATTGGAGTTGTGAACTCAATTCTCTACACTTTCAGAATAAGTACTATACTGACTTACTTGTACCCACTATTACACTAGCACTCATCCCACTGAGACCAGCTCCACAAATGAGGGAGAATGTCATTGACACAGAGAAGAATAATTTAGTAGTTCAAAAGCCCACCGTGACAAAAAGATCAGTCAGTGCTGTAAGGCATATGACTAGTTTTATGAGTCATTTGTATAGTAAGGCTTTCTTGCTTATAGTCTTGCCTATAGATCATTACACAATGCCACATATCACATATCTCGTTAGCATTTTAAATCTCTACCCACAAGTGTTTATTTAGCATTATAATGAGTCAGAGGTCACTACTGGATACTCTAAGATGCTTCTATACCTACACCAGTCAAGAGTTCCCAATCTTTCCCTTTGCTGACTGGTTTCTGGATATGCTAATGTAGCTTTTGTTTGAAGGCTTTGGATCTCACCCTCCTCTCTATGCTCAAAGTGATTTGCACATACTAGGAAGATCCCATGCCTCTGACCTAACTCTCTCCCTTGCATTTCTCTCATTACAAGTAAGGGAGGTAAGAATAATCCAGAGTTTGGAGTAGGACAAACCCACATGCAAATTCTGATATGAACTCATTTTTCTTCTTTTTAATCCATTTTCAATTAACATTAAAGTAATGTATTTCACTATGACATTGTTTTACATATACACCATCATATCACACATATTTATCCCTTCCACACAGTCCTTGCCTGTCTTCCCATCCTACGTTCCTCTCTTGTCTTGACTTACTTATAAAATGGGCAAAATGATGAAACCTAACATTTTCATCAAGAAAATGAGAGACAAAGAAATATATGAAATATAACCATGGAATAGATTTCTTTTCTTTCTTTCTTTGTTTCTTTCTCTCTTTTTTCTTCTTTTTTCTTTTTTGGATTCAATGAGGTGATGTACCTAAATTGTCTGAAGTTAGTTATTCAATAGGAATTGTCAGATTAGGGGTCTCAACCCTCTCTGAAGCTTCCTCTTTCTGGTTTGTAACAGAGGCACACAAAATCCATATGCACACACACACACACACACACACACAACATATAGACAACAGAAACACACCATGCACATATACAAACACAGAAAAGAGTAAAGAAAAACTACCAAAGAGTAGAGCTAAAGGGAGAAAAAAGAAATAGGTCTATTTAAACACATTGTCCAATTTATATTGGATTTCTTCATTATATTTTGTCCTGGGAAAAAATTCATTGTGTAAGTAAAGAAATAAAGTTATCTGTGCCTCGGGAATTTCCTTTTTAATTGGATATATTCTTTATTTACATCTCAAATGTTATCCCTGTTCCCAGTTTCCCCTCCAGAAGCCCCCTATCCCATACCTCTCCCTCTTTTTCCATTAGGATGCCCTGCTAGCACCCACTCTCTACTGGTTCCACACCATGGCATTCCCCTACACTGGGCCATAAACCAATCACAGGACTAAGGCCTCTACTTCAAATGATACCTGACAAGGTCATCCTCTGCTACATATGAGGTTGGTAACATGGGCCCCTCTACTTGTACTCTTTGGTTAGTAGTTTAGTCCCTATGAGCTCTGGGGAATCTGATTGGTTGATATTGTTGTGTTTCCTATGGTGTTGCAAAACCCCTTCAGTTCCTTCAGTTTTTGTTCTAAGTCCTCCATTGGAGACACCATTCTCAGTCCAATGGTTGGCTGCAAGCATTCTCCTCTGTATTTGTAAGGCTTTGATGGATCCAAAGAGTATCAATTTTTCAGTCAAGTTTCCCTGGAGAAAAGAATCTGCATCCTCAGACTGGTACAACCATTCTGGAAATCAGTCAAGAGGTTCCTCAGAAAATTGGACATTGAATTACCTAAGGACAGCTATACCCCTCTTGGGCATATACCCAAAAGATGCCCCAACATATAACAAAGACACGTGCTCCACTATGTTCATAGCAGCCTTATTTATAATAGCTAGAAGCTGGAAAGAACCAGATACCCTTCAACAGAGGAACAATACAGAAAATGTGGTACATCTACACAATGGAATATTACTCAGCTATCAAAAACAATGATTTTATGAAATTCATAGGCAAATGGATATAGAACTGGAAAATATCCTGAGTGAGGTAACCCAATCACAGAAAAACACACATGGTATACATTCATTGATAAGTGGCTATTAGCCCAAATGCTCAAATTACCCTAGATGCACAGAACACATGAAACTCAAGAAGGATGATCAAAATGCGAATGCTTCACTCCTTCTTTAAAAGGGGAACAAGAATACCCTTGGGAGGGAATAGAGAGGCAAAGTTTAGAATAGAGGCAGAAGGAACACCCATTCAGAGCCTGCCCCACATGTGGCCCATACATATACAGCCACCAAACTAGATAAGATGGATGAAGCAAAGAAGTGCAGGCTGACAGGAACCAGATGTACATCTCTCCTGAGAGACACACCCAGAATACAGCAAATACATAGCTGAATGCCAGCAACAAACCACGGAACTGAGAATGGGACCCCCATTAAAGGAATCAGAGAAAGGACTGGAAGAGTTTGAAGGGGCTTGAGACCCCATATGAACAACAATGCCAACCAACCAGAACTTCCAGGGACTAAGCCACTACCCAAAGACTATACATGGACTGACCCTGGGCTCCAACTGCATAGTTAGCAATGAATAGCCTAGTAAGAGCACCAGTGGAAGGGGAAGTTCTTGGTCCTGCCAAAACTGAACTCCCAGTTGAACGTGATTGTTGCGGGGACGGTGGTAATGGGGGGAGGATGGGGAGGGGAAGCCCACATAGAAGGGGAGTAGGAGGGGTTAGGGTGATGTTGGCCCGGAAACCGGGAAGGGGAATAACAATCGAAATGTAAATAAGAAATACTCAAGTTGATAAAGAAAAAAAAAAGAATAAAGTTATATGGGTCCACCTGAAAAAAAAAAAGAATCTGCATCCTCTGCACAATCTCTGCCTTTATTATGTGTGGTATAAGGGGAAATTTGTATTGCTTCAGAGTTTTGAGAATAATCAAAACACAAAATGCACAAAAAATGAAAAAATATTAAAAGCTGCAAGAGAAATGGGGAACTAACATATAAAGGCAGAAGTATCAGAATTACACCAGACTTCTCACCAGAGAGTATGAAAGCCAGAAGATCCTGGGCAGATGTCATAGAGACCCTAGGAGAACACAAATGCCAGTTCAGGCTACTATACCCAGCAAAATGCTCAATTCACTACATGGTGAAACTAAGACATTCCATGACAAAGCTAAATTTATACAATATCTTTCCACAAATCCAGCCCTACAAAAGATAATAGATGGAAAACCCCAACACAAGGAGGGAAACTACACCCTTAAAAAAGAGAGTAATCTTTCAATAAGCCCAAAAAAATATATCCACACAAACATAATCCCACCTCTAACAACAAAAATAAGAGGAAGCAACAACAATTACTTTTCCTTATTGTCTCTTAAAATCAATGGACTCAATTCCCATAATTAAAAGAGCATAGACGAACTGACTAGATACATAAACAGGACCCAGCACCTGGCTGCTTACAGGAAACACACCTCAGTGACAAAGACAAATAAATACTCTTTCAGTGTAAAGGGCTTGAAAACAATTTTCCAAGCAAATGGTCCCAAGAAACAAGCTAGAGTAGCCATTCTCATATCGAATAAAATGAACTTTTAACCAAAATTTATGAAAAAAAAAAAGGATTAGGAAGGACACTTCATATTTGTCAAAGGAAAAATCTACCAAGATGAACTCTCAATTCTGAACATCTATGCTCCAAGTGCAAGGGTACCCAAATTCATAAAAGAAACTTTACTAAAGCTCAAAGCACACACTGCACCTCACAAAATAATAGTGGGAAACTTCAACACCCCACTCTCATCAATAGACATATCATGGAAGCAGAAACTAAACAGAGACACATTGAAAATAACAGAACTTACGAACCAAATGGATTTAACAAATATCCATGGAACAATTCATCTTAAAATAGAAGAATATACCTTCTTCTCATCACCTCATGATACCTTCTCAAAAGCTGACCATAAAATTGGTCACAATACAGACCTCAACAGTTACAAGAAGATTAAAATAATCCCTATCAGATCACCATGGACTGAGGGTGATCTTTAATAACAGTAAAACAACAGAAAGTCCACATGCACATGGAACAAGGCTCTACTCAATGATAACTTGGTCAAGGAAGAAAGAAATAGAAGACTTTTTTAGAATTTAATAAAAATGAAGGCAAAACATACCAAAACTTATGGGACACAACAAAATCATTGGTAAGAGGAAAACTCATAGCTTTGAGTGCCTCCAAAAAAAAAAAAAAAACTGGGGAAAGCATATACTAACAGCTTGATAGCACCTCTGAAAGGTTGAGAACAAAATGATGCTAATATACCTAATGTAGGGAGCCGTATTGGATTTGGGCCTGGCCGCTTTGTGACTGTATAGCTCAAGGTGGCTACGTGACTCTAGGCTGTATGGCCACAGATGGTCACCCCTAAGATGGCTGCTGTAAGATTATGAGATTGTTGGAAAAAGCCTCTCCCAGGAAGAGTCAGGGAACAATCACAGGATGTTTCAGCCTGAGCAAAGCTAGTGCCCTGCCCTGAGCAGATTCCTCAGAAGGGCTCGACCTTTTCAAAGAATATGTCCCCGGAAGACTGTTGCCTCTTTGTTTAAGGAGAACATCTTGCAGGAATACCTTATGTCCTTGGGCACTTCCCAGTACTTCCCCTGCCCTAAGCTTCAGTTCCTGCTTCAATTCCTGCTTCAGAGCTTTAAATGCTGTACATTCCTCTCAATAAACAAGACCTTGACAACAGAACCTTGCTTGGCCTCCTTCATTTCTCCCCGCCTTGACCCTCAGGTAGTGCCTCTTCGGGACTCTGATTAACTGGACCTGGTGGACGGGTCAACATAAGAGGAGTAGGTAGCAGGAAATAATCACACTTGAGGCTGAAATCAACCAAATAAAAACAAAAAGAACTATACAAAGAATCAAGAAAACCAGGAGCGGTTTCTTTGAAAAAATCAACAGGATAGATATACCCTTAGCCAAACTAACCAGAGGACACAGAGAGAGTATCCAAATTAACAAAATCACAAATGAAAAGGAAGACATAACAACAGAATCTGAGGAAATTAAAAAAATTATCAGATCCTACTACAAAAACCTATATTTAACAAAACTGGAAATTCTGGAGAAAACGGGCAATTTTCTAGACAGATACCAGGACTAAAGTTACATTAGGATCAGATAAACCATCCAAACATTTCCATAACTCTGAAGGAAATAGAAGCAGTCAGTAAAAGTCTCCCAAACCAAAAAAAAAAAAAAAAAAAAAAAAAAAAGCCTAGGACGAGATGGATTTAGTACAAAATTTATTCTAAGAAGCCACAATTACACTTATACCAAAACCATACAAAGACCCTACAAAGAAATAACATTTGAGACCAATTTCCCTTATGAATATTGATGCAAAATAATAAAAGTCTTGCAAACCGAATCCAAGAGTACATCAAACCATCAGCAATCATGATCAAGTAGGCTTCATCCCAGGAATGCATGAATGGTTTAATATATGTAAATCCATCAATATAATCCACAGTATAAACAAAGTCAAAGATACCCATATGATCATCTCATTATATACTGAGAAACATTTGACAAAATTTGAAACCCCTTCATGATAAAAGTCTTAGAAAGATCAAGAATTCAAGACCCATACCTAAACATAATAAAAACAAACCAGTAGCCAACAAGAAACTAAATGGAGATGTACTCAAAACAATCCCACTAAAATCAGGGACTAGGCAAGGCTGCCCACTCTCTCCCTACTTATTCAATATAGTACTAGCCTGAGCAATTAGACAACAAAAGGAGGTCAAAAGAATACAAATTGGAAAGGAAGAAGTCAAAATATCATTATTTGCAGATGATATGATAGTATACATAAGTGACCCAAAAAATTCCACCAGAGAACTCCTAAGCCAGAAAAACAACTTCAGCTAAGTAGCTGGATAAAAAACTAACTCAAACAACTCAGTAGTTTTCCTGTACTCAAAAAAATAAACAGGTTGAGAAAGAAATTAGGGAAACAACAACCTTTGCAAGTCACAAATAATATAAAATATCTTGGTATTGTTCTAAGCAAGTATGTGAAAGATCTGTCTGACAAGAACTTCAAGACTCTGAAGAAAGAAATCAAAGAAGATCTCAGAAGATGGAAAGATCTCCCATGCTCATGGATTGCAGGATTAATATACTGTAAATGGCCATTTGCTGAAAGTAATATACAGATTCAATTCAATCCTTATCAATGTTTCAATTCAATTCTTCACAGAGTTAGAAAGAGCAATTTGGAAGTTCATTGGAATAACAAAAAACCCAGGATAGCAAAACTATCCTCAATAATAAAAGAACTTTTGGGGGAATCACCATACCGGACCTCAAGCAGTATTACGGTGTAATAGTGATAACAAACTGCATGGTATTGATACTGAGACAGGCAGGTAAATCAATGGAATAGAATTGAAGATCCAGAAGTGAACCCACATACCTATAGTCACTTGATCTTTGACAAAGGAGCTAAAACCATTCAGTGGAAAAAAGACAGCATTTTCAACAAATGGTGCTGGTTCAACTGAAGGTCAGCATGCAGAAGAATGCAAATTGATCTATTCTTTACTTCTTGTACAATGTTCAAGTCCATATGGATCAAGGACCTCCAAGTAAAACCAGATACACTGAAACTAATAGAGGAGAAAGGTGGCGGGGAAGATCCTCAAACACATAAGCACAGGGAAAAATTTTCTGATCAGAACACCTGGGGTACCCAGTTACTCCAGGTGTTTGGCTAGATGTTGTGGTCTCTACTGTGATTCTGGGCATTTCAGAGCAACTGGAAGTTCGATTCCCTCTGAGTGTTATAGGCATGGGTGCAGAGCCAACATACCAGGACTGTTCTGGTTGCTAGTTCAAACTGGAAGGAACACATGCTAATGGCCAGGCAGGGTTTCTTGTGTCCCTGGACGCTGGGGACCCAGTTACTCCAGGTGTTAGAGCAGATGTTATGGCCTCTCCTGTGATCCTGGGCATTTCATAGCACCTTGGAGTCAGGCTCTCTCTGTGTGTTGTGGAGTGGGTGCAAAGCCAGTGCCCAAGATCTGCTCAGGGCACTGGTTCAGGCCAGAGTTGTGTCTACATATTTCTACAGTATGTCCATTCTCTGACTGGCAACCCACAGAGAGCTTGGGCAAGGAATCCATCTGTGTTTATTCTTGGGGTCAAAGAAGCATTTTTCCATGCTGGGAATTCAGAATGGGAATCATTTAGCATAGAAAAACACAGATCTCTAGAGAAAACCCCTGTATGTAACACTAGCCCACCATTCTCTAGTTATCCTTGCATGACAACAGATAGTATTGATCTTCTGAAGACAATAGTTATTTCCATTATTAGCCAATGGGAATAGATAGGAGTTTTCTGATATGATCCATACTTACTCAATGATTCAAAAATATTACCAAAGATTTGATACTCACTTTTTAAGCACTGTAGATTGTATCATTAGTAACATGACATAGATCTAATTTTCATGGCTCTAAGCATCCAAATAACCTAATCTTTAAACAATACACACTAGCTCAAGCAACAATAAAAATATGAAAGAACAAAAAATGGTTAACTTGGTATTACTGAAAAGAAATCCAGCTATACACTGGATTTGCCAGTCAGGAAGCATTATATAAGTAAAAACATTATTGAGATGCTATGATGTCAGCAAAAACAGAATAATACAGGTCTACTGAATTCTGGGAAGTAAAGTAGAGCAGAGGGGATGCACGAAAGAGAGGGAAGGCAACTGACTAGCCAAGGGCATTTAAAGAAGATGGTCAGAGCAGAATGTAGGGCGGAGTCATGATGGACACGTGCAGTACTTTAATCAACATTTGTCAAAAACTAGGACAAGATCCAAAGATTACTGATTTCTCATTAAAGTTTCCCTGGAGAAAAGAAACTACATCCTCTGCACAATCTCTGCCTTTATTGCCTATGGGATAAGGGGAATATTCTATTGCTTCAGAGTTTTGAGAAAATCCCCAGAATGGGAGAGAAAGTATAAAATATTTATAAAACAGAAGGTCTGCAGTAAAGAACACATCCTACTTTCTGCTCTTCAAGAACTTTGAAAGAATATCAATCCCAGAGTGATCATCAATACCTTTGTGTTTCTTTATTTTTCTTAGTTTCACATAACAATGTCACAGGAGAGTCTGGATTCTTGCCCATAGAGATGTTATTATAATTTGAATGTTAAATATCTCCCAAAGGTCTGTGGCCAGAATGCTTGGTCACTGGGTAATTCTTCTAGGAGATATGGGCCCTATTAAAAGAATCTTAATAGGTTGGAAGCATGCCATCAAATAGAAATCTGCAAGTGAAGTCTCCCTCTCTCTCTGTGTCTCTGTCTCTGTCTCTGTCTCTGTCTCTCTCTCTCTCTCTCTCTCTCTCTCTCTCTCATTCTCTCTAATCTCTTTCCACTCTAGATGTTGAAGTGAGTGGCTCACTCATTAATCTAGCTCACATTCCGTGCCATGGCTACTTGGTTCCTTCATTAGACTCCTAAAGCAATGTGCCTATCTGATCTTGGAATGGAATTTCTAAAATCATAAGTCAAAACAAACTTGACATTCCACCTTATACCAATCAAAATTGCTAAGATCAAAAACTCAAGTGACAGCCCATGCTGGCAAGGATATGGAGAAAGAGGAATGCTCCTCCTTAGCTGCTGAGATTGCAAACTGATGCAACCACTGTGGAAATCAATCTGGGGGTTCCTTAAAAAAATTAGTAATAGTTCGAGCTGAAGCCCCATGTGGGACAATGAAAGACACCCTGGTTCTCAGTTGAGGAGGTTTGAAACCCCGGTGACCCTGAGAGATGGTAGGCATTTCACCTGACTCCCAGGAAACCAGGCCAGTCACTAGCCCACAGCCTTCCATAGATTTGTGACCACCAGTCACAGAAGGACAATGCCCTGAACTCCTTCACAAGTAGAGGACTTGACCACAGATCATGTAGGCTCAAGACAGATCTCCATTATAATGAGGTACTTAAATACCTGAAGGCTTAAACAATGAATTTTACTTCCCATTTACTCTTCCCTGAAAAAGGTATTTAATCTCAGGCCCACTCCAAGAAGTGGGGTATGGTTTTACTCATCCATCTTCCGCCATGAAAACAAACATCTTGGAATCATGGACTGTATCTTTTCATTGGGATCCGCCTTGAGGAGCCACAGAGAAGGCCTTCTCCTACATATCTGTCATCTAATCTCCCAAAGGAAGCCTCCCTGCACTCCCTGCAGCACCTGCCAGTAAACTCAAGCCATGATCACCACCAAGCCTGCAGCCTACCGCAGTCCAGCCAAGGACTACTCCTCACAAGACAAGCCAGAGCTCCCCCTCCTTTCCCCTCAGCCCAGGGCTATATCCAAACCCGTGGGCAACCACTCAATTCTCAGCTCTTTCGGGCATCCCAGCTGTGTCTCGATGCCCAAGAGCCGAGAATACCTGGCCCCTCCTCCTTGCAGGCCTGGGTACCCCGAACAGCTCTGGCTGTGTCCCATGACACTGAACCTACTCCTCAGCCTGGAGTAGTGTCCTGTGGCTTCCCAGAGCCGAACCACTGCCCAGCAGCAGTGCACGAGTAAGCACAGTCAAACTTCCTGTTTCCTGCATTCCCTAGTAGCTCGAGTCCTGTGGATGAGCTGACGCAGGAACCAAACCATTCACCCTACAGACCCAGCTAATACTGATCCTGGGCATATACTCAAATGATGCTCCACATGCCACTAGGACACGTGCTCCACTACGTTCATAGCAGCCTTATTTGCATAGCCAGAAACTGGAAGAAACTTAGATGTCCCTCAACCAAAAAGTGGATAGAGATAATGTGGTTCATTAACCCAATGTAATACTATTTGGCTATTAAAAATACATGGCATGCACTCATTGATAAGTGGCTATTAGCCCAAATGCTTGAATTACCCTAGATCCCTAGAACAAACGAAACTCAAGACGGATGATCAAAATGTGAATGCTTCACTCCTTCTTTAAATGAGGAAAAAGAATACCCTTGGCAGGGAAGGGAGAGGCAAAGATTAAAACAGAGACTGAAGGAACACCCATTCAGAGCCTGCCCCACATGTGGCCCATACATATACAGCCACCCAATTAGACAAGATGGATGAAGCAAAGAAGTGCAGACCGACAGGAGCCGGATGTAGATCGCTCCTGAGAGACACAGCCAGAATACAGCAAATATAGAGGCGAATGCCAGCAGCAAACCACTGAACTGAGAATAGGTCCCCTATTGAAGGAATCAGAGAAAGAACTGGAAGAGCTTGAAGGGGCTCGAGACCCCAAAAGTACAACAATGCCAAGCAACCAGAGCTTCCAGGGACTAAGCCACTACCTAAAGACTATACATGGACTGACCCTGGACTCTGACCCCATAGGTAGCAATGAATATCCTAGTAAGAGCACCAGTGGAAGGGGAAGCCCTGGGTCCTGCTAAGACTGAACCCACAGTGAACTAGTCTATGGGGGGAGGGCGGCAATGGGGGGAGGGTTGGGAGGGGAACACCCATAAGGAAGGGGAGGGGGGAGGGGGATGTTTGCCCGGAAACCGGGAAAGGGGAATAACACTCGAAATGTATATAAGAAATACTCAAGTTAATAAAAAAAAAAAAAAAAAAAAAAAAAAAAAAGTCCTAGCAGCAGAGGGTGGTAAAAAAAAAAAAAAAAAAAATGAGAACATGCTGAATTTTGCAGGCAAATGGATGAAACTAGAACTATCATCCTAAGGGTGGTAACCCAGACCCAAAAGGACATGCATGACAGTAGCCTAGTATGACTGTCCTCTAAGAGGCTCTACCAGCAGCTGACTGAGACAGATACTGATACTTACACCAATCATTAGACTGAGGTTGGGGACTCCTATGAAAAAGTTGGGGAAGGATTGAATAAGCTAAAGGGGATGGCAACCTCATAGGACGACCAACAGTATTAACTACCGTGGACTCCTGGGAGCTCCCAGAGATTAAGACACCAACCAAAGAGCATACATGGGCTGGACTGAGGCCCCCAGCATATATGGAGCAGAGGACTGCTTTGTCTGGCCTTGGTGGGAGAGGATGCACCTAATCCTGTAGACACTTGATGGCCCAGGGAAGATGGATAAGGGGAGAAGGGTACCCTCTTAGAGGCAAAGGGAAAGAGGGATTCGGCGAAGAAGTCTAAGAGTAATGGCCAGGAAGGGATATAAATGAATAAAATAATTAATTAAAATGTAAAACCGTTTTCTCTTACAAGTTAATTATCTCTAGTATTTCATTATAGTAACACAAAACTAACTGACAACTAATACAAAGAGGAGTATTATCATCTCATCGGCTTAGGGATTTAAAATTATCCCAACTCTTCACCAGAATCTTCTGCTATTGACTACAGGCAATTTTATTCCGCCATGGAATCTGCAAGTTCCTCACCAGGACTCAAGTTACATACTGCTATTAGAGCATAGTAGAGAATAGAAAAGAAATGTTTTATATCATTAGAACTTTTGCTTTGGTTATGGAGTTACTACTGGTAAAACATAGTGTATTTGACTGATCTATAATAAAACCATAACAGTTATCAAAATAAACATTTTAGTCCCATTTCTATAAGTTAAAACATACATAGTTTTAACTCGCCCATCCCTCCAAGTTGCCTGCCAAGATCACAATTAATTTCAGCTCCATACAGGAATAGGCTATTTCAGAAGTCATCAATTTGATGCCAGGAAATTGAGCATCAGCTGGAGACATCAGGTTGTTCCCCTGTGGCCTTGAATATGAAATGCTCAAAATATAGCAGTCAGAGTACAGTAACTTAACAGAAGGGAAATGATTGAATTTTTGTAACCTATCTGTGGTTGTAATGTCTCCTCGTGTGTAGTTGTAGTGTTGTAGTCACAGGAAATGAGTTAGTGCGTATATCTATAATTAAACAGAGCACATTTTGCAAAGGGTTGAATAATAGGAAACTTAAAATCACCAGAGGCCTTCCTAGAGGTCACCTACATAATTCCACTCACACAATCCAAACTGGTTCATAAAAGGGGAATGTTGAGGTTTGGTCTTGCTGTCTATTGTAGTACTTAGTGCAGGACCCCAATACCCAGAGTCTACATGTAGCCCCAAGTGACCCTGCCCCCAAGTTATTTCTGAGAGGTTAATAAAGATGCCAATAGCCAATAGCTGGGCAGAAGAGATATGGGTGTTTTATGTTTCTTCATTATGGAGTCAGAGGAGAACAATGAGGGGAATAAGAAGAAGTTGCAGGAGGAGAAAAGAGAAACCACCGTGGGTTAAGATCATGAAAACAGGGCCCTGAGGGCTGGCCAAGGAGTTAAGAGCAGCCCAGATGAAACATAAGTAATAACTCAGGATAATCAGTAGAACTATATATTCTAGTAACATAAAAGGCAGGTAGGTATTTGCAAGGCTCTTGTGCTATTTAAGGTATATTGTAAATATAAAGCTTGCATGTGCCTTTTATCCGAGAACTAAATAGTCAAAGGAGGGGTTGAAACCCTCAGTCAGGATCAAGTGATTTCTCCAATATGGGACATACACAATTTAAAAAGAAAATGGAACTAAAAACAGATCTGAGTAAAGAGTTCAAAATGGAATCCAGATTCTTATGTCCTCTTTCCATGCGTCTCCTATAATTCCTCCCAAGTAAATGTTCTCCTAAAAGAGCTCAAATAAATAAATAAATAAATAAATAAATAAATAAATAAATAAATAAACAAACAAACCAAGCAGACAACTGTAGCTTCAGAAACGTGAATGTGCATTTTTTACTCTGTTCCCTGAGCAGAGAAAAAAGATGAATTCAATATGAGTTGTTGGTAGTACTGAGGAAAGTAAAGGTGTTTGAATGTTTTAAAACCTTCCTCTAAGGCTTGAAGGCACACAGATTTAATGCCTGAATTACAGTTTGCAAATTCTAAAGTGCAGGATAAGGGCAGTAGTCCAAGATGTCAGGATGCTTGAGATAAGACATCAAAAGAGCCACTTGCAACCCAATCTGTTATGTCAAGAATCCGGGAGCTTCCCATTTACCAACTGGGAGGTGACTGAACCTTCAGGAAAGGACCTGGTAGGGGGTCTTTAAACTGTCCTGTTTGTCTCTTCAAAGAATGATGGGCTCTGGTCTATACTGTCATTTACTCGTTTCCTGCTTCATGAGCTAAGCAAGTCACTTGCATCAATATGTCCCGCCCTCACCAGAATCCAAACACATGGGCTGCCCCATTTAAGTAAGGTACCTCCAGAGATTAACTAGAACTTCTAATTGTTTTTGTACTTTATACAAAATCTCTTCTGTGGAAATGATATTTTGAAAAAAATCCATTAACAGCCATTTTGTTTTAGGAACAAAGACATGGAAGAACGTGTGAATCAGTGGTTAAGTCTATGTTAACTTCACCTAGCCATGCCCTTCTCCCAACCTGACAGGACAACAGCAGAAAGAAGTGGAGGAAAGAAATGAAGATAGATATAACAAGTGGTAGATTAAATGGGTGAAAGGTGACCTAGGATGGGAACACTAGCACTTTGATTAGAGGTAGGACCACAATTTTAGCTTTTATCATTTGCTTTCTTCAGTGATTAAGCATTGGTCTTATTCATAGAAATGGAAATTACCAGAGAAAAGGATGAATTATATTTGATCCTCAGAGAATGGGACGGAGTATGACCATTCAGAGAATGAGATGGAGTATGGCTAATGGATCAGGATAATTAGTTATCACTACCAGACTGAGCTACAAAGAAAGAATGATTCTTTTAACCTACTGTGCTAGCCCAGCATCTGTGTACTACATTTGGTGGTCATCTTCTTTCTTACCCCAAGGATGTATATCACCTTACATGGCAGGGAACAGAGTCGGTATGTGTGTGTATGTCTTCATTTTTCTTCAAAAACAAACAAACAAACAAATAAATAAATAAATAAATAAATAAATAAATAAATAAATAAATAAATAAATGAAATTAATTAAATTTGGAGTTTCAAAACCAAAATACCAAATTATAGTTCTAACATATATGTATTTAACAGTGTTGCCTCAAAAGTTCAGACCAAATAATTGACAAAGCTGAAGACAAAAAGATAAAGTCAAATCAGAGTGGGACTGATAAATACACACGTCTCACTGATCACACAGAAAACACGAGAAGCCATAGGAACTGCAAATGCAGTCAAAAAATTTCATCACCAAACTTGCACTTAACTATTGGGAAATATGATCTCTATCAAATTCACACGAAAGTATTCCCAAAACTTCATGAAAGGAAAAAAAATAACCTGCAAATGCACTCTTTCTAGGATGTTAATGGCCAAAGATCACAATCTTACATAAAGGATAATGATTAAAGCATGACACTCACAAAATTGACAAAACAAATTCCTAATTCTTGGTACCTAAGTGTGACTGCCTTTGGTGAAAGAAACTTTACAAAGATGATTGAGGTTAAACAAGGCTAGTCCAGAATCCAATATGATTTATTTCTTCTTAAGAAAATAGAAGATTTTCTTAATGCAGAGGGAGACCCCAGAGGAAGGACTATTAGGACACTGTGAAGAGGTAGGAATCCACAGAACTCAGGAGAAATAATCAGAATCCTTGGTATTGATTAATTTCCTTATAGGTAATCCTTAAAAATAAGAGCCACAAATCCAGTGATCATGATAGAACTGATTGTTATATCAACAGTGCGAATTCACCACAAATTCCTTTACGTCCCTTTCAAAAACTGAGGAACACATACCAAGTAGGCAATCATGAGCCTCCCATCCATCATGATGATGTAATCATTGGGAATTTGAATGATTAACTCTGTTGAGTGTTATGCATTATTTATTATCATATGCCAATGCTTTTCGCACGATTTTAAAATTCTTCCATCTCCAAACCCTAAGCTGCACTATTAGTAACTGAAATGGAGAATTCTAATTTGATTGTTCAAAGTCAATAAAATAATTAAAATGAGTGAAACTTACTGTATAGCTAGCCCTGGGGATTTAACAGTTTAGAAGAGGACTGTTTTATCAAGAACAGAAATGCTCAGGACATTCAAAACTAGTTTACAAAAATAGTTTACAAAACTATTACCTGATAATTAAAATGCTTTTACAATGATTACAGGGATTTCAAAAGGAATTAATTTTTCTACATCATGAATTTCTATAACCCTATTCAAAAGAAGTAAAGTTGAAAGAAATGATTTTATTTGACATTGAAATGGGACTTCGTAGTATTAACAATTGAAGATTCCTTTCATTTATCCTTTTAAAGTCAGGGAATATGATGGAGAAACATAAGCCAGTGTGTGGCCAATCACTTGACTATGTAGAACTTAGCTAAAGGAATAGTGATTGGTGTTTAATCAAATTACTACTGAGAAGGATACACAAATAGTAACTATGTGCTATTGTATAGATTTTTATATACATAACCTATGCAAATAATTTATTATCGCAAAGTGAAGAATAACATAATGCTAAATTATTCTCCAGATTAATTATCACCAGATGTGGTCCATACAATGACAAGAGGAGAGGAGGGTAAAGAATTTTACAGGATATCTGACACATAAAATGAATCATCTCTCTGCCATCCTTCGCTGTTTTAATGCAGATCAAAACTGTTACAGTCATTTAAGCATATTTAATGTTTTAAAAGGTAGTATGCAATATACTGTTTCATTACAGCATACTCACGGGACTTGATTGTATTTGTTCCCCTTTTTCCCATCTTTTCTCCACACCCCTCCTGCTGGTCTCTGCCCTCACAGACAAGTTCACGTTTCATGTCTCATGATTACGGTAGGCTTTCTTCCCACACTCCCATAAGACCACTTCCTTCCTTTTCATGGTCCCCTAACAGTCTCTCTCTCTCTCTCTCTCTCTCTCTCTCTCTCTCTCTCTCTCTCTCTCCTTCCTTTCCTCCCTCTCACATATATACATACATACATACACAAATTAAAATATAGAATCCACATAGGCAGGAATTGCAGATACGATTTTACCTTTTTAATGACTGAATAAAATTGTACTTATCATATTATTAGGTTTTCTTATACATTCATCAGTATATTCAACTGTAAGGTAGCTTTACAGTTTTTGAAAATACAGAGCGTTATAAGGCAAAAAGTTATGCTTTCCCACATTGGCATCTTAACTGCTAATCTCATTCTTTGAGCCCATGATTTTTTACTACCTACCCTTTTGGGTGTTCTGGTTTTCCCTCCATATGTACTTATGAGCCTGTTTTTCAGTTGTTTATTTTAGATGATTCTGAACTTTCCATCTCTGTGAACCATAGCAAATTACTTACTCATACCACACCCCTCCCTAAATTGAGAAATTTCCCGTTTTCTTCCATGGAAGAGTTGATGGTTCTTTTTTTCCCTTCTATGATCTGTCATAAAATGAAGTAATTTTCTGGTCTCATATTTTTATCTATCATGAAAATAACCCCAGTACCTCGAAGAAATGAATGAGAGAGGACTTCCATTTTCCAAAATACTCATTTGAATTCCATTTTTTATTGATGATAATTATGTTTGTCACTTGAATACAGTTGTTACAAAAAAAACCCTCAGAGTTAATGGCAGGCAATATTAGTTGGCAAATATACTTCTTCCCCACTGTAGAGTTACCATTTTCCAGTGGCTTGTATATGCATTGTATATATACATTGTATGTATACATTGTATATAATACAATGCTGGAAGGCAAAATGTAAGATTGATTCATGAGAAAGGCTTAAACACACAGTTGTACTTACATGCACACTGAACCCTTCTGTTTGGCAGAATACATACTCTGGTATTGTGAAATAGAATAAGTAGAATAGAAACTTAGAGATATCGTACATACCTATCTCTGGACACTGAGGTGAGCTGTAGAAATAACTCCACGCAAGGGGGTGTTGAACAGTAATGAAAACAAAGGTGATTTTTAGAAAATGCTTTGAGCAAATTTGCCTTTCATGTGCTGGGGATGGGACCCTGGGCCTCATATATGCTCTGTGGACATGCTATCACTACCCCAAACTCTCTGTCCTTCTCCAGCTTTAATAATACATTCCACACTCTTGTGGAAATTAAGTCATTTTTTCACTTAGATTATGTTAAACACTTGAAAATACATAGTAACTAAAATAAACACAATTCACAAGTGTTTCTATCTCTAGAAACCCAAAAGATGTGTGCCCTTGCGGTTGATCTAGCTGTCTAAAGATGCCGAAGACTCTCATCCTTTCCCATCATCGATGTCAATTACCTGCTCTGTTAACTCCCGGCATGCTTATCTGTCATTTCAGACTCAGCAGGGATATTTTCACAGTCATGATAGTGCTCTGCTTAGGGATTCCACTAAAATACCTGCTATAGATAGAAGAGTAGACTGACAATTTCAACTTGTCTCCCTGCATGAGCCACTATTTAAAGAGCGAAACCACCGTTTCTCTAGCATGTCCCCAGATAACATGAGAGCTGTTAGGGTTAGTGAGAGCAGCTCATGTCCTGGCTGGGGCTAGATTTAGCTTATGGAAATCTCTAGCTGACTCATCTATTCAGCCCAAGACTGCTAACCAGAAATGCTGAATAGAGAGTGCTGCTGATCCGTGCCAGAGTCCCAATCCGTGAAAAGTGTAAGAAAAAATACATGCTTGCTATTTTAAGCTATTAATTTATAGCTATTAGTCCCGTGGTATAAAACAATAATGTACTGCATAGTACACTGGGAAGTGCTTTGGTACTCCCAAGACCCCATCATACCTGAAACTTTTTATGTGCACCACTACCCTTAGGAATCTATAGTTAGTAAGGCTTAGATGTTTAAGGAAGAAACTGCCTCATAAATGACTTTAGGCCCAGCTCATGAGCAAGCACTAAGATTTGTCAAGGCAACAATTAAACATAGGGAGAATTGTGATTTGATGGTGTCAAAGGAAAAGAAATATGCTTGCTGGTAGCAGTGCTGACATCTGACATCCGCTATGGAGGTAGAAACAGGCAGTGATTTCATTAAATTTAAACTGTTTTAAATTCGCTCTCAGAAAAAGAGAGCCACTGGAACCATGGAGAAATTGCTCACTGAACAAAAGCAGATAATAGATCCATGTGGTTTATGCAGTGGACTCACAAGCATTCTCTTCAATTTCATCAAGTTATGTCCTGGGTTTTGATGGTTTGTGAGGACATGGTTTTCTAGTGTGAGTCAGCCCAGATAGAAACAATGGAGACAACAAAGCAGACTGTGGTGTCCATGGAGATGCGCTGTACAATGCTCTCTTTAAGGGACTCTGTTCTGTGGTTTACATTTGAAAATCATTTAGCATGACAAACAAGTTCAATGACTAAGCCAAGGCAGTGTGCTAGCTTAGGGGGCATGCTTATACCAGCACTCATTTCTTAGAGTGGGAATTATTTTCCAGCTCCCTCTAGGCCTGGATGGGATATACACCTAAGAGCACTGTGGTGGCTGTTCTCTGTGTTTCTGTCCAACACAGAGTGGCTGATATGTTTTCTTCATGTTTGAAATCTCTTCCCACTCTACCACCTCCTCCATGCCTAGTGACAGAAGGAGTGTACATTGTAGCTAAATATGCCCTTTCTGAAAAGCCCTGAAAAAGCAGAGGGAAACCTAAAAGCAGAGGAAATCTAAGCAACTTAACTTTTCATAAATTCAGGGGAAAAACCAAAACCAAAACACAAACATAAAACAAAACAAAGCAACAACAAAATACTTCCAGGGAACATTCTGTTGAGCTTCTGTTACCTGGACTCTCGAACAAAGAAACTAGGTGTTTCATCAAATTCTTTTTCTCATAGGTAAGAATGGATAAAGAAAGTCACCACAGACAACAGCAAGAGGCTAGATTACTCATATTTTGGGGGGTATCATGGCAGTAAGCAGGAGGCAAGGATGCCGTGGGTTTCTTTTCCTTTTTAAATGCTTTTACTTATGTTTTTGAGAATTTCATGGAGCATAATTTCATCATATTCTTTCTCCAGATTCCTCCCAGATCCTCCTGTACCTTCCTAATCATCCAAATTTATGTGCATTCCTTTCTTTAAAGCCATGGTAGGTTCCTGACACATATACAGCAGAAGACTGCCTGGTCTGACCTCGGGAGGAGAGCCAGACCTAATCCCGGAGAGACTTGAGACCCCAGAGAGTCCTGGAGCCTGGCAGGGGCGGGGTGAGGGAGTGATGCTCTTGGAGACGTGGAAGAGGAGGAATGGAATGAGGAACTGTGGGAGGGCAGAACAGGAGAACGGTAATGACTGGACTGTAAAAAAATAAAAGCAATAATAATTTTTTTAAAAGACAAAAAGGATACAGGCACATAAAACATGCGATCCAATTTATATTGGCCAACTGTTCTTAGCACGGAGCTTGCCCTGGACTATGGTTGATCCTCTGTCACGCCACTGAAAACTTAACCTGACTTTCTCTTCCCTAGAGTCTATCTACTGCAAATAGCTTCCTGGTGAGAAGTAGGGCTCACTTCCCACTGTCCTTGTCAGGAGTAGGTTTGGCTTGAGCTTCTGTGTCTCTTACATGCTGTCATGTGTAGAAAGAGCAAACTATGAAGACCATTTCCTTTAAAGGAGGAAAAACATTGAAGCTTCTAGGAAAAAAAAAGAGTGTTGTACATTGTGGTATAGCAATATGAATAATTATTGATGTTACACCCAAGAAAATACTTAGGAATAAATATTAATAAACAAAAACCTCATGGGCATTCCTCTATTAAAGATCATGGTAGTTCCCCGACACACATACAACTGAACATATTACTGAAAGCAAAGGCTTAAAATAAATTCAGTTAAAAATATTTTAAGATGATAAAAGAAAACAAAATAAGGCAAAATTTGACACATTTCAAGGAAGTCAGTTTTCCCAAGTTTTCTCTGACATCAAATACTCTGAAGAAATTAAGACTTTACACAGACTTATACACCTGCTATGCTTATTTCAAAATTTAGATCCATTTCCAAATTCTCAGAAGCAGAGGAGCTGGACCAATGAGAATCTGCAGCAGTGGTCAGAAAATGAGTCAATACTGAAAAGATGACATTTCAAGTTTCATGGACCAGGTGCAGCCATAAAATTTACCTTTGCTATGGCAACAAACCCAGCAGCCATTGGCTCTGTGGACGAACAGCCAGGGCTGTCCACCAAGATACTCTCATTTCCAAGGATAGATGGCAGGCTGCATTGGGCTCTATCTCTGAATAAAAAAGATTTTATATATAGAAATATTAAAAACCAAAAGACTGAACCGAAAGGATGCAGTAAAGGATTAAAAGGAAAACAGATAAATGTAAAATACTGAGAAAATTAATATGCCTAAAATCCAGTGCTCAAAAATGTACTTTTTCTAATAAAAAAAGAAACTGTCCGACTTAATAATTTTAGGCAATAATTATTTTTTCCATCTTTATTAAATTGGTTATTTCTTATTTAAATTTCAAATGTTATTCCCTTTCCAAGTTTCCGGGCCAACATCCCCCTAGCCCCTCCCCCTCCCCTTCTATATGGGTGTTCCCCTCCCAAACCTCCCCCATTACCACCCTCCCCCCAAGAAACCTGTTCACTGGGGTCCAGCCTTGGCAGGACGAAGGGTTTCCCCTTACACTGGTGTCCTTACTGGGCTATTCATTGCTACCTATGCAGTTGGAGCCCAGGGTCCAGTCCATGTACAATCTTTTGGTAGTGGCTTAGTCCCTGGAAGCTCTGATTGGTTGGTATTGTTGTTCAGATGGGGTCTTGAGATAGTTGATTTAAAGCACAAAAATACTAAGGTGCAAAAAAGATGACAAAATTATTCTCACTAGTATTAATTAGCTAAGAAGCCATATGACTCTGACTAAAACTCAGAGAAACCTTAATATAGAAGTCTTAGGAGAAGCGAGGAAAGTTATATAGACTCGTTTCTAAGGAAAATGTTCATTTTGTGGCTCTCTTTCTATCTCCTAATGTGTTTGTCAGCCCTATTTCAGTACTTAACTTGTTTCAATGGTTGCAACAGTACAGTGTATCTTGGAATTGGTCAAGGGAAACTCTCATCTTGTTATCTACAGGAGTATGTTGGACATGATGATCCTTATATGTGATGTAACTTTTAAAGGCTACTAAAAAAAAGTCTGGGTCTATTAAAATTGGTTAGTATGTCCATTAACATTATGAAAGACTGACATCTTATTCATCTCGATCCTTTAACTAATACAAGGACATCCACATTTATATCTTTAATCTACTTCAGGAATACTTTGCTTTTTCTTTAACTATAAAAATCTTACTTGATTTTATTTAATTCATTCCTAAGCATTCATAAGCAATAATGTTCTTATTGAAAATTATTTTTTCAAGTCTTTCTGATAAGATAAATAATCCAGTTAACTCTCTCATGTGGTCCTAGTGCCCATCAAAGCTGACAACTTCATTTGGGAACCATTCTTGGAGTGAAGAATTAACATTTTTCTCTTTTGCTGTATTAAATATTCTAATATTCAATGTGATATTTTTGTAGTTATATTCATGAAGGATATTGGTAAGTATTTTTGTGTGCTTATGTCTCTCTCTTTCTGTGTCTGTCTGTCTTTCTCCCTCTGTAAGTGTGCATTTGTGTCTGTGTTACTGTGTGTATGCCAATTTTGCAGCTTTTGAAATCAGAATCACACTGGTTTATAATAGAATTGAGAACTATTTCTGCCAATCTCCTTATTTTCTAGAATAATTCAAATTGAAGTTATTTTTCTAAGTGTTTAATGAAATGCATTTTTTACAAATTACAGGGCAAGAGACTACTCAGCAGCTGAGTTCTTTGCTCTTGTACTAGATTTTTAATTTAGTTCCCTGAACCTACACTGGGGAGCTCACAACCACTGTGATTCTAACTGTAGGGGCTCAAACACCTATGGATTCTCTGGGTACTGCCCTCACATGCACGGACTCACACACACACACACACACACACACACACACACACACACATACACACACACACAAGCAGATAATTTAAAACTAAGATGAAATTCTAAAATGCTGAAAGCAAATTTAAGTGTATGTGCATGAACTACATATCTTAGATTAGTAGTTAATATTTTTTATTCTAAAGCTCAAGGACTAAGATGCAAAAAATATTGGAAGCAAAAAAAAATTGAAAGAACATGATAGAAGATCCATCCAGAAAAAATATCCTCATGGAGAAAAAGGGAGGGGACAACACTGGACTTACCTTCAGATCAAGGTCTCTCTTTGAAAGGGCCGGTCAAAAGGAATTTCCCACATCCTCGGATTTAGGCTCAACCTACAATATAAACCTCCAATATAAATCCACCCTGGATGCTCTGGATTTAATAGCCCAGATTCAAGACTATCCCTACAGACAGAATCTCCAGGTCTAGGGCAGAATGGCATTGCAGTTTCCCAGATTGGAAAGTCTTAACGACTCAAGCTAGTCTACATGTGAACTCCAGGAGCAAACCCTGATGCACATCACCAAATAATTAGAGAAGATTCTTTTGACAAGTTGTCTGGTTAAGGGTTCTCTCAGAGAAACACAGTCTGAAACGATAAAATAGGATCCCCTCATTTAATTCTGTAAAGGTCAACATTAAACAGCAAAGAGTGTGAAAAATACCAAAGAACGTGATCATTTTCTGCTAGCTGAAAGAAGGACATGCATACAGAACAGTCTGCCAGATAATTTATGACAATTATCTAGGGAAGCTCACGGAACCACAGAACCATACACAAACCATCTAATAATCCCAGGAGCTAATGGATGACAATATCTAAAATTTTTCCCAGTGAGATTGCACTTGTTCTTTTTAAGCATCAATTAGAAATCTGGAGCTGATAAATAAATTTAATTAAATAGAAATTTCTGTAGGGAATAGTGGCAGTATATATCAAGTGGGAAGAAAATCTGTAACAAAAATAGAAAATGGGATGAAAATGAATGAAGAAATGTCAGGGGATACTGTCCAACAAGTAGATAGAGAGATAAGATTTCATTAAACTAAATCGCTTCTGTAGACCAAAGGGAAGAATCAATTAATTGAAGAGACCACAGTCAAGATGGGGAAATGTGCAGAACCATCTATCTGATCAACACTTAAAATCTAAAACGCGTGATAAGGACACAGTCTGATTTCAGATGGATGGAAGATATTTCTCAACTAAAGACACACATGCCCAAAGGTGTATAAAAGAACATCTAGTATCACTAATCATCCAATGATTAGTGAACTTAAATGTAGCAGAACTTCTTCGTGTTTGTAAGCCAAGTTGATGCCAAAAAGACAAAAGAAAAAATGTTTAAGAGGACAGCAAGAAAAGGAACCTTTGCAAACTATTGGAGACAGTGCAAAGTAGGGTGGGTAATATGATAAAACTACCACACCATACACCACAAGCCTTACAATGTCAGGCCACACAATGCCTTACTAAGCAGTGTTCCATCAGCACACTGAGCAGGTATCAGCAAGCCCAGGTTCCCTGCAGCTCTGCCCATAGCAGCTACACTTTAGAGTCAGCCTAAGCTCTCATTAAAAAGAAAATGTCTCTAATTCCAAGTAGAATGTGTTACCTCCTTCAAGAGGAAAATCCGTGCTATGGGGTAACGGGGGCAAACTGGATTGGCATTCTCCTTAGGGAAAGAAGGTAGTTAGAGACACAGACATCGTGTGATCTGTCTCACAGAAGCATACATGAGAGTGCTGCTACCAGGCCTTTGGTGATGGTGGAAGTGGGTGGGTTATGGCTATTATTGATTAAACAGTAAAAATTTCACTAAGATCGAAGAATAAATTCAAGAAACTATTGTACGACAATGTCACTATAGTTAATAACACTGCATGATATTCTTAAAAATTGCTCAGAAGCAGACTTCAGGTATAATTTATAATCACAAGACTGCAGAAGGAATATGTGCTAATTAGGCATGCTAAACTATTTCATGTTGTGCACATTTTTCAAAACAATATTCAGTATATAATTATAAATAAATTCCACTTAGTTAAAAATGAAAATTACTTATTTTTCAAGTATTGGCAAGATGAGCCTAGAACATGAACAGAATAATCATAGAAATAAAAATTGCTGACATATGTGGGAAAAAAATTCATACAAGGAAATAAAATGCAAACAGTCATGAGCTAATAGCTTTTTGTTTTAGATTATCACTGCTCTTAGAGATGGTAATCATTGCTGGAGAGACTAAAAGAACACACATGCTCTCGGTCCTGGCAGCTTCTTAAGAAGGGATAAAGCTGCCCTGTAACTTCAGCTCCAGGGGATCTGACACCTTCTGGTCTGTGTAGGTACTGTGTTCATGAGGGCAAAGCCACGCAGACAGACAGACAGACATACCACATACAGACTCTCTCTCTCTCTCTCTCTCTCTCTCTCTCTCTCTCTCTCTCTCTCTCTCTCTCACACACACACACACACACATTTTGAAATAAATACAAAGATAAAAGTATTTCCTTCACATATTTTCTTGAGAAAACATAAATTGCTGCTCAAAATGTGTAATAACTAGTCACAGCTGGGACCGTCTCCTATGAATTACACATTCATGTCAATGAAAACTTAGAACTTAGGCCAATTGTTTTCATATTAGTGGAGGTTCATTGGGGAGTTGTCTGACCTGAACATACAGGCTATGGAGCCTCGTAAGTGCAGGGTGAGGAAGATGCCTCCAATTCCCTGGGTGGTGGTTATATGTCAAAGTGTGTGGTATTTACGTGGTTTCACAGTGTCCTCAGGATTATGTGGTGATGCGGGAAGCGAGGGGCTGCACACAATGTGTAGATTTTTATTAGAAGAGAAATGTTTTCAATTGAAAACAAGGTTAAAAGCCTTCATTATTTATTGAGCCTTGAAACCGCTATCTGCCCCTTGAGAGGTCAGCAGACTCTGCCTGAAAGTCTGCCAGGATTAACTTCTTCATTTTTAAAGTGCTGTTCTTCATGGACAGCCAATGAAGTCACATACAAATAAATACAAACACTCAGCTCGATTACCCTTAAAGTCATCTCGTGGATTAAGGCATTACATGTATAAGAACATTCTTAAACACTGGAACATTTTAATGACACTTGAAACAGGATGTTGGACTGACTTTCTGGAATTTTTATGTAAATGTATAAATGTAAATATCCACTCACAATTTCCATACAAGGACTTACATGTAGAAATCCTTCATCAAGCCCTTTCCCTCATGTAAGATCTGGAGGCTATTGATACAAGCTAAGTACTTAATGCCATGTGTTCGTATTATTAAAATATGACTTAGTAATTCTTCTAAAATTGACTTGTCAGCTTTGTATTTGATACAAAATCATCACAGTAGGGGGAATGATAGGACCGAGAATGCCCCTCTCTAGCAATCTATGGGGTATTAATGATGGAAAAATGGGGAGAAACCTCCGGGTTTATTATAAACAAATGAAGATACATCAAGAATGAATGTTATCTTTTATTTTTCAAAGTAACGGTTAGTTCATATTTTCCTTTGGCAAGTTAAAGAACCCCTCAGCACTGCCGATTAACAGCGTGCAGTTGGAATATGAATTGTGGGCTCAGCTATGAAGCACAGACTGTGGGAGGCGACTTGGTATAAAATCTCTCATCCAAAGACACAAATGTGTAAAAATAGAAAAGCGTTCTAAAAGCAGAAAGCTTCACTGCAGGTGTCAGCTACTGGCAATGTCATGTAATAAAGCAGTTGGCATTGATCTATGTCTTCCTGAGCCCCGTGGGGTTCTGCAGGCTTATTAGCAAAGTGTGCCTTACAGGGTTGCAAGTTAGAATGTCTTTCTCAGGGTGAGTGAATACCACTCACAGCGCAGAAGTAAGAGTGCCCTTGCTTTTTCAGCACCTGTTATAAAGGGCTCCCAGTGGGTTCAGCATAGAAGGCAGAGCTAAGATAAAACTGACCTTAAGATTCCTGGAGGTCTTCAGTTCCTGCACCTGCATAATGTCAGTGTTAAAGTATGGATGCATTCAACTCTCAGGGTCATGGTAGGTTAATGGAACAGCCAAGTTTGAGCACAACTTACAGAGGCTAACAGCTCTTCCACTGTGACTATATGGTTGCAGCCTGAATCACTATGACTCTAAGCACAGGATGAAAACTTCAGCAAACTTCCTCCAAGTGCTAAGATAACAACCTCAGCCTCCCAGTCATTAATTTCCACTGTGGCCCTCTCATCGCAGGTAACACAGCTCATCTTTCTCTCCTTGTTTCTTTCATGTGTATTGCCATCTGAAACAGGGGAGCCCAGCATGGAATAATTTTTTTCTTGTAATATTATGCTGATGTTATCTGTTACAAATCTAAGTATGTTAGTCGTAGGATTTAAAACCTTTTTCTGCCTGTTCTCTAAGTAAATTTCAAACTGATTCTAAGATTTAAGGCATCACAAATGAGCACACTTAGGCTAAAAGGTAGCTCACTGGTATAACTGGCTGTCATGTGCAAGGCCCTAGGTTCGACTCCCATCACTAAAGAAAACAAAACTAAGCCAGAAACAACCTATAATGCAGTATGAATTTCTGGTAAATATAAGAGGAATATTAGGATTAATATAAGAGCTTACATTATCTACTCTGGACATTAACAACTGTTGGCAGAGAACGCAATAGTTTATACAAGATGATGGTTAGAAGTCAAGCTTAATTAAATACAAAATTATTTCTAGAAGCTACTCCAAAACTGACAATTCTGATTCACAAAGTCTAGCTAAATGGTTGAAGCTGCTCCAGACATTACTGGAGAGACACTTGAAGGAATGTGCTCCTGCCATCACTGCAGAGGCCAGGCAGCAAGTTCACTGGCGAGCACTCGTGGCATGATGGTAGGGCTGTGCATGTGTGTAGGCTGCTGAGAGAACTGATCAAGCTTCACCCCGCCTATGTCTGTGATCCTCACAAAGGGTGCCTCCTCTCTAAGTGTTCTGTATCATTTGTTTATTTCATTCTCTTTCACTTTTGCTTCTGTTCAAATGAGAGTAGAGCAGAATTTTTCCCACTGAGTGAAAGAGAGTATGTACCTTTTCCTAACTACCCATCAACAAGGCGCACACTAAATTCTCTAAGGGCAAATAACAATTGAATTTAAATTTGCCAACATCCCTTAATATTTTAATGATCATTTGCTCTTATATTCAGTTTTGAGAATATAATTTGAATTTAATATTTGAAAAGCATGTTAAGTTACTGGAAAGAGCTGTGTAGTGCCAATTTTATGGGAATGCCAATGTAGTAAACATCAAGTTTTACCAATTTCACAAAGCTAGAAGAAAGACTTTGAGTGCTTTAAATGTAAAAAATTGGTGATGTTTGAAGAGATGTTTTAGACATTGTAAAATATATATATTATATATCAGCATCACACTGTATCTCATTAATATGCATGATTTTATGATTGTGTGTGAAGCTTTTAATCAATTGTAAATTGAGTATCATAAAAACTTCTAAAAATAAGCAATGAATTAGATAATAGATTTTTTTCTAAAATCTAAGTAGAAATTATTCATGGTGCATTAATCCAAATCTGGTAATTAAATGAATCCAATTACAGTGACATTCCAAACATATTTAGTTCGGGATTTACTTCATTGTAAATTCCCAAGCTGCCTACAAATTTCAGATTTGATGATTAACTCTAGACTTGCTTGCTACACTGTATCACATGGGTTCAAATACACAGGAGCTGGCAGAACATTTATTCAAATAGAGACATAAATGATATCATTAAATTATCAAAATGCCTCACTTTAAAGCACAAAAAGGGCCTTAACATACATGTAGTATAAGTATCTTAGTTATAGTTTCATTTCTGTGAAGATATACTGTGACCAAGGCAGCCCTTATAAAAGCAAACATTTGAATAGGGCTAGCTTATAGTTTCAGAGGTTTATCCAATTAGCATCTTCACAGAAAACATGGCAGGATACAGGCAGACACCTTGCTGAAGGAGAAGCTGAGAATTCTACCTCTTGATTTGAAGGCAGGGAGCACAAGGAGCCCTCAAAGCCTGCCTACAGACTGATACATTTCCTACAACAACGTCACATCTATTCCAACAAGTCCATACCTCCCAATAAGGCCACTTCCTATGGGCCAAGCATATTCAAACCATCATAGTAAACAAAAATAGACTCATTTAAAATGCATTCCTTTATTAAAAATGTCCCCAAACTGTCCAATTTCAAAGTAGATGTTATTTTGCTTCAGGAGATTTTTTGGCATTCCTTGAAAATAGCACATGCATAATGATACTTTGGTAGAAGAAACCCTTCCCAATATAGATGTCTCCACTGTGGCTAGTGAGGTCCATTTGTTTCTAGTCAACGAAAACTAAGACTGCAACATCACCAGGAAACTATTAGGCAATATACATTTTATAATCCTGTGTCTGCTCCCACTATGTAATTTTATATTTTAGGATATAATTGATGAATGATGTTAATAAATACCCGTAGATTTTTATTAACCAATCTGATTATTTATTTACCTAGTATGAAAGGTCATCTACCTTTTCAGAAGACTTGAGTCCCTACCATTATTAGCAGTACACTCACATGAGACCAATTATTTTAAATGTCCCCATCTGAAGTTCGTGAGGTATTTTTTCTATTTCTTTATTGCTAATATTCTATAGTCGAAGCATCATCATCATCATCATCATCATCATTAAATAGTGATTTTGTTACATATTTAATGTTTGATAAGCAGACTTTACTTATTTTCAATATTATTTTTATGTGCATGCACTGGCACCTGTGTAGTTACTATGTGATATGGTTGTATATATTATTTCTACATTGTATGCATTATTTCCATGTGTGAAATTGTTCTATGCTATGTCTTTCTATGTATAATGGTCATCTACATGTGTGTTATGTTTGTGTGTATGTTACAGTTGTGTATGTATGTCATAGTTATGTGCTTATAACTATATTAATAAAAATTAATAGCCCTATTCTGATTTGATCTACTACTTTCAGGTTTCTTACTTATTTTCCACCTTGTTCAGGCCATTTGATTTGACTGAAAGAATAGAGAACCATTCTCATAACTCGTATGAATGGTTCCTACTGCTGAATTTCTAGTTGAAGTTTAGTTCTATTGAGGAAGCCTACTTAGCTCCTAAGTATGAATTCCTCATCTTCTGTTCAGAGGAAAAGGACTTCCAGCAGGTTTGAATTTCTAGAAGCAGGGAAGAAGGAAACAAAGGCCATGAAGGTTTCCAGTATTAAATCATAGGAACAATGCACAAACCCACGAGACAGAGAGAGAGAGAGAGAGAGAGAGAGAGAGAGAGAGAGAGAGAGAGAGAGAGAGAGAGAGGAGAGGGAGAGAGAGAGAGGAGGGAGAGAGAGAGAGAGAGAGAGAGAGAGAGAGAGAGAGAGAGAGAGAGAAGAGAGAGAGAGACAAACACAAAGACAGAGACAGTGACATACACAGAGAGGAGACAGACAGAAGGGGGAGAGAATAGGGAGAAAAATATGTGTGAGACAAGATGAGTAAAGACCTTATATCCGGAAGGATCTCCAGAACAAAAATTTTTCAAGATAAGATCTTCCTCTTGTAAAGGTTCTTCTAGCATCTAGGAACTGGCCCCTCCGCCAAATCTGCCTGTTGTGCTCTAAACTACTTAGTGGTTTCTAAATGAGAGGTCTCAGTACTGAGTGCTCTTTTCTAGTACTATTTTATACTTAAAAGTTCCCAGCCTGATTTTTCTGGTACCAGGACTTTGAAGCCAATTACTTCTCTCAGTTTCTTTGCTTTAAAATCAACTTTCCATACTTCTGTGCTTATTTTTCCCATATCTGAATTTACAAATCCAATTGTGTGTGTGTGTGTGTGTGTGTGTGTGTGTGTGTGTGTGTGTGTGTGTGTGTGTGTGTGTTCCAGATCCTTCCAATACATGTTTGCCCGGTCTGCAGTTGTGGTTACTATTCCTATAATTGAGGTAGGACCCAGCTTGATTTTTGCTATTTTTTCATCCAGGACATTGCAATCTTTGAAATATTGCAGAGGCTAGCACTGGATCCATTTAGGACCACTAGATTCAGGTACAATCCATCCCATATTCACTACAACCTTGACTGTTGCATACTCGCCTTAGGACAACCTGAAAACAAAGCACAGAGAGGACGAGTACATGCTCTGCAATTTCCGTGACGGACTCAAACCTGTGGACTTAGAACCAAGTTCCACCTCGTAAAGTTTCCACCACCTACCAACTGCAAAGCTGAGGAAGAGTTTTAATACATATTCCTTCATGGGGAATAAAAGATCCGTACCATAGGGTATAATTTTCATGTTAAATCACAGAAGACACAGGCTCATTGTCCCAGTCTATTAAATTGCCTAGGCTGTATGAAGTAATAATCACAGGGTCAATCAATTGCAAAGTGTGATATAGTAACCAGCTGGCTGTCAGAAGAGTCAGATCAATAACAGACTCCATCCTGTCTTGTACTGTACCTATGCATGAAGAAAGTGGACCTTCAGTCCGTGAACCCCCAAAATGTCTAGAGAGCGCAACTTTCAATCTCTTCCACAGTATTTATTGTCACTGAAACTGACAGCCTTTTCTTAGTAAAAATTTGGTGTGTGTTATAAGAAAATGTTATTGAGGTATCCACAAAAAATATTCTTAGTAGTTAGTGTATAGAAACACTAATATAAAAGAAATGCAAGATTTACTTTTAACGAATCCCTACAAATTAAACATCATCAAGGAGATTAGCCCTTTTATCTGCTTATGACTACAGATTTTAGTGCTACATAATTAATTGTCTTTTAAAAGTTTTGAGATGTTTAAAGAGAAATTTCTCCAAAACTAAATTGCTGTGCATTTCATGTGGAAACTTCTGAGTTTCTCTTTAATGCAGAAAACTCACTAAATATGATAGCTCAACATGATGGGAATGTGCTCTGTAAATAACATAGCACCTCTGGAGGGCAATAATTGGCAAGGTTTATTAATTCTCAGCTCTTTACAAAGTTTTGCAATTCAGGTAACAATAAATATACAGATTAAAAAGTGACAGGCAAAACTAAATCAACTAAAATATGTCATATAAGTTGCTAATATTATAGTCCAGGCATGTTTGAGTTACTACAAATAGCTAAAGAAAACAACTGACATTTTGTTGTCTCTTGTCAATATTCACTGCCTATATTATAGATGATGTTCACACTATTGCCAAATATCTGTTCACACTAACTGTACTTTAGGAAGACCAACTTCAGTCTACCAAATGCAAATGTTATTTAGAGCCAATGGTTTAAATTATCTCTAGATATTAAAGGGACCTCCATAAAAAAAAAGAAATGAGGTTTCAGGAAGTCCCTTTTGGACACAGGGTGGACTCAGAGCTATCGCCATGCATAAGGAGACTCTTGTAAATTGCCTTCTTCATCAACCAGCCATCTTATTGAAAAATGCTAGAGTTCATTTGAATTGCCAGAAGTTAACAAAGTACCACATGAATGTTTCCTCGTTCAGGTCTTAGAAAAGTGTTCTAAAGTCTCAATGACTGGCTGTTTTAATTTGCAAAATAACTTTGATAAAACAACAAAACGTATTCCTCTCTCTCTTCCTCAGTCCCCCTTCACTCTCTCCCTTCCCCCCTCCCTCTTCTCTTCTCCTCTCTTCTGATCAAGTCCCTTCTTACTCCTCTTCCCTCTCCGTTTTTACTCTTCCTTTCTCATTCTTCCTTTCTTCTTCCCTTAGGAAACTTAGACCCAAATAGAAATCCCACCCATGTGCCAGGCTGTACAACTTCCCCACAAACAAACCTGGTTTGATGTCCTTGCCCACACTTTCATGGCCCTGACTCACTCACTATTTATTTTGAGATTTGTAGGCCTATTCAAGTCTTTTACGAAACAAAGTTGTAAATAAACAAAGGCACTGGTACTCTGCAGAGTGTCAAGAGCACAGTCACTGACTTGTTCTACTTCATACTGAGGACTACATCCAAGGGACAGACTGGTTAACCAGTCCCGAGCTACATAAACACTACTTCAATGACAGCTTTGTTGTCAAAGCAGGTTAAATTCGTCTCACTTTGTTAAGATTGTAGAAACGCCTTTAAAGAAGTTGATTTTGCATATTTGGACCTGTCCTGACAGCAAAACTCGCCAAGAAAAACTGTGTGACTAGGTACCTAAATGCTGCTCTCAGGGGATTCAACTCAGCTTTTTCTAAGAATATTACTGGCCAAAGCCAACTTGGCCTTTCACATCTTACATGTAACAATAATTCTCTGAAATGCATGTGGATTTTTTTTATGCAACAAGCTTTGAAAACATTTGCTAAAAGGTTCTACCCAATTAATTAGAATAATTCACATGGGGTACATTAGAATAGGAAAGATTAACCTTTATTTTTATTATTACAAAGTAATCACAGGACAAGAGTCATGGGCAACAGCACAGCACTAAACACTAGTTTTACTATTTAGCCTTACCAGAAAACTAACATTAGAATTAATTTTGGATTATGACTGTATAAGTAGACTTTAACATGTTACAATTCTTTTTGAGATGACTGATTAATTTCTTTGCTTTGATCTTGTTTATTACATTCCTTACAAATGCTTCATTCCTAGATGGCTCAAGTTTAAACTGAACTATAGTAATAGCTGAATTGACTATAAACTCCAAAGTCACAGTGATTTATATATAATTGTATATTTAATATTTATATATTTATATATTTAATATATATTATATATTGGGAGAGAGAGCTCGCCTTTATGGATTACTGAGTTCAGATCTCAACCCACATAACAATCCTGACATCATCTGGCACATGCCTTTAACTCCAGGTCTGAGGGAAGAAGGAATAGGAGGATCTCTTTGCTTTGTCACTTCTGGTATAGACAAGGAAAAGCAAAGTCAAGATTAATGAGAGATCCTACCACAAAGGAATAGATGGAAAGCAATAAAGAAGGATATTTTCTTCTGGCCTGCCCTGCATATTCACACACACACACACACACACACACACACACACACACACACACACACACTTGGATTCTATATTCTATATTCACATAGACATGAAGATAAAGAAATAAATTTTAAAAATAAATAAGCAAATGCTGGAAAGATGGCTTTGTGCTTTTGAGCACTTACTGCTTTTCCAGGGGACCAGAATTTGGTTCACATGATTGACATCAATTGTTGACAACTACTTGTAACTCCAGCTCCAAGGGATGTGATGCTCTCTATAGCTTCCAAGAACACTGGAACTCATGTGGCCTGCATACACACATATACGAAATACATTTTTTTTAAAAGAAAAACATTTTAAAGGAAAAGCTGATGTTACTGTGTTATACTGTCTCATGAACCTGAAATCTTCCTGTCTTTGTAGTATGCTGAGAAACAAGGCTGCCGATCTTGTCTCTGAACGTTGCCTGGCTATAAAATGTATCGTGGGGCCTAAGGATACATGTAGTACTCCGTGGAATTTACTGTCAAGTTCACAAATTGAAAATTTGGCAGGATTCCTGGAAATGAGGTTCAGGGGGAGCAGGTAGATTCATAAAAAAAAGATCGATATTTAAAAGAAGATAAGCTTTACAGGATCACTTGCGTTAAAACCTCTGTTTTTCATGTTACCCTTACATGACTTTGGAGAGGCATGTAAAAACTTTTGGTTCTATGCACAATCAAATTCAAAGTGTTTATCAGCTTTTCAAAACCATAAACAAAAACAACTGAATATCTAGATAGGAACAATTAGTATTAAAATATAGAATTCCACAAGATGAATCATGAATACTGATGCTGACTTGAATAAATCTGTGTAGATTTGGATGTTCCATAAAGACCACTAGTTTCCAAAGCCAATCCACTGTGAGGATCCTGTTTCCTGTAAGACTTTGGGCTTTCACTGACTATCCCAACTCTGTGACTTTCCATTTTTCAAATTAATTTGATTGCTGTCAAATAGACAGAAGTTCTGTCACCTCCCCAGAACTCTTGTATGACCTTTACTACAATATCTTTCCACCCCACTAGGATATACATTTTTCTAACTTCCTTCACCAACACATTCTCTACAGACTCACCTAATAATGAAAAGATTCCTTCTCTTTCTGTTCATCTCTCCAGTTTAAAAAAAATACTGCATTGCTAAACAGAAGGGAGCATTCTCAATGCATGGTCACTGTGGTGCTTCGTGAATCTAGGATGTCAAGTGAACCAACATTTGAAACTCACAAATCTAATATATATAAAACTTGTTATATATATATATATATATATATATATATACTATTTTTTTAGATTCAAGTATAAAATTTACCTTCGAATTT
Source organism: Rattus norvegicus (assembly GCF_021556685.1). NCBI lineage: Eukaryota > Metazoa > Chordata > Mammalia > Rodentia > Muridae > Rattus > Rattus norvegicus. The sequence continues at coordinate 168,822,012 of NC_141535.1, forward strand.
AGATCAATTGTGGAAATTATTAGAATAGTTCTTTTCTAGATTATGCAATTTCTTAAGTTGGCCTTAAATGATATTTGTTTTCTCTATGGCAAAACACTTGGAATCTGTTACGTATCATAATGTATAGCTTTTTAAAGCAGGGCTATACCAGATGTGATAGCAGTATATATAACCTCAGTGAACCACAGAACAGAACAGACAATGTAACATTGTGTGTGTATTTGTGATGTATGTTTTCATGAACATGTGTGCATATGTTTGCAAAGCTCTATGTATGAGCATGTGGGAGCCACAAGATGAAATCAGGTGTCTTCCTCAATTGTCCAAACATGTTTTTAAAAACAACTGTCTAGTTGGAATGAAAAGTTGGTTGAGACCACATGAGGCTGGCATTGCAGCTGTTTCTCCTGTTTTGTAATTGAATCCTTCATTCTCTCTGTGATGAAATCAAGGATAATACTTGAGCCTTCGCTCTATCAGATCTATGTTCCAAGCACCAATCCCTGAGGTTGCTTAGAAACAGCCGTGGGTTTATTACACTTTAGTACATTGCTCTGGCCTCAAAACTTTTCAGATATTTACTAATTTCACCCTTTCAAGGAAAATAGTTTATAAAAGCAAAAATGACAATATATTGTTTTAAAATATATATATTTAAAATATATAATTTTCTGTAAACAGTAGAAAGTTCAGAGCCCAACAAACAAATTAAGACATTTGTAATATATATTTTTTGATTGTATAATTATTGATTTACTTTTATTTTTCTAATGTTCCTAATTTTCAGAATGTATTGCCTTAATCCATTATTTTTATAATTTATAAACTTGTTAATTAAGCTCATCTAAAAAATGTTCTTACATCAAATATGCAACTCTCTCATTTTTAAAGTGTTATGCCATATATTGCCAAGTATTCACCATGTATTTATCAATATTTAGGGAGATATAAGTAATACAAGTAGCTATAACTATTGTTTTATTTTCAAAACTAATGGATCCCAGAAAACATCCTTTTGAAAGAAGTTCTCAGTAGAACTAAGGTAATCAGACTGGAGAGATGGCTCAGGGGAATGGTGTTTGCCACTGGGCCCAGCAACTTATGTTCATCACCTAGGATCCACATGGTAGGAAGAGAGAACTGACCCTTGCATGTGACCATCCAGCATACAAATGCATAAATCATTTATAAGCTTTAAGAGAAATTAAAACTGCATAGAAACCCAACACAAATGCAGCAAAAAGTAAGATGAGGGGTTGGGACTGGCTTTGCTTCTAATGTTGCCTTAAAACATTGTCTTCGGGCCAGAATTTCAGATTCCCTCCTTTTTATGTTCATCAAGCCAGTCCTTTTCTCACCTCAGCCTCTCTCTACTCTGCATCTCAGCCTGTCCCTCCCTTTTCCACATTCCCACCTACATCCTTCCCATTGCCTCAGAAAAGGGAAAAGGAAGGAAGAAAGAAAAAGTTAGTCACAAGTGTTTTATATAATTCTCATTTGTAGGGACATGACTATTAATATGTATTTAAAGTAATTACCAGAATACATAATAGCAAAGAAATACTTAAACTGTTATATCCACATTCAGGAGTTCAATCTTCAGCAGCAGCAGAACTGATGACAAGCCAGGCATGGCAGCTCATGCCCGCAGATTCAGCACTCCACTTGAGAGCCTGGGAAGTGAGACTGCTGTGGGTTTGAGACCAGCCTATACTACATAGAATCTAGCACCAGATAAACTAGGGCTGTAGTGAAAGGCCCTGTCTCTTAAGAAACATTGACAAAAAAGAGAGAAGAAAACTTAATGCAGGGTTGTTGTCTAGTTTTTTTTTAAAGTATTTCCAGGCTTAATAATTCTAGTACTTTGGTGTCAGAGGCAGGAGGATCAAGACTTCAAGTGTATCATTAGATGCATAAAGAGTAGGTCTGCCTGGGATATATGCAATCTTATTTCGGAGTTAAAATAAAGATTATTTAAACTACTCTTAACACATGTATTGGAGAAAATGTCTGTTCCATGTGTCAGCCTATTCTTTTGTAGAAACACATTTTTGTCTTTTCAATATTTAGAAAGACCAATGTGGGTTTCACAGGTCAGAGTAACCTATGGGCTTCTCATAAGCAAATACTGACAAAGTAAGACACAGGGAGCCAATGGTATCATTCATCTGAAACCAAACCAGGTTCAATGCTGGAGTTTGAGGCAAGAGATTGGTCTGAAGGCAGCCTAGGTTTCAAAGTAAGACTTTGTCTCAAAACAGCAGAGAGAGCACTAGCTGTCCTGGGCCTATTTGGGCCACGAATGTGGTGATTCATACAATTTAGTAAGAGCAAGGAAAAAGAAATGGGCCCTTCTAATTACTATATAGTGCATCTAAGTGCAACATTCAAGTGGGTTGAAAAAGCCATCAAACACATAATCATACTGAGGAAACTCCTCTGTTAACTTTAACTCCCCTTATCTGTTATTAATGGTATTATATATATCATGTCTCAGTATCTGAATAACCCCATGCAGTCCAATGTAGCTGCAGTTAGAACTACACAAAGCTAAAGAGTGTGGGCAATGTGTGCAGACTAAGTCTGATTCTGCCCTGGCATGTTTTTTCCTGTTAAAAAATATTGTGTCATTCATAGAATAATACTGAAAATATTTGTTTTAGTTACGAAAGTCCAAAAAACAAAAATGTTTGGTTTAACACTCATAATCCCTCAGTTCTCAATGCTGAGTGAAGATCCATTTGCCTCTACTGTAGCCTCATTCCTACAGGTAATGTGAGAAATCTCAGGTCAAAAACAATTTCCCAGCAGACTAAATTTTTGCGAACTTCAGCAGGAAGTTTTAAAGGGAAGTGTAACTCTCAAAGTCTGCCGTAACACAATTCTCATCTCAGCAGACAGCCTTTGTGGAAGCAGGAAACCCTTTGCTTGAACGCCATCAAAACATGGTAAGACACAGACAAGATCTAAAGGAATTAGGAAAGTCAAAATGACAGATTCGCAACAGTTGCTCAGTGTAATTCTTCTGCAGCTCGGATAGGACTCTGAACAAAACATTCAGAAACACTGCAAACCGTCAGATCAATGCAATCGGTCCTGATGGTGGCTCCTACAGCATGTTACCTACTGCCTAACTGATAACATGCTGCTCTGTTGCAGACTATCTGAGAAAATTAACGAGATTAAAGAGAGAGAAGGCTTATTTTGCCTTATTATTCTAGGTAGTCAAGTCCCTGAATGCTGACTGGCCCCATTTCTATTAGACCTGTGGTGAGATACAGACAGTACTTTTCACAGAAAGGGGGGATGGTAGAAGGAACGAGGTGCCTCAAACCTCTGCATAACCCATTGCAATGACCTAAAGAGCTCCCAATTAGGTCATCCTCTTATATCCTCCTTTACCTTCCAAAAGGTCCTCTTAAAAGAGTAAGTCTTGGACACACGTGTCTGCACATGACATATAACATTCAAATTACAAGATGCGCTGAGTTTCCATAATTATGTCATTACTTCGTGTAAACACTGTTTGTTTTCAGTTAGAGATAAATGAGATTTTTGTTTTTCAACTACAAAATTACTGTGTGTTATATAAGGAAAGTCTCATACCAAATCCATTAGATATTTATCAGTAAGTAGGTAGGTAATAGTCATATGATAATTACATAAACTCAATAAGGTTTAGTTTTATGAAATTTATTCAGGAGGATGAATAAAGTTTTACCAAGAAACTATACTGCCAAGCTAATGAAGTAATGTAATTACTTTATCCAGTCTGAAGTACTAGATAATCAAAGCAAGATGAAGAAATGCTAAGCCTGAGAGTCATTTTAAATTGTAAGATACCAAGTTCTACCTATTCTTTTAATATTTCTTTTTCCTTTTGATGATACTGGAGATTGAGTACATCCCCTTGCCATTCACACATGCTAGGCAGAGTTCACAGAATATTTTGGTCCTCAACCATGCAAGACCAACTATATTTCCACAGACCCTCCAGTCAATGCCTACCTTCAACAGCCAGATTTTCATCAATGAAAAGTAACAGCAAAAATTGGGTGTGATTATAAGAATATTTATAATCCCAGCATTGGAGATGCTCATGGAGGATTGCCAGTTCATGGCCAACCTGACATACACTGTGAATTTCAAGGTGTCCTGGGTTGCACAATACTCTGTCTCAAAATGCATGAATACACGTATACATACATACATACATACATAATTTAGATTTTCTAGGTTATTTAGTCATCCTTTTATATTTGAACTGGGTAAGTCAAAATAGATTTAGGGCCACCTTTTCAGAACTTCGAGTGAATTTTTTGTTATTTTCTTTTGCTACTATATTATTTGGTTCCTCCTCTTCTTCCTCCCTTCTCCTCGTCCCTCTTCTCCTCTTCCTGAAATTCTAACTGAGCAAATACTAAATTTTCTAAAATATGTACAGTATCTCTGAATAGAATAACCAATGTATTAACTAATTGCACCTATGATATGAATGAAATAAGTATGTGTGTTGTTAAAGCCGCTTTGATAAACTTCCAAAATTAAGAAAACTGCAAGGAATAGAAATCTGTCTCATAGTTGAAGAATGGGAAGTCTAAGATTGAGGCATTTATGTTTGTTTGTTTGTTTGTTCATTTTTTAGAACTCTATGTATTTAGGGAGCACTTCCTCACAGAGAGCTGTACAGTGTCTCCTGGCTTCCGGAACTGGTCTCTTTCTAGGTATCTTGGGTGCTATGTATAGAGGTATTGATCTCAATCATGTGGGCTCTGATGTCAGGAGCTACTCATTTCCCAAAAGCTTGAGAACCTAATACCATCACCTGAGAAGTTAGAATAAATTTGAAGTTAATGCAGATCTTGAAATAAATACAGATAACAAATCATATACATTTTAAATATACTTAATATAAATGAATATAAATCATTGAAAATATTCAATTGATACTTACCTGGCAGAGAAGATATCATGATCACGGAGGTCATTTTCCCAGGGCAAGGCTTATCCATGGCACTCTGGATGTGCTGACCCCTGCGATTTCCCCAAATGCAGGAAACCCAACTGCATAATTTGTGGTAGTGGGGGACTGCATTCGCGCTCTCCCCTGGTTTTATAAAAAAAAAGAGAAAATATTAAATTGTTGCACATATTTTCTGAGCACAATCTCTTTGTTCTTTAATTGTGTAGTGAAAACAGACTAAAAGTATTTTTGTATATATATATATATATATATATTTATGAATGCACATATGGGTGAGTATGTGTGCACATGTGCAGCGGCCAGGGTAGGCAATCATTTTTCTGCTCAATCACTAAAGAATCCACTGAGGCAAGGTCTTTCCCTGAAGCTGAAGCCAGGCAAAGAACAAGAAGCCCAACTGTCTTTCTCTCTTTACCTTCCTCACATACAGTGTTGAGATTGTAGGCGATGGCCACTCTTGGCTTTTTACATAGGTGCTGGGATCTGAAATCCAATCCTCATTCTTCCATGGTAATAGCTCTTATATACTGAACCCTCTCTCCAGCCCATAAGAATATTTTAGATAGAAGACAACAGGGAAATAGTTGGCTATTCCCATGAAGTGTTTAGGTATTTTCAGTAACACAATGTAGATTATATAAAAATACTTATCATTTAATGTAGGTTGATATTTATAAGCAGGTGACAACTGGCACAAGTTAGATCAAGGCCATGATTGGACAGTAAAAATAAGGTGGGGACAAAGCTTTTGTAAGGCAGGAGAGAAGGGGAAGAAGAAAGAGAATCAGGATGGAGACAGAGAAGGACCACCCAGATATGGGTGGTCTTGAATTTTTTAAGTAGTTATGTATATTTCTTAAGGGATGGATTTCTGTAGATTTATCTTATCTAGGTGGGCGGTTTACATCTTTATCAATTGGTGTGAGTTTATTGTATGGATGTATTGTGGATTGAGAATTTAACATATAAATCTGATTTTTGGGTTGTAGTTTCTTGAGTCTTGATTTTACCGGATAGTTGGAACCAGAGTTCGTAGCTAATAGAGAGCCATTGCCAGGAGAGATACTAACCAGAGATAAATTATGGATAGTTCCATATGGCCCCATGGGTGCTGGAACTTACTCTAGAGACCAGCATGTCATTGCCACGCCAGAATGGCTCACAGACTGCCTGAGTCAGAGAGTACTTGGCGACAGCGTGAAGCTGCTGAGATAAAGATACTCCATGCTACGCGGTCCTACAGGTACCAGTGCTAGTGAGGATTAAAAGGTTCTCAGAGAGTACTTGTGGGCAGAGTGGACAACGGCACACAGATCGCCTGGGCCTGAGAGCACTTGGGGGCAGCGTGCAGCCTCTGAGATAAAAGTAATCCACAGTGCCAGGAGGCCCTACGGGTGCAGTTGCTAGAATGGGTTAAAATGTTCAGGTATTTTTTAATATTGACCGCAACAATTTAACATGTACCTTCTTTCTACCACTTTCTACTTCTGATCTTCATCATAGACTATCAGTACAGAATTAGTTCTGTATCACATGAGAGCATCTCTTCTAATCGTCATCATAGACTATCAGTACAGAATTAGTTCTGTATCACATGAGAGCGTTCTTCTAATCGTCATCATAGCCTATCAGTACAGAATTAGTTCAGTATCACATGAGAGCGTCTCTTCTAATCTAATTTAAATCTGGGATGTCCTCAAAGTCTTATATGCTAAAGGCTTTCTTTCTAGTTTTTGAAACTTCTAACAAGCAGAGGAACTATGGGGAGGTGGGGCCAAGAGGAGTGAAACTCAATCATTGGGGATACGCCCTTTAATGGGATTTCTCTTTCTATACTTGGCCATGACATGTAATGATATGCTCTCACCATGATGCACTGTGTCACCACAGGCCCAAAGCTATATGGTTAATAGTAGACTGCAGTCATTAAAAATAGGAGACAAATGAAACCTGCCCATTCAATTGATTGCTCTCTTATATCCCCTAAAAGCTAATATATCTTCTTTAAGTATCGACATCACTCAGTATGGAGTTAGGGGCTTCTTAGGAAGTTATAGTGTTCAGCTAATGTAACTGAAGGTGGTTATTCATTTTTGGTCATTTAAAGTAGGAGGTATTCTTAGCCAGGAATCAAGAGGTAAGCTCTGCTGGAGTTTGCTAATGGAATACATAGCCAAGCACAACTACAGAATGTTTCAGGGTACAGTTGAGCTGTGAATTCTACCTTTGTTGAAATACAGTTGATGACTGGCAAAGCAGCCTCTAATTTTAGCACTTGTAGAAGGCATTCCTGTGATGTTAGTAGAATTTTAATAGTTTAAGAGTTGAGATGTTATGATTGGATCTTAAGTGATTCCCAAAACCCATATTTTAGTTGCTAGCTTGGATCATACAGGAATATTGTGGCTCCTCTAGGAGGCAGAGCCTAGTCGAGGGGACTTCAAGTTATTGGAGGTGTGTCCTAGAAAGGATATTGGAACCTGGGTCCCTTTGCCCCTTCTTCTCTGTGTTTGTATATCACAGACACTGTGAAGTGTGCATCACCATGATGCCCTTCCTCCACACAGGTGTCAGATAAACCCTGACAAATGAACCAAAAAGCAAAACAACAAACAAACAAATAAAAATGTTCCCTCCTTCAAAATTGTTGTTTCAGGTGTTTTGTCACAGTGACAGGAACACGGAATAAGCATAGGCATGTTGTAAAACAAAATATTTCCTAGGGACACTCAACAGAAATATACTCGCCCCAGATAACAGTCCCAAAATAGACCATAATATGGATACCACCAAAGTCTGACTTAATAAACTTACAAATTTGAGGGGAGTTTTAGGAACATGGTTGAGAGGTTATTTACAGGGGCAAAACTCACTTTAAAACCGCCATATCACCAAATGCCTCCACAGCATGAGTGATAACTCACAAAAGCTGGAAACCTAGAGTGTACACAGCCAGGAGGATAAACAAATTGGACACTGTCCTTACCATATGTTACAGGCAACCTGGCTGCTTGCAGTCTTCTTTGTAGCTCAACTCCATTCTTCTTAGAGTGACTTTCACCTTTTATTGTTTACTATGAAGTGGAGGTAGAGTGGGGCATGGTGAATCTTGTCAGTTTCAGGGACTTCCTGAATTGTTTACCTTCCTATTTAAGGAGCTTCCTCCAGAATGGAACGTTTTAATCTCAGAAGAGGCTAGTAAATACAAGTTGTTAGTATATTAATGTTGCCATTATAAAGTGAGATAGAGTTTTATTTAAAAGGAGAAACAAGGAAGGGGAGAAAGAAAATCTAGTAATTTGTACTCTTATCACAATACAGGGAATAACTTACCTTTTAAGAAAACAAACTATTTTTATTATATATTGTGACTAGTTGTTTCATGTTTTAATAAATATCTATAATTTGGTTTTAAAATGCCTTCTCAATATAATTTTACTTAAAAGGTCTACCCTAGAGATCCAGTAACTATCCAAACCACAGAAAGACAGTGAATTACAGGAGACTAAGGAAACAAATCAAACTTATCTTATACTTTCAGAAAATGACCTTTCACTTCTGAGATAAGCTCCACATCTTCTAACCCTCACTATAACTCAGAAGTAGAGAAAAATAAAACCTTTTTTTGTGTGTGTGTGGCTGATATCATTGTGTGTTTTTTGCTTTTTGGAAGGGGCGAAGTTTTTTTTTCTTATAAAAGTTCATAAATTAGCAATTAAGTAGAAAGGAAGGAATAGTTGGGGGGAGAGACAGAGGGAGGGAGAGAGAGAGGAAGGGAAGAAAGGAAGGGCAGAGGGAAGAGGGACGGGAGGAGGGAGGAAGGGAGGGAGGAATGCGCTGCTGGACTTGGCTTCTACCAGGAATCTTAGTGTTTGCCTGTTCTGGGCATTCTTGGCAACAATGATAAGTTGGCTTCCTGAAATGGGACTCCGTGAAACTACAAGCCTGGAGGTAGGTTCTTCTCAGACCTAAGGGAAGCAGTGTTCCCCTCATGTCAATAGAATTTTATGTATTAAGAGTGAGATTCAGGGTTTAGGATTCCAATAGCTGTTTTCCTTTGGTTGGTGGGTCACACTGACAAAACCTGATCTCATGGAGCATTGAAGTATAAGATGAGGGCTCACACAGCCTCTTCCCTACTGAGGAAGCTCAAAGGGTATAGGGGAAACAACAGAGTAGACTGTGAGCATCCTACTTTGTACAGTGAATCATTCCAACATGACGCTTCATTAAATACGTTTCTGGTATATGAATAGGTTGGGAAAGGTTGTTGTTGTGGTTGCACCATTTGAATTTTTGTAGCCCAGTTTCTTTTGTTTGCTTCTGCTATGAATCAGCCATGTGACTTGTGAGGAGTCAGGAAATAGTCCCCAGTTGATGACAATATCATAGTTTGTAACAACTGTCACGAGCTCAGGTTTGTGTTAGGATAAAACATAAAACAGAAAGTCAGAGCTTTTTAACTTGGAAAACATGCTAACAGACAAACCAGGAGAAAAACTGGAGATGCTTGGGTGGAAAGGCACACATCCCTGGACCAATGATATATGTATGTGATGACCTCATGTCTCTAACTTAACATTTTCTTTGTGTTACATTTGCATAATAAACTACAAAGCACTTATGCTAGAAACTAATGCCAGACTGTCGGTAGACTTTTTAATCTACAAAAATAAAACATAGGCATTCATTTATAGACTTATATTTAATTGCTCAGCTCATGTACTTATTTGACCATTCTTGTTGAAAATGTGTCATAAGCTCCCACATGAGTATTGTGTTTATATATAAGCATCTAATTAGATTACTGAATGAGAACTTTGTTCGGTGTACTTTTTGATCAAATGGAGTCCATTAGTTTTCATTGGCTATCCTACTTTATTGATTTCCTGCAATCTGATTTTATAATTCTTGTCTCTGCTCACCTCATTAAAATGCAACTCTTAAACGTTCCTCCCCAAAGCTTATTAGGACAGGGAGACAAACACGTGCAACGGGGAGTTTGTACAGCAAGGAATCTCAAAGGCTGACATATAACATATTCCAGGTAAATTTGGAAGATCAATTCACTTCGACATTTCAATTATATGAGGCTATTTGTAAAAGGGGTGGTGTGGGAATGTGTTGAGGGAGTTTTATACTAATATAATTCCATCCTGCTATTTGAAAAGCATGTTGTCCAATAGAAATTGTTTGGATCCAGACTATATTGCCTTTAGAAGTATAATCCCGAGCCAGTTCCCTACTTAATTCACTTCTGAGATGCAATGGAAAACAAAATGAACTTCAAAGAGAGCAACCACAGCTCTCCAAACCTTGCCAGCTCACTTTATAGGCAGCTGATTGTGTGGACATTAAAGTTCATCTGCAAACCTTAATTGGAAGCATCTAAATTATTCTCCTCCTAACATTACCACTATGGAAACTAAGGCTGAATACAGCACGTGAGTCATAAAGCACGGAACATTGGTATTTGACGTTTAGCTGTTAATGCACTACAATCAAAATGACTTCAAAAGAGGAAGCTTGGGCCCTTCATCACCTTGGGCTAACTGCCTGGTCTTCCATATACCTTTGTAAGCCAGAAGACTGAAGAAACCCGTTTTCTGTTAATGAGAACACAGCCCAGTTCCAACAATAAAACTTCAAAACCTGCGTGCTCTATGCAAGTTATATGAAAACACATTGAGTACACGTTACTTTACCTTATCCCTCTCATTAGCAAGCAGATGCTAGCTATCATGCTTTGGGGGATGAATTTATCATCTCTTTTTTTAAGATTCGAATAGCACTTGAGTTTATATTAGCACGCTACACTCGTCCTTTTTTGCTCATAGACTCAGCTCTATGTTCCTGAGATCATGTGCATTAAAAACACACACAGGAAAGCTGGGGTCTGTATCTCTAGTCTTATTTACATTTTCATTCTTTTTTTTTTTTTCCGGAGCTGGGGACCGAACCCAGGGCCTTGCGCTTCCTAGGCAAGCGCTCTACCACTGAGCTAAATCCCCAACCCCTTTACATTTTCATTCTTAAAGATTCTGTTGGCATTTGGAAATGTTCACCAAGATTGTTTTTCACTGACAGGTCACAGAAGAATGTTAGGATTTACTCACAGTAATGTTTTGTCTATCTAGGAATTCTTCATTTCTGGTTAAACCTGAGAATGGGGGTTCTTTTGTTAAGGGCCATATTTAATAGAGATTTAAAATGGATGATGGACTGCAGAAGTCCCTATGCATTAAAACTAGGCTATGCAAGAAGAGGTGGGGGAACCTCTTGGTGGAGGTGATGGGCGGAAGCCCCTTGAGCCCAAGCCTTCTGATTCTACATTAAGCAGGCCCTAGACCACACACAGGCAGCTCTCCTGGCAGCCCTGCTTTGCATAGTTATCTTCTTTATAAAGCAGATGGTAAGAAGGAATAAAAAGTTCTCTTCACCATAGCAGGATCTTATAAATGAAAATCATCTACAATAGAGAGAATCACATCAATAAAACATAAAATAGATTTAATTGTTAGCATGACATGGAGCTCAATCCAAAATCACAACTCAGAAGTAAGAAAGGTTTAATATGCCCGACTCACTTTTGTAGTAGACTATTTGCTGCTCCTGAGACACCACAGGAACATCCCCATTTTTTTTTGCAGTGGGTAGTAGTAGTGTGTTGTTCATGTTTGGTCTGACCCATTACAGATTTTATGGTCTAGTTTAACTCAGAAGGATAATTCCAAATAAGGAATTATAAGGATTTATAAGCTTAGTACTGGGACCAAACATACTCTATTTTCAAGCAAAAGGAATTTCCTTAAAATGATGAATTCATGACCATGCTATTTTCATGGCCTGAGAATAATTTATAAACAAACCTAAGAATGAGTATCATGTTTGTCAGAACCAAAGAAGTTGGAAGCTTTTGGGGAGAGCCTGTTTACGGATTTGTGAAGGTGGAAAGAATAGCATTCTAAGCACACAAACACATTCAGTAGCAATTAGCAAGAACAGACTAGGCCAGAGAGAAAGTTGATTCCAAACCAAGTTACAAAAACTAAGAGTTCTGTGCTGACCAATGCTGGTGCTGGACCTTTTCCCAATAACCTTCATTTTGAGTCTCACCTCATGATTCCATTTCATGGACATAACATTGTAATCCATCACTCGAGGTGACTATAAGTCTCTTTTCTTTCTTTATGTTGCTTTCTGAGCTATGTGTTTCTGAGATACTGGCCTCTGGATACTATTAAATTGCCTGAGACTGATCATTTCAACATGATACGTCTATACTTTCTCCCATGGGAATACTAAAATAGTTTCTTAAGAAAATAGTTTATGTGCATATATGTATACCTAGATATATTTTATGGCATCATCTTATGTAGACTCAAACCTTTGATGTTCCTGCTCCTGCTTCCCCAGAGCTGAGATAACAGGCATGTGCCACTGTGCTCAGCTATAAAACACATCGTTTCAGACTTTCTATGCATGACAGGCATGCTGCTAGGTGTTTTGCAGACATTACATCACCAAACTTAAAAAAAAGTCTGCAAAACGGAAATTATTGTTCTTACTTTGCAACCAGACAGAACTGAAACTCAGAAGAGTTCAGTGAGTCCTCTAGCAGAAAGATTAAAGCTTTCATGGACGACAATAGACACATCACCATCCAAGCAAGACTCGCAGACTCGGAAATTTCATTTAGCAATGCTGGATGCCCAGCTAATACCTTGGCCAAATATTTCCTTTTCAAGACCTCTTTTGATGTCTTTACTTTCTCACAGCAGACATTGTAAGTGCAATAGATTTAAGCACTACCTCTTCTGTAGTTGCTTTGCACTCCCCAGCATGTCTTGATCTGATTGTTACCCAGGTATTCTCTTGCTCTTGCTAGGAGCACTGTCCCATTTGCATGTTGTAGTCTTCAGTTAGCACAGTTGAGAACTTTTGTTCCTGAAGGTCTCCATTCCCAAAGTGCCAAGGATCACACCCCCTTGCCATTTCTTTTATGTGCAAAACTTATCCCACTGATTTATTTTGACTTGCTACACTTTTTCTTTGACCACAACTCTATGTACATGTCTGTTTACTTTGTCACACACTTTGCCATGATCCCCTCAAATTCTTTTTACAAGTGGATATGCTTTCAGTTCTTCTTCTAATCCATTCTTCCTGAATCCCTCATCTTAATGTATTCAACCATATTCTCATTGCCCGTTTCCAATATATATTCATTATAAGGCACTCTTCTTATGAAGGCGCCATATCGCAGTTAGTCATCACCTCCCATGAGTCTCTTGAGTCATCATTCCCTTTCATCCTTGTTGCTTTTCTTTCTGTGAGACCCAGAACAGGCTTATCTGTTGTATGTCATGGACAATCTCTTTTTCCTTTTTATCTACTCATCTACATTTAATGTTTCATAGACTAAAGGTATTCGATTGCTTTTTAAAAAAGACAAAATCAAAACAATGGAAAGACTCATTTATTCTAATGCTTAGCAATAGTTTCTGTGAGGATTCATATAATAAATACTAGCAATATGCCACAATCTCTTCATTCCAGCTACACAACTCTAGGTAAACAAAGCTACCACAGACTATGTAAATGAACAGGCATGGCAGTGTTATAGGCTTCATGCCACAGGTGGTCATCCCCTAACTTAGACAATACCATCAGATTCTTAAGCCTACTCCCCTTGGCCCTCTCCTGCTCACATTAAACTCCAGGCAATACCAACTACATTATTCCCTGACCTTTTTGTGGTTTTTCTTGCCTTGCGTGCTTAATCTGTCCTTTTCTCCTTCTAGATTTCTTTTACGAACACAATGGCTCTTTGTGATAAAGCTCTTTGTTTACTTATGACACTTTTCAACAAATATCCTCTAACTTCTCTCACATCAGCTTCCACATGTTTATATATAATTTTCCACATAATTCTCATCATCAATTTACTTTATCTTCATCTCTGACTACTACATGAAGGCTGTATGCTTTTATCACATTGTTTATCTCTATATGGTAGATGTCATAGATCCTCCTTGGGTATGAATTTACCATACTGCCATGTACTTTCAAATTCATCTATCCATGATGGATGGAGATGAACAGAAGTGATGTGAAGGAATTGCTTAGCAAGGGAAGCTCTTTAGAAGCTGAAGAGCCTGTCAATAAATTACAATTCTCTCAGCAGCAGCAATAGAGAAATTCAAACATAAATGACATCTATCTTTGCCTGTCGTACTGTGTGAATCATCCAGACAGACCAGCAGACACAGTCTCATTTCACTTCTTCAGAGCCTAAAATGGAAGGAAAAATTAAGCTTTATACCATGAAGATTAAATTTTAAAACTTTTGGCATCTGAAACTATAATAAGAAAAGTGAATATTTGATTAGTTGATATTACAAAGAGGTGAAAAGTAGAAAACCAGAAGCAAGACGAAGAGAAAGTTTATGTAAAATGTTTTAATAAAAAACACACTTTTATAGATACTACTTTATAAAGACATGATTTGCATTTAAGGGAGCAGTGATTCTATTTCTATTACAGAAACTATCTTATAGACACTCTTGTCTCAGACAGATGACATTAACATGATACAGTCCACTTGTCCTGCTTCTAAGAATAAAATACATATGTTCACACACAGTCCTAATTCATGTAACATTGGCTCCTGTAGCTTACTTTCCATCAGAGGGAAGCTGTTGTTTCTATCTGTCCCTAACAATGCTGAAATGACAGGAACATTGCTTTATGAGTTCTGGTTTGGACTAAACTGCATTGGTGTATTCAGAATATCAGCTGAAAACTATATAATTGAGTACTAGTGTTTTCTTTCAATAGTTAATATACATAAATGCATATATGCAGAAGGCCTAATGTATAAGATAAATTACATTATATTACATTATATTCCAGGATCACATGCATACATACAATTGAATTACTGATACAATGAAACCATTTAATAGACGCAAATTTATTTAGCTCTTCCACAACTGAAGTAATAGTAACAACAGACACAATGACATAAAATTGTTATAGAGCTTACTATGCATCAAATATTCTATTAATAGCTCTATAAACACAACCCCTCCAACTCATGCACATAAGCCATTACTACTCTTTTCCTCAGTCGACTAATTGAGTCAGAGAGTTTGCAAGCCTGTAGAATTGCAGAGAGTGACATACAGAATGCAAAGCTAGTCTGTGTAGCTTCTGACCATGTTCTGTAGACTCTCGGTCAGTTTTATGGACCTTATCCACATGCAGATAATGAAGAAAACAAGGATAGATTGTAGCTTTATGGTTGATGCTTATTAGTCTACTGCCAGTGAACCCAATTACAGTTCAAACACTGGAAGCCATTGTGCCATTTTCTCCTAAATGTAGAATACAAAATGAAACATAAATCACCAATGATTCCTAGAAAGAACTTCCTTAAGACTACTGCCTTCAAGAATATCAATCAGCAATCTTAAAGAAACAATACATGAAGTAAAATATAGGCAGATTGCTCTGGCATACAATTTTAAACCTGACAACAGTTTCTTTTATGAGAGGTGATCTTTGGGAAACTGAAAAAACAATTATTAGCCTAAATGTTAGTAAGCAAGAGGAACGGATGTGCTGTTCGAAAGTGTGCACAGATACCAGTGTGCTCATTAGAATATCCTAAACAGAGAAGCAAGACGAGCCCTCTGTTCAAGCCATTCCTTGAGGGGAATTAAAAGCTCCAGTTTATGTAACTAGACTAAATTTTATGATGGTTGCTTCCTCTGTTCCTGATAGCTCATGGTAGGGTCACACATCTTTATCCTAAATTTGGAGGAAACTTTGTACATGACTTTCATCTGGCAGTGTTAGCCAGCTAGTGCTTGACTCTGTTCCCTTCCTTTGCTGACCTGACCATAATGATGTGCCTCATGGGGTACCTTTGTCTGTCCTCAAAGATGCAGACCACATGGGTGAGGAACCCAAACTTTCTTTGTTAGTCTATGAAATCACAGTTGTCTGTGGTGAAGTTTTCCTAACCTGACAATTAAAAATCCAAAAATATCCTCACAAATCTAAATTGCTATACACACACAATACAAAACAAAACAAAGCAAAACCTCTCTGTCTTTAGTTTTGTGAGCAATCCAGATTTTAAGCAGATGGTCTTTTCTCCTTTTTCACTGAACTAGCGGTAAATTTAACTCATCTATGAATAGAAATTTACTTCTGGCTCTCTACATTTCTCCAGTGTTCATGACGTTTTGTTTGTATGTCTCAGTCTTTGATAGCTGTGCAGTCTCTCCAACCTGATTTTAAAATATGCTAATGTCTTACTCAAATACAGTCAGAGATTCCTTTAGATTTTCTTCTCCACTGATCATCCCTGAGTTATATTGTATTTGAATATAGAACATAAAATGAACAAGTATCATATTAGTATTAGAAAAGAGAAAACTGATCTGTCCCCGTGAGTAAATTCTGTTTGTGCCCAGTGATTTTGCTGAATGATCCTGTGTCTATCTCGTCCTTGGTAGACATTGGAGAAGCCCCAAGAGACTATCTTGCCTTCACTTTTAGCCTTCATCATTTTGCACCTTTAATGCCTTGAACCTGGAAGGATGCAGATGTTACAGGGCCTAGACCTTGTGTAGTTTTAGGAGAATACATAGAGGAAAATAGAAAATGTCTACCAATAAACTACTCCTGCTTTTGCTCATATAGCCACTGTACATGGTACTTGTGACACATGAACTGGTAGTAACTATACGCACAGTTTGTGTCTTATATTATCTCATCATTATGGGACAATACAGGTCGAAGCAAAATTAGATTACTTTTTGAAACGAGGTTCAATAAAACTTTGCTACAGGAGAGGACTCAGAGAGTTCCACGAACTTAAACTAGGGCAGCACTTCTGACCTTGAAGGTCTTGCTGACCCCTGTAACCTTTCTAGTTTGTTCAGATCACATTTCTTTAATCCCAGGAGCAAAGAAATTTGATCATGCAACCCAGAAAGAACCCAGGCCTTAATTACTACCAAGAAAGAAGAATGTGAAATATTTCTATTATGAGTGGACAGGTTGATAATATTAGGAAATATCAGAATGAATTCCCAGTAAATTATCCTGCCGCATACAAATCTTCAAACTGGCGACTGATCTTGCCTGATTTTCACTTAAGGTATCACATTTGGTTTCTCCAAAGAAAAAACTGATATGGCTTAAGCAGAAATGGGTTTGGCCATCTAGTGTACCTTGGTGCATATGGAGGACTGCATGCTGAGTGCGATACATAAGACATAGAAAGACAAACCGACATCAAAATCATAGAGGAAGCTCACAGAAAGACTGTGACAAGGGAGTGGAAGGTGGGTGGCATGTAGAAAGTATTGATCAAACTGTTCCACATTTTAGTGAGACTAAATGGATGATTCCGAGAGGCAATCTACGGTATGGGGAATACAGTTCGTAAAACCACGTTTCACAGTTAAAATGTACTGACAATAAGTTGCTCGTGTTCTTGCAGACACCACACACAAGTGACAGCCATCTAATGTGATAGATATGTTACTTAGCTTCGTTTTGATGGTCATTTCTCGATATATTCCTATATCAAACTTTGTATGCTATAGGCAGCCGTTTGTCAACTGTGGCACAAATAAAGCTGGCAAAAATTAAACGAAGATGTAAATTTTTAAAAGACTTAGAGAGTCTTAAGTCCCCTACCTGTCACACCAGCAGAAACTCACCTATAGTCTATGTTCAAAACAGAGGCTGAGGGCAACGCAGGCATATGTCCAGGCTTTCACAGTTCTCATATTGCACTTCAAGTTATGAATCCTGATCCACAGATGTAGTCTACTACGTTTTCTGTCTTTATTCAGTAGTTTGGGACAGAAACCACCCATTAATTGCACATACCCATTAATGACCCTGAAAGTTAAAGAAATAAAGCAAAGGGCCGTAATTGTCCTGTTTGCTAGACAATGCTAGTCTCTGTCTGCTGCCAATGATTTATGCCCCACACGTTGTTTGTATTCTTCACCTTCTTTAGCCAGAACTGAACTACGAATTACATTTTGAATAAAATTTCCTCCCAGGAACTAAGAATGAGGCCTCCAAAAAACTTCTTTCATAATTATGCAGTATTAGTTGAATAATGACTTCTGCCATGATAATCAGGATGGTAAACACTGAATCGGCCAGCTGCATCATAGCTTTTGGTTTTGAATCTTTCTGAACCTCACACAGGCTATGCAAATGATGAGCCACTGCGTTACAGTCCCAGTCCCATACTCTCTTTGTAATTGATGTCATGTGCCTCTAGTCAAGCTTCCTACCTTAAAAGAATTCTTTGCCTTGCGACTGTGCTGATGAGCTTGATATTATTTCAAGCTCCACCATTTCCTAATGCATATTACATAACCATATATTCATAATACATCAGTGACTTCCAGCATATGATGAATTCCATTATCCTGAGAAGAGGCATGCCTCCATAGCACTCAACGGCGTCCCACCTTTTGCATACAAAAAATAACTCTAGATCAGAAATATTTTAAACTGCATTGGATCACCTAAATGAAAGTTATGCAATAAATCCACAGACTCAGAGATTCTAAGTAACAAGGAGGGTGACAGGAGACACATGCATCTCCCTGGGAACAGAAAATAGAATAGATTCTGTGGGTGGACTAGAAACTGGTGGGGAAGGAGGGGACCAGGAAGAAACATGTGGTGGGGTTGGTGAAAAGAGGGGCCATAGAGAGACAGGTGGCTGGAACTGGAGGTCATTTGGGAAATAATGTGAAAACCTAGTGTAGTTGAAACTCCCTGGAATCTATGAGGATGATTCTAACGAGGACTCTTAATAACAGGATACAGAGCCTCAACTGTCCATCTTCTGTACCCAGACAAGAGTTGTAGCAGTGTCAATGAGACACCAACCCAGACACAAACCTTTCAACCTGCAAGCTGACCTTTCTTCAACATGTACCGAGGCAATGGTGGACAGAAGTTCTAGGTGTAGCCAACCAGTGACTTGTCTAATTTGAGGCCCACATGGCCTAGATTACCAGGAACTGGAAGTTGAATAGCCCAGAGACCTAGGGTAGAGTCAAACATAACTGACAAAAACAAAACAAAATAAAACAAAAAGACAGCAGAAATGAAATGATTGCAAATGACGATGTTCTGCTGTTCTTATGGATTGCCTAGTCTCTCCATCAGAAAGGCTTCCTCTGACAGCTGATGGGAACAGATGCAGAGACCCACGACCAAACATTGGGAATTCAGGGGAGAGTAAGCCCAGGTTGGAGGTCTCCATCTTGGAACTCAGGAAACAAGGAAGGGTCTGAGGAGGGGGAACTGTGAGAGTCAAAAATGTAAGGACACAGGGAGATCATCGCCTGTGGAATCAACGTGGGGGTTCATAGAGACTGAAATAGCAGTCAGAGCACTGCTTTATGCATGGATCTAAGCTAGGCCCCCAGCATATGGCTGGTGGCATGGTGTTTTTTGAGGACTCCTGACAGTGAGAGTGGGGTGTCTCTGATTCGTTTGCCTGCTCTTGGGACTTTTTTTGTTCTTACTGGGTTCTTTTGTCCAGCCTTGATATGAAAGTTTGTGCCTGATCTTATTGTATCTTAATGTGCTTTGTGGGGTTGTCCCTAAGAGGCCTGCTTTTTCCTGGGTGTAGACAACTGAGGTGGGGGACCTGAGGGAGAGGAAGGTGGGGGGGGGCAAGGAAAAGCAGATGGAGGGAAAACTGCACTCAGGTATGAAAGAATAAATTTTAAAAATTAAAAATTTTACTGGAAAAGACTGACATTCAAAGTAAGAAATGGATATTACTGGTTCATAGGCTCATACACAGAATATTCACAAAACAGTACCTGAAAACTCTGTTATCTAAAGCGTCTTTGTATGTTAATAACATACTCAGCTCTACACAGTAGATTCTCACATGTGCCTTATAGAAATAGCAGTTTTGGAAAGGTATAACTTTATAACAAAATTGCAAAGCACTTAGTCTAGAATGTTGTCACTTAATGAGAAAAATATTTCCATGGGAGGACTGGATTCCAGCTTTGTGAAGGCTCCTTAGGAAGGCTTGTATATGTTGCACATTCCAGGGATTATCTGTGGTCACTAGAGGTGAGCAGAAGCTTGCTTCAGTTTCAATTGCCTTAGTATGTGAGAAAGTGAAAGCTGATTTGCATGCTGGCTATGAGCTCTGGATCTTGCACAGACTGCCTAACAAACCAGTGACAAACACACTAAACAGAAGCACCTGGCTGACTCCTGATGTCACCAGTTCACTGTGGGGGCTCAGAGCTCTTTGTAAGCATTCTTCTGCCTTCCTAAAACTCACACTACATAAACTACATCCTGAGTGTGGTGCTTACCCAGGAGAGTCAATTAACTACCAAGATGCATTAAGTAATATTAGGCCACCATTTAGTACATGCATAACATAACTGCAGAAGTTTTATGGCAATAAACAGACCCATGGGCTTAGAACCTGAATTAAGCATATGTTAACCAAGTACTTCCAGTATGAATATATCACAATGAGATAACTTCAGAATTTTAATAACTATCCAATATATTACCTCTATATGTAATACCCATGCCAAAATTTTATTCTAATAGAAAGATAGTCTCATTCTAGAATATCTGCATGACAATGCAGGATATATTTTATCCACAAATATAGTATTCTCAAATGTACAATATTAATACAGTTAGAAGATAGGAATGTAGGTAGCAGTTAAATAAACAAACTGAACAAACATGAAGTTGAACTTCAAATGTAGTGTATAAAGAATACTAAAATTTCATTTTCTCGGTAAGTTTTTTTTTAGGTCTGCATATGTGTGGACCATGTGTGTGCAGGTCCATGGAGGCTAGTGTCAGGTCCCCTGGAGCTGGAGTTACAGACAATTGTGAAATGCCCGATGTAGATGCGAGGAACTGAACTTGGGTTTTCTAGAAGAACAGCAAGCATTTTTAAATGCTGATCGTGCTCTCCAGCTCATGATAACAATTTAAAAAATAGTTTACTATTTTAAAAAACTATTATAACGTGATTTTCATTATAAAATGGCTGTGTATGTATGGGGAGTGGAGATTCGGTTTGGGTTTAAAGTGATAGAGTCTTATTTGTAGCAAAAGCTGACCTAGTGTTCACTGTGTGCTCCATGCTGGATCGCACTCACAGCACTCCTGTTTCGTCTGTCGCCTGACTGGGAAGGCCAGCATGTGAGCTTCTATACATAGGTGAAAATCTGTAAAAGAAGACCTGCAGCAAACACAGCATCAAATGCCAATACCATCTGTGCAACATTAAAGAGAAAGTCTATGGTTATACATAACGCGAGCATTAGGCATTAATAGTATCTGTGTAATGTCAAACAGAAAAACATGAAAATACACAATACACTGTGTCTTTTACCATGACTTCTTGAACTGAATGTAATAATAAATGTCTTCAGGTGGTTTTTCATTGAGTCAATATTCACTTGAGCATAGAAAAGATTTTGCTTTTTTGAACATACAAATTCATATTGGGTGTAAGACTAAGTGAAATCAAGATGGTTTTACTTGTTAAAATACTGCAGATCGTTCCTAGAGCAGTTTAAGATATTTAACCTCAATCTTTATAAGGTCTCCCCAGAGTCTCATTGCATGGATATATTTACTTATGAAATCTCAGAGTAATTAGGATCTAGGATGTTTCTGCAATTTTTATTTTCAGATGACTAACAACATTGGAATACATAATGCCTTTGTCCATACAGCAGGAACTTTTTCTAGAAAAGGAAGTGGTACTAAGTGCTGGTCAACGCTGCCTGCCTACGTAGAAATACGAAAGGTAGTTCTTACTTTTCCAAGAATCCCTTAATGTCAAGTATAGTCAACTTTTGTAGACTTTATTAATTTGATGACAAATTGGCAATCATTTATTATTCTATGTATTAATACTTTCTATTATATGTATATGTTAAGGCTATGTATTATGAACCATGTATGTTTCTATTGTTTCGACATGTCACATCTCAAGAAGAACTGTTCCTATCATTCCCATTGATCGTTATGTGTTGTGGTTTGCCCTGAAGTTATCTGTATTTTGATGCTAATTCCACTGCCCCAAGGACAGCTGCCTAGTCACGTACTCAGAACTCAGGTGACTTCACCAGAACCACCTTCCCGTTGAATTTGTAAAGTACAGGTGAGGGGCACGTACAGGATAGAAGGAGGCCTGTCATTGGAGGAGAAGGAAGGATGGGTGGGAGAGAAGTTTGAAGGAAAAGGAGGAGACTAGGAGGAGAAAGGGAGACGGAGAGAGGAGAGAAGCTGTGGCAGGACAAGATGGCAGGAGATATTAAGATTCTGCTCTGTGTATTTACAAGTGGTTATTAATGTTCTCAAGGGATGGATGGTACCGGACTTTGTATGTTTAAGTGGGCAATTATATCTTATCAATTGGGTCAAAGATTATTGTACTGTGTGTTCTTTAATGTGTAGATTTAAGGAATGTTATGGAGTGTGGGGCAACTGGTCTGGGCCGCCGCGGAGTTGGGATGTGTTTCTGCCAAGATATCTAGCAGATATCATGGGGCACTGAGGTGCCAGAGCTCGCAGACAATGATACTTTTTTATTTTTATATTTTTACAACAACAGTTATGTATACTTTTAGAGACTCCCACATATTTATTTTTAACAAAATATATATTCATCAACAGCTTTAGTTCCCAGTAAACAATTAATTGAAAATGTATATAATAATGAATAAATTAGTTATTTATTTAAAATTTTTAGATTATAACTACATCATTTTCCTCTTCCATTACCTACCTCCAATCACTTCCATATATCCCTCCTTGACTTTCTTTCAAAATCATAGCCTCTTTTTCTATTAAATGTTTTTGCATGCATACATATATACACATATTCTGTAGCTGGCTTTCTCCATAAGTAGTAATAAGAGTAGAAACCTAAGCGTCAGGAAGAAATGTGCAAAATAAAACAAGAATATTTGAGAAATAAAAACTGGGGGATGTATCCTAGTCCACAGATGTACAAAACACTCCAAAGAACCTTACACAAACACATAAGAAAACATGGTACTCAGAGAACATCACAGACTCACAACTACTCAATATTAGAAACCAAAGACAATAGGTATATGAAATACCAGAAAAACTATTTTAGGACCCTACTTCTAACAAGGATTAGTGACAACAGAGTGAACTCAAGTGAGCATTAGACTGAGATAAATAAATAAACTCAAGATCTAGATAAGAAAGAGATAACTCAGGGGGTGTAAGTAACAGCTTGGATAAAAGATTCTAAAACACAGAGGGAAAAAATGTTGGGAAATTCAGATTGTATGAAAGAACAAATCAGAATTACAGAAAATGGGTGAATCAATCAAACAAAAGGAAGAGAGAGTACGGTCCACAGCCAAGTCCACAGAGGAAAGATGTCAGAGACAAGAAGGAGCAGTTGATGCAACAATCCATTCAGAAATATACAACAAAAAGTGAATGAATTCAATGGGATAAATATCGGAATCTACTTCTTAGAAAGCTTTGGGAAACAAACTCTAAAGTCATGGCCAACGGACAATTTATTCAATTAAAATATAGCTTGTTTGGTTTTATTATAAGTTTAGAGGAAGCATTCAATTTGGATTGTGGTGCATTATCTCCTTCCAATCACTCCATGGGCAGCATCTGAAGTAACTTCGTTGGAGGTAGGATCTCTGATGGGAATGTTCTCTCAGCGCCAGTGTTAATGCCCTGGTGTGGCTTGTAGAATAACCCTGTAATGCTCTGAGCAAGGCCTCTCATTAAGCAGAAAGCTGATGTTTCTGCTTTAGAACTACTTGTGCAGGTTCAGGAGGTTTCTGATTATTAATGTCATTAAGATAAAGGTTTTAGTTGGTCATATTCACTTTGCTGTTTGCTCATTACGTTTTCAAATTATAAGGCAAAACCTCAACACCACACTTAGTGATGAGGCCAAGGAAGTCTGTTACATTTATATATTACATTTATATTTTAACTAGTTCTCTAAATTTATACAAAAATGAAAACTCCTTTAAACATAATACATAATACATAACTTGATTGCCTCAATTCCATCGTGTATAATGTATTAACAGCAACAAAAATCATTGCTCTGCCAGATGCCAGTGTTGTTTTACAGCTGCATTTGTGTTTACATTCTAATAATTCTGTGTGAACATTTGATCAAGTCTTGTCATGTGATGGGAAGTGTCAGTCTTTCTTACATCATTAGTGAGTGGCACTCTGGATGGCCTGCTAACGCATCCTGTTAGCACAAAGCATTGCAAGAGACAAATCAGTGTGCTGCTACCCCTCATCTCCACGGTAAAGACACAACATTTCATGAGGAAAATGTCACCAGCATGTCTTACCCAGAGCTATTCTTAGCAAGTTCAATAAAAAAAAGTGGATAAACTGCTTCTTTGAGGAAAGGGAGATGTGTCTGAAATATATGGTTCAGCACTCAGATGTGAAGCCATCAACTCCCCATATGGCTGTTACCAAAAATCATTAGCTCTAGTATATCTTAAAGGCTGTGTTCTATCTCTTCCGCCTTGTGCTTTTCCGTAAGCATGAGAGAAGGCTAAGTCACACATGTCATGCTGTGATATGAGTTGACTAAGGAATTAATGGTCTAAAGCAATTAAAGGCTTCTTCCTTCAAAATGTGCCTATGAGAATCTAGTTAGTTCTATTTCTTCACGTAACATCTCAAAGCAAAAAAGTAAAACATGAATATTAAATATCATTAGAAATAAAAATTAAATAATCTAAAATTTCTATTTTCAGTTTGAAAATGTTTATAGACTGTTTTCAACTTCTACGGACATGCTATCATGTGCAGACTAGTATGTTTGCATGTGTACATTTACATGACTCTACCTACCTCTCTGTTACACATACACATATCTTCAGTGCTTCAGCTCTATATTACTGATTGGCATGCATTCATACATGACTATATTGTTTGGAGTGTGACAATCAGTTCTAGTTAAAATTCAGAGACCTAAGTACCTCTAGCAAGAGAAGAGGAGACCCCAGGTCTTCTTTTGCTATGGAGGAGTGGTACTAGCAGAGCTTCAACACTTTAACCCTTTCTTAGAACGTCTGAGAAGCTAGCAAGGATGCTACACAAGAAAAGCATGGGAGTTGGCCACAGCAAAGGTTGTTGGGAAATCTGGACCATATTTCTCTACAATACCATTATGGAACTCCCAGTTTCTCCATGGATAGACGAACAGAACGACAGGCCTTCTGCTTTGCTGCTTTCCGATTGCCTACACGACTCTACACATTCTATTTCCCCAGAAGCTACAAAATCAACAGCAGAGCTGCTTCACGTGGGGCAAACTCACCTCAGCACGTCCTCCTGCATATCGGAAAGAGAAGATTGAAGAATGTCCTATTTTTTACAAGAGGCCATCCAAGTGACTATCCCAAAAATACACTGAAGAGATCCAACATGTTCTATTTACCTGCTGAGAAAGTTAAAGTAGCCAGCTGGAAGTTTTACTGTGTGTCTTACTTTGGGTCTTATTGTTATGAAGAGGCACAATGAAAGTGACAAATACATTTATTTATTTATTTATTTATTTATTTATTTATTTATTTATTTATTTATTTATTTTTACACTCCAGATTTTATTCCCTTCCCAGCCCATCCTCCAACTGTTCCACATCCCATACCTCCTTCCCACCCTCTATCTCCACCAGGATGTCCCCACCTCACCTACCCCAGCAGACCTCTAAACTCCCTGGGACCTCCAGTCTCTTGAGGGTTAGGTGCATCTATTCTGACCAAAGCCAGACCCAGCAGACCTTTGCTGCATATGTGTTGAAGGCCTCATCTCAGCTGGTGTACGCTACCTGGTGAGTGATCCAGTGTCTGAGAGATCTCCGGGGTCCAGGTTAATTGAGACTGCTGGTTCTCTTCCAGGTTCGCCCTCCTCCCTAATTCAACCATAGAGATTACCAGCTTCTGTCCATTGGTTGGGTATAAACTTCTGCATCTGACTCTTTCAGCTGCTTGTTGGGTCTTTTGGAGGGCAGGCACGATATGTCGCTATTTGCGAGTGCTCCATAGCCTCGTTAATGGTGTCAGGCCTTGGGTGCTCCCCTTGAGCTGGATCCACCTTTGGAACTGTTGCTGGACCTTCTTTTCCTCAGGCTCTTCTCCATTTTCATCCCTGCATTTCTTTCAGACAAGAAAAATTGTGGGTCAGAGTTTTGACTATGAGATAGAAATCCCATCCCTTACTTGATGCCTTGTCTTTCTGCTGGAGGTGGGCTCTATAAGTTCCCTCTCACCACTGTTGGGCATTTCATCTAGAGTTCCCCCCACCTTGAGTCCTGAGAGTCTTTCACATCCCTGGTCTCTGGTACATTCTGAAGGGTCCTCGCAACTTCCTACCTCCTGAGATTGCCTGTTTCCATTCTTTCTGCTAGTCCTGAGGGCTTCAGTTCTTTTCCCCCACCCAATACCGGATCATGTTCCCCTCTCACTCCACTGCTGTCACCTTTCTCTCCCCAGTCCCTCTCTCCCTCCTTCCTTGTGGTTGCTTTTTCTCCCTCCCAAGTGGGACTGAGGCATCCTCACTTATTGACTCTTTTTAGTTCTGTGGACTTTATCATGGATACTCTGTACTTTTTTTTTTTTTTTTTTGCTAATATCCACTTCTTAATGAGTACATACCATGCACATCCTTTTGGGTCTTAGTCACCTCATTCAGGATGATATTTTCTAGTTCCATCCATTTACCTACAAAACTCAGGATGTCCTCATTCTTAATAGCTAAGTAAGTAGTTTCATGTGTAAATGAACCACATTTTCTGTATCAATTCTTCTGTTGTGGGACATCTGGGTTGTTTCCAGCTTCTGGCTATCACAAATAAGGCCACTATGAACATAGCGGAACATGCGTCCCTATGGCATGGTGGGGCATTTTGGGGTATATTTCCAAGAGTGGAATTGCTGGATCTTTAGGTAGGTGTATTTCCAATTTTTGAGGCACTTCCAAATTGATTTCCAGAGTGGTTGTACCAGTTTTCAACCCCACCAGCAATGGAGGAGTGTTCCTCTTTCTCCACAACCTCACCAACATGTGCTGTCACCTGAGGTTTTAATCTTAGCCAATCTGATTCGTAGAAGGTGGAATCTCAGGGTTGTTTTGATATGCATTTCTTAAATCACTAAGGACTTTGAATGTTCCTTTAGATGCTTCTCAGCCATTTGAGATTCCTCTGCTGTGAATTCTCAGTTTAATTCTATACTCCATGTTTTGATTGGGTTGTTTGGTTTTTTGATGGTTAGCTTCTTGAGTTCTTTATATATTTTGCATATTAGCTCTCTATGAGATGTGGGGTTAGTGAAGATTTTTTTCCCAATCTGTGGGTTGCAGATTTGTCTTATTCACTATGTCCTTTGCCTTACAGAAGCTTTCCAGTTTCATGAGGTCCCATTTATCATTTCTTCATCTTAGAGCATGAGCCATTGGAGTTCTGTTTAGGACATTTCCCCCTGTGCCAATGAGTTCCAGGCTCTTTCCCACTTTCTCTTCTATTAGACTGAGTGTATCTGGTTTCATGTTGAGGTCCTTGATCCACTTGGACTTGAGTTTTGTGCAAGGTAACAAATATGGGTTTATTTTCATTTTTCTACATACAGACAACCAGTTAGATCAGCACCATTTATTGACGATGCTTTCTCTTATCCATTGTTTATTTCTGATGTCTTTGTCAAAGAACAAGTGTACATAAGTGTGTGGTTTTATTTCTAGGTCCTCAATTCTATTCCATTGTTCAACCTGTCTGTCTCTGTACCAATACCATGCAGTTTTTATCACTATTGGTCTGTAATATAGCTTGAGGCCAGAGATGGTGATTCCCCCGGCCGTTCTTTTATTGTTAAGAATTCATTTCACTATTCTGTTTTTTTTCTGCCTATACAGATGAATTTGAGAATTGCTTTTTTCATATCTTTGAAGAATTGTATTGGGATTTTCATAGAAATTGCATTGATTCTGTAGATCGCCTTTGGTAAGATGCCCATTTTTACTATGCTAACTTTGCCAATCCATGAGCATGGGAGATATCTTCATTTTCTGAGGTCCTCTTCAATTTCTTCTTTGAAAGACTTGATGTTATTATCATACAGTTCTTTACTTGTTTGGTTAGAGCTACACCAAGACATTTTATACTATCTGTAACTATTGTGAAGGGTGTTGGTTCCCTAATTTCTTTCTCAGCCTGATTATCATTTGCATAAAGGAAGGCTACTGATTTGTTTGAGTTAATTTTACACTAAGCTACTTGTAGTTGTTTATCAGCTGTAACAGTTCTCTTAGTATATGGGGTTGCGTTGTGTACAGTGTGTGTGTGTGTGTGTGTGTGTGTGTGTGTGTGTGTGTGTGCGCACGCGTGCACGCATGTCATAGCAAATAGTGAGATTTTGACCTCTTCCTTCCCCATTTGTATCCACTTGGTCTCCTTTTATTGTCTAATTACTCTAGCCAGAACATCAGGTACTGTACTGACTAGAGAGGGAAAGAGTGGGCAGCTTTGTCTTGTCCCTGATTTTAGTGGGATTTCTTCAAGTTTTTCTCCCTTTAATTTCATATGGACTGTTATTATGTTTAGGTATGTAAGATGAACTCCTGATTTCTCAAGACTTTTAACATGAAGGGATGTCTTTGTTTTGTCAAAGGCTTTTCAGCATCTAATGAGATAAATCATGGGTGTTTTTGTTTGTTTGTTTGTTTATCTCCCAGGTCTCTGGTACATTCTAGAGGGTCACCCACCTTCTACCTCCTGAGGTTGCTGTTTCTATTCTTTCTGCTGACCCTCAGTGCTTCAGTCCTGCCCCCCAATATCTGACCATGTTCCCCTTTTTTCATACAAGACACATGAATTATTTTTCAAAAATCAAGAGAGAGAATGTTATATACTAAATATTTCTGTCTGTCTAACATTTTATATTGGAATTGTAACCCCCTAATGTATTGGCATTAAGAGGAGGACCCCTGTGAGGTTATTAGAACATGAGGGGCAAGCTCTGTGACTGTTAGTTTCCAAATGGCTAATTTTTCCTTATGAAGATGTGAATACATCACAAGACCTATTTTGAAGCAACTATTGTGAATTTTTATGAAAAACTATCCACTCTACACTTGTCAATTTGCATGATAATAACAAAAAAGAGTCTAGGTAGATGATTTAAAATAAATTACTTTTCTGCTTGTGAATCTGGGCAACTGAAACTCAAGAAGTTTCTGGGTTGCCCTGTGGTGAAATCTGCTTCTTTCTTCATAGGCCATTCTGGTGCCATTATAAAAACCAAATACCAGAGACCTATCTTGTCATTTTTATCCATTAAAAGACACAACCAAGGGCAAGTGGAGAGTAGATAGAGTATTTTTTTTCATAGAAAATTTCACAATATTTGCCTAAAATTTGCTATGTGATATATTTATATTTTGATAAGGAAAAATTAATCATTTGGAAACTACTAATAATCATACAGAATTATATGAAATAATTCATACAACTTTGTATATGTGGCTGCCTGTGTGTGTGATGGAGAGAGAGAGAGAGAGAGAGAGAGAGAGAGAGAGAGAGAGAGAGAGAGAGAGAGAAGACAGGGTGGAGAAATGGAGAGAGAAGTCAGCTTGCAGTATACTCTATCCTGACCCCAAATTCACTACCTTTCTGCTTCAGTGTCTAGTTTGCTGCCTCATCACACTTCATAAGAAAGACAGGAATTTTTATTGGGATATTATGTAATTCATGAAGAGTTCAAACTATAGCATAAACTTGTGTGTTACAGATGACAATTACATCGTCATACAAAAACAGATAAAAAGTCATTGAATAACTAATTTTCAGTAATCTAATTGAATGTAAGGCCAGTGGGAGTGTCATAGGCCACACTTGCCACTTACAGTGGTCCACTCTAATGGTCATTCATGTCAACAAAGGACTCTGGTGGTGACTATGAAAAAAAATCGAAATAACTCTTCCAGAGATTCTTTGGACAAATAGAGGATAAAGGTTCTTTCCTTGGGCTCAATAAGTGAATAATGTAAGTCCCGCAGGCAGGTGGGTAAGTCATCTCCTATTCTAGTCCTCTGGCCACATCAGTGTAAAGTGACATCAGGATCTCCCCCAGCTTTGTCTCTCATTTCCTACCTAGAGGACTTTTGCCTGTAGAGCCAAATATGATACGTAGAGTCACCAAACTAGATATCCACCCCATACCTCTCCTTTCTTCAGCTTAATAGTTCTTAAAGTATTATATATATACTTTAAGCCTATATTGCATATAGGCTACACATAGGATGCATGCAAATGTTGATGTAAAGATAAGAGCGATGCTTTTTTGTAGGGATACTTTTTATGATAATATGTGAGCTTGTTCATACATGGTATCATATATGGTTTTTTTAATAGCGATTCTTATAAATTGAGTCTAATCTGTTGAGACTTCTAGGTTCATACATTTAGTAAGCAGGAGCTTTTGGGTGGAAGGCTCCCTGGCCTTACGACACTGTATTCCATCTCTGCCATGTCTGCAGCTGAAACTATTCCATATACTGCTCACAGCCAAGACTGCTGGTCTCTCATGTGATTTCTGGTGGCCTATCCTACGTGGTAACTCCTAAATCTCTTCACTTTGAACTACTTTCCAAGATGGCAGACCGATGTACTGAATTTTTCTCTCTTTATTTCCTTTAGAATGCCCCCCAAATTAGATTGTGTGCTGGGAGAGCTACAACTTCCAAAAATCAATTGTTAAACACAAACTTTTATTTGTGTTTTTACTGAAAAGTTTTGTTATTTTCATGTAATGTATTCTGATTATGGTTTTCCTTCTCTGAATCAGTCCCAGATCTGCCCCATATCCCTACTCACCCACATCCATATCCTTTCTTGCTCCCTCTCAAAAGAAAATAAGTGAGCATTAAAATAATAATAATAATAATAATAATAATAGTAATAATAGTAATAAACAAACAAGCAACAACCTAAATAGGACAAAACAAACACAAAAAAGATTTCACAAGAAAATCAAAGAATACTCAAAAGAAACACATATCGATGTAGAGACATACACATTGGCAAACACAGAAATCTCATTAAAAACCCAAAATCAGAAGGAAGCCTCCAGGTTATATAAACAAAATGCCTATAGGGAAAGGAAAAATTGAGAAAATAAAATGCCCAGACATATCATGGAGAAACAAAAGCAAAACCAAATCAAACCAAACCAAAACAATAACAACAATAACCAAACACCCCAAAACTACCATTGAGTTTGTTTTGGGGTGGTCGTGTACTTCTGGGCACCAGACCTGGCTTCAAGAGTGGTTTGTATACCCAGTGAGCATCTTTTGGAGAAGACTAATTTGTCATTTATGAGTAGTTATCAATTAATTATAGCTTGAGGGTTGGGAATGTTAGCTAGAAACACAGACATCATTAAAAAGCAATTTACACAAACTCATAAGTACTCATATTTGAATCAGAAGCATTACTCATGTGAAATGTTATTTTGTGCAAATGTATTCTTTGACTACCATCTGTTCTTGGAGTTATTTCTGCGTGTGGAATTCACACATCAAAAGTTCTATACATGGAAGGATACAGTCTTAACTCTGTGTTCAAAGTCGTGCATGCTTGTTTCCAACAAGAGCAAGCTCCATTCGGAGGAGCCAGCTATGTTAGTAAACCCGGCAAACAGGCCAAACAGGGCAGCCTCCCCTGGAACACCAGCGGGTGGTCTCTGGGCTCATTATTAACTCTTCTCTGGATCTACAGTTTTTCACAACTCTGGATGCACTTTCTAGGTCCCTTTACTTAGTAATTTCTCGATAATTCAACTGATCAGATGATTACAAGCAATTGGTTTATTAGGAAAAGGAAATGCCCAACAAGTACTCTAACTAGAATGCCTTCGCCTGGCGAAGTCCACCGAGTTTTCCTCTGATGGGTCATTGTGACTCTGAGTGGTATGTCTTCTCCCTGTTCCCCAGACTACTGCATCACATGCTAATCTACACATGCTAATCTACACAAGACTCCTGGTTTTGTTCTTGGCAATTCAGAAATGTATAACAAAGTCCCTGTGATAAAGGCTTTTTACTTTAAATTATAAATTCTTGTCTCATCCTTAATCTCGTTAGGAAGCAGAGAGAGTGAGTAAATTTCACCGGAGAAACTCCATGTTACTGAGATAATCAGCTGTGAGGGTTAACTGATCAGCTGTGAGGGATATAGTGATCGCATTTGAGAGAGATTAGGGCTGCCCAAAGGAAGAGCAAACTTGGTCAGGAAAATCCCCTGCTTGTTTAGGCCTGCAGCTTGTTTGGGAAGGAGTGGTTGAGGCTCTGGGAATGGCAGAACTGGGCTACTGGTGTTTCTGGGTGGAAGCTGGTCCACACTCAGCAGACAGGAAGGAAATGAGCCAGCCTGCTGGGTGCGGGCATTCAGCCCATTAAGCAAACCCACAGAGGAAGTCCTGGTGCTGCTAAAGACTCTAAGCCTGGAGCATTCAGTATCAGAATGCTTCAAGTGTAACTTTCTGAAGGTGATCATAGGGCTTGATCTGAGCCTATGAGGTCACCGTGTCCTCTGGATACGTGGCTGGATAAAAAGGCTACCACATGTTCTCACCACACACCCACATCATGTACGGAATAATGCATCAGAAGCCAGAAGGGTAACGCCAAAGCAAAGCCACTCAGAGGAAGACTAACAGAAAGAAAAAAAAAAAAATTTTTTTTCTTCAGCGTGACTCTCGCGCCCTCTATTGGCAAATTTGGTATCATGCGACGTTTACAGAGCTGTTTTATAAGGAGGGTGTGTTTTGGGAGTCAATCTGGCATTGTGTTCTCTCTCGATCCTCAGTAGAGGGTCTTGGCTGATACATTTGTAAAGTTAGTCCCTCCATTTTGTAATGGTATCTTTCCTTGTCATCTTGCCCTATCAAGTTTGTAAGTCGGAAATTTAGGGTTCCCCTGATTCTCCTGACTCTTCGGCGACTTTCTCCATAGCAAACATCTGCCTCAAATAAACTCTCTCTCTCTCTCTCTCTCTCTCTCTCTCTCTCTCTCTCTCTCTCTCTCTCTCCCTCCCTCCAACTTATGTCATTATCTATCCTATGGACGACTCTATTTATTTCTTGTGAAGAAGTAGCTAAGGGCCTGTAGTTCATGAGGCATTTTACTTGGCAGTCGAGGTAGGTAGGTAGATATAATCCATTTATGTTATTGAAGTTTGAACTGCACTCTGTCAATTAGTAACATTAGTAATTCCAAGCATAAATATTGAAATAACATAACCATGATTAAAAATAATGATGACAATAGAAATAGGAAATTGCTTATAACATGTCAGTAAGATTTGACCTAAAATCCTGATACTAGCTAGCTTCCTCTAGTTAGGTGGAGACCCTCAGGGGAAAACAAGGAAGGCCATCCCTTCCAAAGAGAGAGAGCAAAATCTCTGGAGTCAAAAGTAAAAATCATTTAAGACTCTGAAAATTATCTAAAGAATCACAAAAAATGTGTTTGGAGGGAAGGGAATCTGTAAAACGATCCAGCCCATGGACCATGTTAAGACTCGGGAAACATGTTAAAGATGTAGGTATTTTCTCCAAGACCTTTGATAGGATTTCCAGTGGTTTGTCATTTGGCTCCCTTTTGAGATTCTTTTCTGCTTCCCCGCTAAACCAAATCTTACTCTCCAGGTCTCCTTTCTCATCACAAATATCATAACCACTTATCTTTACGTGATGTTAAGCTCTATCCTTCCGAGTTTCCAGTTCCAATGGGGTGCCCACCCTGAAAAAAGGTGCTCAATGATTCTCTACTCCAATACTTGGTGCTTAACTCTGTGTAGTTTTAGGGTGCAGCTCTTTTCTACTCTCCCAGTCAGCTTGCTTGCTTCGTGGTATGCTTTGAGACGACTTGGTGTATTAATCAGCTCTTCAATTACTAGAACACAAACCTTGAGATGGACCTATCAAAAATCAGAGAGATCTTTATTTTAGCTCATTGTTTTGGAGGTTCAAATTTAATATCAGGCGCTCGACTTCCTTCAACCCCAGATGAGTGTCATGCCTCATTATGGACTCAAATACTTTCTGGTCAAGACAGGAGGCAAGAAAGAATAGGGATCCCACAGTACTCTTAGACATAGGCAGTCAGTGACTTCAGGAGCTCAGGCTGAGCCCTGCTACTTAATTTCTAGCATTTCTTAACAGTGCCAACCTGGAACCCAAACTCATAACACAGGGACTTGACTGGGAGAAATTTTCATCCAAACCATAAATTTCAAGAACCTTGTAAAGTAAAGAACTGAAGAATTGTGGCATCAGACAATGAGGAATCTAAGCTCCCTGCCCCTAGCAAACAGTGGAGACATTTGTCAACATCTATGAGAACCAACTATCCCAAACAAGGAAGAAGGTGAGTAAAACTCTAGACATGTTAACTGAAATTTCATGGGAGTCTGAACTAGAGAAAAAAAAAGCAAGTATGATGCACCCTGATTCCAGATATTAAATAGACCCAGAGCTATCCACATGAACGCATATCCAGTCAAAACATTCAGACTCTCAGTCAGTCTGAACTTCTCTACCAATTAAATTTCACAGGGATGAATTTAGACATTATCTAAATACCAAGATAGGTTTTTTTTTCTAGTACTTCATTTATTACAGTGATCTGGGAAGAAATTTCATATATTATCATACAGTGGTCCAGAAGTCACAAGTTTTGATATGTAGAGTTCTAACTGAAAGTACAACTGAGATGTATTAATAGTTACTTTTTTTAAAAAAAAGGTTGAGAATAGATTTTTTAATATAATATATTCTGATTATGATTCATTGCCACCAATTCCTCCCATATCCTCCCTCCCACCCACCCAAATCCCATACCATTTCTTGTTGTCTTTATCTCATTAAGATGCAAACAGTCATATTATTATTATTATTATTATTATTATTATTATTATTTTAGAAAATAAAGACAAAAATCAGGGTAAGACAAACAAAAGAAACAGAACCAGAGGAAAAACTCAATAAACATGTATAGACACAGAGACACATATATTTGCACACAGCGAAATCCCACTCAAACACAAAATTAGACATCATAGTATCTACACAAATGGCCTATAAGGGAAACAGAAGAACAGCAGTAAGGAAGTATCATGAGACAAAGAACCTCCAAATATCCCACAGAGTTTGCTTTATGTTGACCACCTCCTGTGGCGTGTGATGCCTGGCGGAGTGGTTTGTATGCCTAGTGACAGGTCATTGGTAAAAATTAATTTTTATTTGTGAGGGCTTTTGGTATTATCTTCTGGGTTAGGAATGGGGACTTATATCTACTTCCTGCCTTCTGAGACCTGATCAGGCCTGGACCTGTGGGGGCCCTGGCATGCCTAAATTCATACATGCTTTGGTCTGGCTAAGTTTAGAAAACTTTGTCCCTCCTATCAGTCACTTTAATCTAATCACATGAACATTAAAATCTCAGCTCACACAGGACCCCTTGGGGAGTTGTTCCTAAGTACACAGAGTGGTTGTATCTGCCACACTCTTGGGAAGTACATTAATGCTGATTTTCCTTCAAAGACTGTTCCTGTGCCTGTAAGCTGTCAGGACTCTCTCAATCTGCTGAACACTGAAGCCAAACAAACAAGCAAAAAAACAAAAACAAAAACAAACAAACAAACAAAAAAGGTCCAGGAGCAGAGCTTGCAGCACGCTGTTAATGTTGTGTGAGTGGACTGCAGAGTTGGAGCACTTGGAATGCGTACCTATTTTTTTGAAATCATGAAACCAGGACCTCAAACACCATATCATTTCTGAGGTGTAAATAGTGAACACAGGGACTTCTGAGCAGAATAGATGGACAGAGAGAATAGAAAGTCATCGACTGAGGCCCAGCAAATTTTTTGAAAACGTTCTCTTTTTTTTTCTGCCTTTTGAATCAGTGGTGCATGCTCTGGAACTGATAAAACATAATATCCAGAAAGGTTTTGTCTTCACTCTCAATCCAGAAAACTTACTGTGGTGGTTTGAATATGGTTGACCCAGGGAGTAGCACTATTAGGAGGTGTGGCCTTGTTGGAATAAGCGTAGCCCTGTTGGAGAAAGTGTGACATAAAAACCTTCAGAAACAAGAGAGACAAAGACATAGGCATGGAGAGACAGAGAAACAGAGTGAGGGGAGAGAGAGAGAGAGAGAGAGAGAGAGAGAGAGAGAGAGAGAGAGAGAGAAGAGCAGAGGAGAGGTGTGAAGGTTTTAAAATATCTTACAGTTCCTATCATTTTAACTCTGACAGGGAGGCATTAGATAAGTGGAATGTCTCAAGTATGTCAGATTTTATGCAACATTTATTGAAAAAGACTCATCTTCTTTTGTGAATAATGTCAGAATATTGAAAATTTAAAAAGTTAAGCATACAAATGACAAATTCTGCTAAGAATAAATTTTGTCATCCAGAATCTAGAAATGTGTTCATGTCCAAGTCTTTTTTTTCCTAAAGACAATTGGATCAGTCTTCCAGAGTTGTCTAAGATGTCCTTCAAAGGAAATCAACAAAATCCAGTGTACAACATTAAAGACCAAAGTAGTCATTCAAGAACAGGAGAAACATCAAAATAAGCATCTCATGTTAAACAGCGAAGTTAGAGCTACTGAGATTCCTAACACTATGGCAACTCTCAGTTAAAACCCAACAGTCATGCAGCTGTATAATTCTCTTCAGGGATAGTAAACCTTTTGAAAATCCAAAACAAAGTTATGACCTACAAAAGTCATGCTTCAGAACTGTGCAATCACATTATGAAAAACATTACAAGAAAATCTCTAGTGTTTGAAGCAAGTTTAAGTTTACAGTCTTAGGTTGGGCCACTTGATAGTTGTCTGAAGGGACCCTGTAGGCAGGGGCAGGAAATCTAACAAGCCTGAGCTTGTTGAGTCCTAGGCTGACCTTGAACTCAGGAATATGCCTGCCTTTGTATCTTTCTGACAAGCTGACTCATAGTGCATCTGCCTCTGCTCTACTAGGTTCATGAACCCCCTTATACATTCATGTGGCATCCTTATATTTTGATAGTTGAGAAATTATGTCACCCCATACCTTCCACATGGCCAAGCAGGACTTTTGGCACTTATCTAAAAAGACAATAAAGCCAAATCTCCATATTGTCTTTGAAAGGTATTGTAAGAATAATAGTGAGTGCTTTGTTTTAGTGTAAATAACTATGTGACCTTACAGTCAAAAGTGAAAGTAAGGCTTGGTACACTTTTCTCTGTGCATTTCCTCATTGTGCCAATTACTGAGTGTCAACTGTAGTTGTAGCAAATGAAAGCACAAATATATAGCAAATATATAGGCTTTCTACAGAAAGAATATAGGATTGTCTGTAGAAAGATTTCTATTTTCTTCTTACAAAGACAAACCTGTGCTTTTGGAGATGCCATTTGTGAACCTGAGAACTTCCTCTCAGAGACTGATTATCTGAGAGTTTTATTAGCAGTGGATGTCAATTGATATTAGTTTGAATAGCAGTAAGCAATTTACATTCATTTTCTCCTATTTTACCAAGCCAACAGTAACACACACACACACACACACACACACACACACACACACACACACACACACACACTTGAAAAGACACCATACTGAGTCCACCATTTAAAGTTGCTCAAATGTGCACGTGCTTAGAGATGACCATTTAGGATTAGATAATGTATCATGGGACTAGTTGCTAGGAAAGACTGTGTCTCCTCTCAGCAGCCATTATTTACTGTGACTTTTCACCATTGGGTAGTGGCTTAGATTTCCCCCATCCATGTTGGGATTTCAGCTACTGTTGTCACTCTCCCAATCTTGGTCAGGTGACCTTACTATTTCGATTTCATGAGTGCAACTCCTTGTTGTATATAGAAGACACCATCTCTCAGCATATGTCCTCATCCTCTGGCTCCTGCAACCTGCCCATCCCTCTTCTGAGGTATTCCCATTGGTAATGGCTACCCCACAGTCATTTGCTGTCTACCTATTGGCTAGTTGTGGGTTTCTATGATGGCTCCTGAGTCTTTCTGACCTAGAACACTTTCTTTTTCTCTTCTTGGTTGTCTCTGACATTTCTGGATCTGTAGTTTGGTTTCTGCCATTAATCTTGTGAAGAATACAGTCATTATTATTTTACATATTTTTTCTACCTCTAGTCTACTGACATTGTCCCTCTGTCTATAGCATGACACTTGTAGATGTCTCAATGTACTTGTGTATTCAGTTTTGTTTTGTCTTCCTGCTTGCTGTTTGGTTGGTCTTTGTTCTCTTTCCCCTTCAGTTTTGGAACTTTCATTGTAATATGTTATTGTTGTTGCTATATGAGTCTGTTACCAAGTCCCAAGTCCCTCAAACATAAAGTTAAACTTCAAAACTTGTGTGTGTGGGGGGGGGGGAGTTTCTTCCTCTTTTAAAAAGATTCTCATTTGTTTGGTTGGTGGGTTAGTTGGTTGGGTGGTTTTGGCGCCTTAACATGTTTTATAGCTCTATGTCTTTACAGTATGCTTTTTACCCCACTAGAGTCCTTAGCATATTAATTTTAACTTAATTCCTAGTTCAATATCGCTTTGACTCCTGAGTTAACATTCCCTCTGATGCTTATTCTTATTCTGTAAGCTATTGGGTATTTTTTCCTTTGAGTAGATCTTACCTTTTTTCTGGAGAGTGAAGCATAATGCTCTGAGTAAATGTAATTATGTGGGTAAATAGGCTTTGCTAATGTTTGCAAAAGGAAGTCTTCCATAGTAGAATCTAGGTCAGTCTCTTATGAGTCTTTGCTTTTGGAATATGATCTTTGCATATGTTTCTTAGTCACTAACCTCCCACATTAGTGGCAGAGAGGCAAGAGTGAGCTGGATTTGGGAATTACTCTTCCCTGGGTCACTCAGGCTTGGAAAACAAAACAAGAGGTTGGATCTGGTTCATTTTTATAATCATAAGCCATTGGGAAGGGTGTGTTTCTGTGTATTTGGAAAATGTTTACTTCCCCTTCTGACTGCCAAATGACTTTTGCTCTGACATTTACATTGTGAGCTCCATTGAGTTCATAGATAGGAAATTTACAAAAGTATGGCTGTTGTGGGGTTCTTATAAGTCTTAGTATTCAGACTTGTCCACAGTGCACTTCTAATAGCTAAATGATGGTAGTTCAGGTTTCCTGCTCCTACTGGCTCCTTTGAGGTTGTCTATACATATGTGGTTCCGGGTATCGCCTGTCTTTCTGGTGCTGGAGGCAGTGGCTTGCCCCACATTCTCCCCTTTCATACGGAACCTGGACAAGTTGTTAAAATCATCGTCAGCTCACTTGACCTCTTGTCAGGTTCATGATGCTTTTCAAGCTCCACACATGCTGTGAATGTGTCTGGCTAATGGGGTAGTGAGCTTTGGTGGAAGGAAAGCAATCGGTCGTTGTATACTAGGTCTCAGTTCTTAGTGAGTCCTAGCCGTTGGAATATAACCTTTGCTTGGGTTTCTTAGGTGCCTTCTTCCCCATCTATGTAGAGGGAGCTGAAGCAGAGTAGAGAGGTGGGTATGCACCTTTCCTGGAAGCTGAAAGTCTACGTGAATTTATGGCATCTCTGTTACAATTTTAATTAATTATTTGCTTCAACCTTCTTACAGTGGCTGCCTCTGCCCTTGAGAGATTGCTCTGCTCTGATTATTGTCCTATACTTATTGACACTGTATTGTCAACGCTGGCATATGACTATTGTCTTCTTAGAGTTAGACTATGAGTATGTGTAACCCCCTCAGACTTCCGTCTGTGGTACGGATGTCTGACGTTGCTTTGAAGATTCGAACTTCTCACTATCCGGGTCTCTTCCACTCCTGGGTTGGCATCTAATGATTTCCCCCTTGCTGGGAGTTGTATTTTTCTACTTTGATATTTTTTTCTATACATCTTTGACTGTGATTTTACCACTGACTATGTGCTTGGCATTTCTATCAGTATCGCCATGCTTTATTCTATAGTCCATTTATAGTGCTTGGGTATTTTTAAAATCTGTTAGAAGGAACTGGAGCATCCTCTGTCCTAGTTTTTCCTACTACTAAAAGGAAATAACAGTGTTCCACGCAATTCCTCCTGGATTATGTAGTTTTCTAATTTGTCTGGTTAGAACTAACACTGTTTCTGACCTTGAACCATCTTTTTGGTTAATAGTAACTTTTGGTTAAGCCTTTTACACAATTTCTGGCTTTTAGACTCAAGGGAGAGGCCTTATAGCCTTCTGTGCATTAGTTTTTCAGTATTCTACTCTGCCATTCCTAGCTTCATTGGCCTTTTTATATTTCAACTTTCAGTCTGCTCATCTCCAAAGGACTCCAGGTTTTCCTTGTTGGGACATGGACCTCTCACACCCTGGCATAGGCAGCTGACACAGGTCTCTTACTTACTGTCCTCTCCTCGGGGATATCTGTATAAGCTGATGATCAAATGCTGAAAAACTTGCTTTGTCTAGTTTATCATCTCATATGTGGTCATAAGATAAGCTTTCTATCATTCCATTTTGACTAGAAGAATATATTTCATAATTCAGTATGAAACTGTTAATGACTCCAGTATAAAAAGAAAGACAACTAAAATTGAATCAGAACTTAAAAATTAGGATGATAAAATTTTCATCAACCAAGACCAGTGAGACTACTTAGCAGATAAAAGTTCAGTCTTCAAGAGCCACATGCTGGAAGGAGAGAACTGACCATCGAATATTGTCTCTGATTTCTAAATACATGTCATGCCATGCATGCCCTGGAAAAAAGGGGAAAAAAGTACCAGAAAGTGGTTTGAGGTTATGAACACTAATTGCTTTACAAGGACTAAGGGTTAGGATCACAACTTCCAAATCAGGTGGGGCAACTCTTTCTTTAGTCCTCCCCTGGAATCTGCACACCTATGGCACTCATATACACAGACATGCCTTCACAGGAACAGAAATACAATAAATGTAAAGTTTTTAAATTTCAGAAAATCCTTAAGTCAATATTTGTACAAAATTGTCCTGTCTCATGACAGTATGTTATAACCAGGTCTAAAACTCAGGCCATGGCTTAGTCTTTAAGAAAGAATGTGGCGGGTGGGGGAGCACAGGCACAGAGGTAGGGAGTGGGGGAGGGGATGGGAGTTTGTGGAGGGGAAACTGGGAAGGGGGATAACATTTGTAATGTGAATAAATAAAATAACCAATAAAAACAAACAAAGATATTTACTGGTCCTTTGAGCTGGGAGTCTTCACTCTCTTCTATACCTATTATCCTTAGGTTTGATCTTCTCATTGAGTCCTGGATTTCCTGTATGTTTTGGACCAGTAGCAGTGGGTCAGAATGACTAGGTTCACACTGCTAGCAGGTATGGACTCATCTGTCTTAGCCCCTGTCCTCCCATAGTGTCCAGTACCCTGTAAATGTTTAACAAACATGAGCAGAGTAAACAGTGATCTGTCATGTTCTACTAGGTCCAGAACCCCTGTCTGGAGTTACTCTTCAAACAAAAGTTTGAAGAGGGAGAATTCAAGCAAGAAACCCCTGATTGTTAGAGTTTTGCTTAGCTCAGAGAGTGTTCACCAAGTTGAGTTGCTAAGCATAAAATGTGTCAAACACCTCAAGTTTAAAACAGCCATTCTCTGGCTAAGATCAAAAACTCAGGTGACAGCAGATGCTGGCGAGGATGTGGAGAAAGAGGAACACTCCTCCATTGTTGGTGGGATTGCAGACTGGTAAAACCATTCTGGAAATCAGTCTGGAGGTTCCTCAGAAAATTGGACATTGAACTGCCTGATGATCCAGCTATACCTCTCTTGGGCATATACCCAAAAGATGCCTCAACATATAAAAGAGACACGTGCTCCACTATGTTCATCGCAGCCTTATTTATAATAGCCAGAAGCTGGAAAGAACCCAGATGCCCTTCAACAGAGGAATGGATACAGAAAATGTGGTACATCTACACAATGGAATATTACTCAGCTATCAAAAACAACGAGTTTATGAAATTCGTAGGCAAATGGTTGGAACTGGAAAATATCATCCTGAGTGAGCTAACCCAATCACAGAAAGACATACATGGTATGCACTCATTGATAAGTGGCTATTAGCCCAAATGCTTGAATTACCCTAGATCCCTAGAACAAACGAAACTCAAGACGGATGATCAAAATGTGAATGCTTCACTCCTTCTTTAAATGAGGAAAAAGAATACCCTTGGCAGGGAAGGGAGAGGCAAAGATTAAAACAGAGACTGAAGGAACACCCATTCAGAGCCTGCCCCACATGTGGCCCATACATATACAGCCACCCAATTAGACAAGATGGATGAAGCAAAGAAGTGCAGACCGACAGGAGCCGGATGTAGATCGCTCCTGAGAGACACAGCCAGAATACAGCAAATATAGAGGCGAATGCCAGCAGCAAACCACTGAACTGAGAATAGGTCCCCTATTGAAGGAATCAGAGAAAGAACTGGAAGAGCTTGAAGGGGCTCGAGACCCCAAAAGTACAACAATGCCAAGCAACCAGAGCTTCCAGGGACTAAGCCACTACCTAAAGACTATACATGGACTGACCCTGGACTCTGACCCCATAGGTAGCAATGAATATCCTAGTAAGAGCACCAGTGGAAGGGGAAGCCCTGGGTCCTGCTAAGACTGAACCCACAGTGAACTAGTCTATGGGGGGAGGGCGGCAATGGGGGGAGGGTTGGGAGGGGAACACCCATAAGGAAGGGGAGGGGGGAGGGGGAATGTTTGCCCGGAAACCGGGAAAGGGAATAACACTCGAAATGTATATAAGAAATACTCAAGTTAATAAAAAAAAAATAAATAAATAAATTATATTCCTCTATAATCATTAGCCTGTTTAGTCTACTATAGCAGTAACCATTCAAAGAAATCACATTAAAGACTATGGCATACTAAAATAAATCAACTACATCTCCATTAAAAAAAAAAAACAAACAAACAAAA
This sequence comes from Rattus norvegicus, assembly GCF_021556685.1. Classification (NCBI taxonomy): domain Eukaryota; kingdom Metazoa; phylum Chordata; class Mammalia; order Rodentia; family Muridae; genus Rattus; species Rattus norvegicus. Next base: position 168,865,118 of record NC_141535.1, read on the forward strand.
AAAGAAAGAATGTGAAAATAATGTTATTTTGTTATACTTTATAAAATATTATACAGGCTTGAAATTGATAAACAATACAGATAAAGCCAACATAAAACAAATTAGTATCTATTTTTCTATCTATTGTCATTTTAAATTTATTTGACACAGTGTATTTCTAGAGGCCAAGATGGACTGGAAGTTACTGCACATCCCAGACTGGCTTTGAACCTGCAGCAATTCTGATTCAACTGTGTAAACTTTTGGAGGGCATGGCTCACCTACCTGGTTTATGGTAGAGTTTCTAAACCTCATGCAATGTATCTTAAAATAAAACATATCCAAATCGCAGCTCAAAGCGATTTTCTATGTGATTTTTATGTAGAGTTTTTCAAATACTGTATTTTATACTAAATAATTAGATACCTCTCACTGAAGCTGCTCTTCTAAATTCTGTTGGCAGTTTACACAATTTAGAATCCCTTAGCCTAGATAGCTTGCAACAGCAAATTTTCTGGGAAGCATTATTATATTGATAGTGTGACCTGCACACACACAGTGAGAGAGAGAGAGAGAGAGAGACAGAGACAGAGACAGAGACAGAGACAGAGACAGAGACAGAGACACAGAGAGAAGAGACTTATGAGACTTTGCTTGCTTTTATTTTTATATTGCTTTATAATACATTTAAAGCTTTTTGTGTGAAAATACAGGAAACTTAAATTTTTTCTGATGTCAAAAAGATAGATAAAATATACAGACATTACATATGGAGGTATGTAAGTAAAATTTGGACACAGCATACAGGGAAAAGTCATATATACAAACTCAATTGATTGTACCAAGCATTTCACAAAACATTTGTGCATCAAATTATCCCATTCTTTTGAATCTTGAAAGATCTGGGAAATTTATCCACACATACACTTATATTATGTTTGTCAAGAGGGCATAAACCAATAATGAGTGCCTATAACTCCTGAATCTAAAATCATCTGATGCTTTTAGAACAAATACAATAAATAAAAGAATGTTCATATCTGTCTTTTTTTGTACCACGTAATGTTCATGGAAAATTTAGTAACAGAAAGTTAATTCCAACCTTTGAGACAGGCATACTAATGTTAAGTAATAATGGTTTTAATACAGCTCTACTCAGTTCTAATTTTCTTCAGGGTAGAATTGAGCTTTCCAAGGCTGGAGCATTAATGGTGATTTAAATTTCATTAGGCAGTAGAAGATCTCATACTCTCGGTGTATTCAAAGGAGTGCAGTACAGTCTCCTTAATTACAATCTGGATCATGAAAACATCTTAAAGTGAGCTAATAAAATGACTGCAGTCAATATCTGAGAAACTTCAGAGACTAAACAGTCTCCAAGAATCAACAAATGAGAAAATACTCAGCACTTACAAATGTGTCACAGGTGACTACCTAAATGTATTTCAAAGAATTTCTTTAATACCTTTAAAATATATTGAAGTGAATTTTCAAAGAAATGCTTTTCTTTTTCCTTTTAAGTACAGCAGTAACCCTAAGGATAATCTTCTGGTTTAGTGTTTAAAATCTAAATGAACCACAAAAAACTGTACTTCTGTTTTCAGCAAAAAGTAGATTTAATTGAAACTTGGGGATATGACAGAAGGATTCATTAAGACACTTACAAAACTTCAGTCTTTTTATGTAGCTTTTGGTGGTAAAGAGATATTAGCAGAATAACTACAGGTTTGTTAGATCTAAATCTCTTTAGCAATTATTCTGTTCATAGTTGATTAATTTGGTCAATTGATATTCAATTAGAAAGAAGCCTTGGCTCTGTTTTGTATTTTTCCTATGCAATAGCACATAAGGAATTTGACGGAATGTAAGGCTTGTAGAACATAGACTTAGCGTGACCTAGCTCCCTAGGTGACATGTGTCTCCCAGCCCAGCTGTGACTTACTCCTCAATCATCACCTTCAGTCAGGCCAATAGATCCTTTAGGGCTGCAAGAAACCAAAGGACTTTATCCAGCACTGTTTCATTCTAGAAAGAACTATGCCAAAGCCTTTTTCTGTTTTTCTTTTTCATACTGTGGGTTATCAGAAAATAGAATTTGTACAAGCCTGTGTGTATCAGATTAGTCAGAAAAGAGTCACATTACCTCGTCAAAACACATAAAACAGAAAGGTGATCATTTTCACAATTATGACTTAAACTCATGTTTAAACCCTTGGCCATACAAAGTAAAAAATGGTGGCATTCATTCTGTCATGCAGTGAAGGGGATATTGGTTATTTGAATAGCAAGGCTCAGTCCTGCCACAATTAAATGTATTCTAATGGCAGGAAAGTAGGAGGAATAATTAAAGAAGATATTAAAATCACACCTGAATTAGCTACCAAAGCCTATAATCAGGAATTGAAATTTAATAACAAAGAAGTATAGAATATTTGATCTTGTAGCATTCATACATAGCTCTGCTGAGGGTTGGTTTTTGAAGAGTCACAAGTGAGGAGTCCAATTGTGTTAGTGATGGTGTTGCAAAGAAGCAATGCATAAAGCTGATTGGAATTTTGTCATGCTGTAAGAGATCATCATGGACTTATTTGTCTTATCTTGGCTGATCTCTACTGTCTGTTAGACAATGGCTAGAGTACTGTAATCCATCTCACCGTTCTTTCTAAACATCTCATTTACAAGGAACTCTAGTGAAGTACATCTTGATGAGCCACAGAAGTTTTATTTAAAAACAAGGTATTTGGAAAAAAAAAGATGTAGGACTTCTGTGAAAGCTCTCTTCAATTTGGAAGAACCATAACATGAGGAAAATAGCTGGGTTTTTTTTTTAATTTTGTATATGGGTAAGTTTCATTGAGCTCTTCTTATGTTGAGGACAGAAAGACTTGTATTCTTAGTATTTATTGATTAAATGGAACTTTTCACAGAGTTCAAAACATAGGGTAAATCAATCAATGTAGAAGACTATTTTTATGAAATGAAGTGTCTTCTTTAGGATTTTATTGCTGTGAGCAGACACCATGAGCAAGGCAACTTTCATAATGACAACATTTGACTGGGGCTGGCTTACAGGTTCAGAGGTACAGTCCATTATCATCAAGGCAGGAACATGGCAGTGTCCAGGTAGGCATGGTTCAGGAGGAGTTGAGAGTTCTATATATTTTTTAATTGGATATTTTATTTATTTACATTTCAAATGTTATCCTGTTTCCCAGTTTCCCCTCTGCAAAGTCATCCTCCCTTACCCTGCATCTATGAGGGTGCTCCTTTACTCACCCACCCACTCCTGCCTCACTGTCCTAGCATTTCTCTACACTAGGACATCAAGCCTTCACATGACCAAGAGCCTCCTCTCCCACTGATGCCAGATAAAGCCCCTTTTAGTCCCTTCCCCTACCTCCTCCATTGGGGTCCCTGTGATCAGTCCAACGGTTGGCTTTGAGTATCTACATCTGTATTGGTCAGGATCTGGCAGAGTCTCTCAGGAGACAACTGTATCAGGCTCCAATTAGAAAACACTTCCTAGCATCAGCAATGGTGTCTGGGTTTGGTGTCTGCATGTGTGATAGATCTCCAGATGGAGAAGTCTCTGGATGGCCTTTCCTTCAGTCTCTACTCCACTCTTTTTCCCTGTATTTCCTTTAGACAGGAGCGATTCTGAGTTAAAATTTTGGAGATGGTTGGGTGGTCCCGTTCCTCAACTGGGGTGCCATGCCTAACCTCTAGATATGGTCTGGACAGGTTCTCCCTCCCTTTTGTGGGGTAGTACAGCTAATGTCATCCCTGTCAGGTCCTGGAAGGCTCTTGCTTTCCTGGCATCTGGGACTTTCTGGTTGCTGCCCCTGGTTCCCCATCCCTCATTGCTACACAACACTGTTGAATTTCCTAACCCTCTGTACATCTTCTCCTTCTCCTGCTGGTGGAATGGCAAGCTGTCTCATTGCCCCTGCCACAATGACACACTTTCTCTAACAAGGCCACATTTACTACAAAAGGTCACACCTTTTAACAATGCCACTCCCTGGGCCAAGCATATTAAAACCAGCAGATGGAATAAATAGAAAAAGTTACCAATAGACAGACTTCTGACTCAATTTTTGAAGAACATTTGGACAATGAGAATTTTGACAATTAGGTTTGGTTGCATGTCAGGATAGTTTAACATATTCATCTTGAGCAAGTTCACATGAATCTTAGATAATTTTTGTTCATTAATTCACTTAATGCATTTTGTCATCTTCATAATATATATGAGACTTGCTCAAAATCCTAATTTTAGAGTCATAAAGAATAACAAAGAACATTCCTAGCCCTCTTAAAGCTTCTGGTGTAGAGGAAAAGAGATGTAAAAATAGGATGTGTTCTGAAACAAGTGACATGGAAATGATTAAAGGAAAAATGAGAATACTGAACAGGAGCAGGGATCAAAGGCACAGTGTATCAATGAGATCACACAAGCACTCATCTGAATGATAATAAAATATCCTCCATGTACTGAGTGGGAACATAGCAATCTAGTCTCCAAGAACTAAGGAGTGTGCTGAATCTGTTCATAAAAAAAAAAGAAAGAAAGAAAGAAAGAAGAGAAAATAAACAGTAAAATGAGCCAGCGAAAGCACAAAAGGAGGAAGAGCTAGTCTGAGTCGAGAGTTCGAAAGCATTTGCACATTTACATTGTCTAGACTTTCTTGGTGCAGCAAAAGGTAGTCTCTTTTAGTAGCAAATGCTATTTCATGAACACCAGTCTCTGGTCGGTGTAGCTGCAAAAATAGGATGTGTTCTGAAACATATGAATGAGGCCATAGCTATCTAGTTAACCGGACACAGTGAGAATTACTTTATTTCTAAGCTGCTTATAGGAAATAAACCTCTGTTACTTAGGGACCATCTGACCAAGGACGATTTGTTACAGCATCTCTTCACAGGCTCATGATTATGACCATGGTACTAAGCACAGGGCCTAGGACTGATACACAGAATTCATGACTAACAAGCCAAACTGCCTTGTTCAGACTAAAAGTCATTAAAAGATATATTTTAATAACCAACATCTTTCAATTCATTTTAAGCCAAAAATACTTTGATTCCCATTGTAGAAAATAAATCTCTTTCTTCTTTCTCTTTTCTGTTCTAATTTCTCTTGGCAAAAACCTCAGGTCTAAGACTGGAGATGAAAATTGCTATAAAGAGAGCAAAGACCAGAAAGTTACCAAAGAGAATATTTTGTAGCTGGAAAACCCCTTCAAATCTGAGGAAACAATGGTGTTTAGAGCTCAGAGCTTGCTACAGAGCAACAGTGCTCCAAAGCTGCTCAGGATTAACTCTGGGCGCAGCTGTTTGGAGCCTGCCAACAATTAGAAATCTTTCTCTCTCACTGACAAATCATTACTGGAATTCATCACGGAGAAAGTATCAGCTACTTAGAAGAAGCATTTAGAATGTTTGAGAACTGTGACAAAACAGTCATCCTTGCATCAGTGACATGCATCAGGCAGGATTTAGCTGTGTTCTTGTGGACAGGCTATCTCCTCCTAGACTGGATTACCACATGGAAGGGCTGTGTATCCCTCTCCCCTGGAGCTTGATCTGGATCCATAGCTTACAATTTAGGATGTGTAAGAATTGCCTAAAAGACTGCTGGGAACTTCCTTAGGTCTCTGAATCATGCAGGAAGGGTTGAGGTAAGATATTTGACATCCATAGCATCACAGGGGATTCAAGGACAATGGGGACCACTACCTGTGCAGTTCTGTCTGAAATATATCTGTGTACTCCATTAATTGGATTTTATTTACTGGAGAATTTGAGTTGTATATGCTATTTGTTACTAGCTGCAAAGTCTTAAGAATGCCGATCGACAGGAACTTTAATTAGTATGTAACATTACTTGTAATGGTTAGCACTTACTGAGAACTGGATTTATTTGACAACTTACAGACATGGAGTGTTTTATGCTCTTCAGAATCTGAGTAGTGGGCATTACTATCACGCTTTCTGGATGTCTGGATGATGATACAGCTTTTGAAAACTTGTCTCTAGATGCTGAGGCTGCCTCTGAGCATAGAAAGGATAGAATCTGGGTCTCCTATAAGAGAGTTTCCCAGAATAGAATGAACCCAGAAATCTTGTTAATATGCAGACTTTGTTGATCACACAATGATGAACAGCAGCATTAACCCATATTATAAAATATTTAAGTGAAGTTCTATTATCAAAGCCATAACATTGTTAATATAATCTCAAATATTGGCAGGGAGGTATGAACTTTTTGAGTCTACGTATATAAAGTGTGCATAGTTGTACAAAAGTGAGGTTAGGACAGAGTAAAACTATTTGATTATATGAGATGCAAAGATTTCACAAACAGAACATGATTAGAAATATAATTTATTTTTGGCTAATAGAAAATTACATTCCATTTTTAGTCAAGCCTAAGAAATTTATCTTCTTTGGAAAATAAAAGTGTTATCACCTTTCAGGTAAAAGCTAGATTCAACAAACAGCTTGACTTACACTGTGCACACTATGCATAAATTTAATAAATTTTAAATGTAATAAATCTACATATTATTTTAGTTGAGGATACATTTATAAGAGCATTTTATTTAGTTTATATTTACAAAGTTAATAAAGGATAAATTTATTTTCAAAGCTGTATAATTTTAAGATATATCTCTCCAAATAGTAGCTTGAAACATATAATGCAGTTCTTAGGCTACCATAGAGAAATAAAACTTAAAATTCAGAGGTATAAAACACTGAGACATTGCTACAAAAGATTACTCTCCAATTTTGATTTCTTTTAGAAGAGATTCTTTTTCACTTTGCTATTTATCATTTAAATAGAAATTGCTTTGGTCAAGGTATTTTGTCAGGGCAAAGGGAAATGACGTAAAGACACTGAGAACTATTCTTTTCTCTGGCTGATATTGCTGATTGCTGGAATAAATTCATCACAACTATTCAGTCTTAATCAGTAGGTTCTATCTGCTTCTCTTTCTTGTTCGCCTGAAGGCTTGGAGATTAGACATAGCTACCTTTCTGTGGTCACCATGGAAACAACTTTATAGGCTGCCATATAAGGATAGTTTCTGTTTGTATTTTTTGTGCTGTTTGTTTTTTTTTGGGGTGAGGGAGGGCTATTGAAGGTTAATCTTTAGAATCTAACCAGAGGTTTGCCCATGCTCTGAACATACATGCACGTTGAGCTACACCCCCAGCTAATTAATTTAAAGACTAAAATAGTATCTGCTTCACTTGGTAGCAGCACTCAAAGGAATCATTTCAGTTCAAAAGCAGAAACTTGTATGAACTTATAGGAATCAGCCCAACATCCAGTAAAGAAAAAAAAAACAGGAGAGAACTGGGTAGAGTGCCTCAGGAACAGCAGTTTGGGTCACTTGTTAGAATATTGAAATGTATCTGTTTTCTTGTGTCTGTCATGTAGCCTGCCCCACTGTCTTCAGGATTCAGAAAGAACCTTAGAAGGACTTTCATTGCATAATGAGAATTACTTTGTGCTCAACTTTGGATAACTAGCTTTTTTATAGGGTAGCCAATTCTCAGAGATGGAAGTATTGTCTATCATTCAAGAACAAGGAAAATCAATCTTATACCTGTTGCATTCTGTGTCCAGAAACACCTAAAAGCCAAAGACCTTAACAAACATGGGAGGTCCCCACCCCCAACAAAAGAAAAAAAGAAATTCATCAAGATGAAAATGTGCTGCCAAGTGAAAAGTTGGAATGAATGTATCCACACTTAACTCTCTAGAGTTGGGAAAGGAGAGCAAATAGCAGGGCCTTTGAAACACTTATCTTAATTTGCACAGAGAAATTTTCTCACAAATGTGGATTTTCTAGCTTCAGTGTTTGTCCAGTACTCACAGAGTTAAATCTTAACTTTTCCTGTATAGGAGGAATGCATTAGGAAGAACAGAGTACATGGAGGCTCGTTAAAAACCAAGAAATGTTTCTCTGAATCATTCATCATCAACATAGAGGGACTCCTGAGGGAATATTCAAATACATAAGAGTGCAATATGCTCAGCTCCATGTGGTCACCGGGTAAGAAGACCACACTGAATGAGTATTTAGAATGCATTGCCTGTGCTCTCTCATTCATTTCTCTTGGAAATTAGAGACTACACAAGATGAAACAATGCTAACTGGCACATTCCTGCACATTGGAGAAAGCAATATCCAGCAATATTGCTGTGCTCCTCGTATTGTGTTATAAACTACTTTAACCTATTTTAAAGCCAGTGTAGCACTGTAAAGTATCTTACCTATTTTTAAATCTATAATCTAAATATGTTTGACATTTATTTTTATCAAACTATTTTGAAACTAACCTTACCATCTTATTCTTTTACTTGTCCAAAAGGTCAATAAAATTTTTTGACAGGTTTTCATTTTATACGTGTATAAAAGTCATCATTGTAGCATTTGAGTTGCATTTAACAATAAACAACCTGGCATCCGTGTACTGTGGCCACCTCGAGGAACATCCTTCATTAAATTTCTTTCCTATTGTAGACCCATTTTTCTCTTTTGCTGGAGAACTATGTTCAGCTCAGTCATGATGGACCACTCCATCACTCTAAATTTCACTTCTGCCAGCCTCAGTGTCCAAAGAGAATTTATAAGCATCTCTTTGTAAGTTATAGGTAAAATGGCGAGTCCAGAGATGGCATGTTCTAAGCAATGACACAAGGTGTGGAACGTTGTTAAAAGTGGCATGAAGGGAAGCAAAGACCATTAATGTTGTTGCAAGATGACTTGTTTCTCTTAACTCTTTTTTCATTTTAGCGGTTAGGTTTTGATCTCAACTCTTTTTTTTTTGTTAAGATTAAAAAAATTAAGCAGGTATTTTTAGATGAAAAATTAAAACAGTGTGTGTGTGTGTGTGTGTGTGTGTGTGATATATGTATGTGATTTAGCATTGGTCTCTGAGATTCCCATAGCAACAATGAATACTTGAATACTTAAGCTCCATCATTAATTGCTTCATTCCTATCTGGTACAGAATGCTTCTCCTGGGAGGAAGACCCCTTCCTTACTCTCAGACTTGCATGAATGTTATCACTGAAATGCTAACAAAAGGCTTAAGTCCTCGGTGTGCTCTGAAGTGGAGAACTCTAGCCATGGCTCCTGAGAAACAGGGGCAGTGAAGATCAAAGGAATAAGCAGCAGGTGGGGTGTTTCCTACCCCTTCTTTGCTCTGTGCTGTTCACCCAACTGATGCTGTTGCCTCTCTCATTATTTTCAGCCATATATCCCCAAATAGTTTCTGGCATGCTGCCCTCAGCACAAAAACCTCATAAAAACTCAGCATGGGGCAATATTAGCTTTATTATGCTTCTCTGCAGGTATGGTGATTTCAAAAGTTAAAAAAAGGAACAGGCATGGTAGAAATATGACGAGGCTGTACAAAGACTGTAAAAAGGATGCTACCTATCTGCTGTTAGCCCTCAGGAAGCAAGTACTCCCCTCACACTATCTCCTAGAGCTTGAAGGTGCTAATCCAGGACAGGGTATAGTTAGCTGAGTAACATCTCCAAACTATACATCTGAACTTTAAACTTTTTTGGATCTTTAGCTTCACTGGGCAGGTGCTTGCAAGGGGTGAGGCAGGGTATGTTGTGGGTATTTGTCTAAACCCTAGAGAAATGGTTCTCAATCTTCTTAACACTGCCACACTTTAACACAGTTCTACATGTTCTGGTGACCCCCGACCAGAAACAGCAATTTTGCTACTGTTATAATCATATTATAAATATCTGTGTTTTCTCATGGTCATAGGCAACCTCTGTGAATGGGGTCACAACCCACAATAGGTTGAGAAGCCCCTACCCAAGAAAGATGTGTGGAAATCTTAAACACAATGCTCAGCACACCGTACATGGGGTAGTAGAGGTTGACTGGTATTGGAGCATTCCTCCTAAGATGATGTTCTTGATGCAAATTTATTATTATGCATGCAACTTCTAAGAAAATAAGTTTCTCTCAGTCCGTTAGTGGAGGTATCAAGGACAAACTTTCAGTGTTTTCCCTTATCAGTTTTAACTTCCTAGCGCAGGCTGAGCATGCCCAGAGGCAGTTCTGTCCTTCATTCATGCCCTTCGTTTTAATTTCTTTACAATTGCTTTCAAAATTCTCCTTTGATTTCAAATAGTATTTAGACATTAGTATTTGGTCCATTAACTGGCAGATTGGTCTTTGTGTTTGGAAATTCTTTTTATCAATTGTGTGTGTGTGTGTGTGTGTGTGTGTGTGTGTGTGTGTGTGTGTGTGTGTTTCCTCTGGAGCAAAATCTGTAGACAGTTGTAAGTCACCAGATGAGATAGAGCTACATTCAATGCTTCACTCCTTCTCTAAAAGGGGAACAAGAATACCCTTGCGAAGGAATAGGGAGGCAAAGTTTAGAACAGAAGCAGAAGGAACACGAATTCAGAGCCTGCCCCACATGTGGCCCATACATATATAGCCACCAAACTAGATAAGATGGATGAAGCAAAGAAGTGCAGGCCGACAGGAGCTGGATGTAGATCTCTCCTGAGAGACACAGCCAGAATACAGCAAATATATAGGCGAACGCCAGCAGCAAACCACTGAACTGAGAACGGGACTCCTGTTGAAGGAATCCGAGAAAGGATGGGAAGAGCTTGAAGGGGCTCAAGACCCCATATGAACAACAATGCCAACCAACCAGAGCTTCCAGGGACTAAGCCACTACCCAAAGACTATACATTATACATGGACTGACCCTGGGCTCCAACCTAATAGGTAGCAATGAATAGCCTAGTAAGAGCACCAGTGGAAGGGGAAGTCCTTGGTCCTGTCAAGACTGAACCCCCAATGATGTGATTGTTTGGAGGAGGGCGGTAATGGGGGGAGGATGGGGAGGGGAACATCCATATAGAAGGGGAGGGGGAGGGGTTAGGGGGATGTTGGCCTGGAAACTGGGAAGAGGAATAACAATCGAAATGTGTCCCAGCCAGCGGGGACCCAGTTATTCAGGGTCCCGAAGAGGCTTTCTACCTGTGGGCCAAAATGGGGGTGAAGAGAAGAAGGAGACCAAGCAAGATTCTGTTGTCAAGGTCTCGTTTATTGGGGTGAATGTTACAGCTTTTAAGGCTTTCAGGTAGGGGGAGTGTCCTTTGTGAAACACAGAGGAGGGGGAGGTGCGGATATAGGTAGTGATAGCTAGAGGCAAAGAGGTCAGGCGGTAGACGATGAGGTCAGGCGGTGGAGACACTGGGTGTTGATTCAGGAGGTAACAGGTATCTGCTAAGGGAGCTGAGGCATCCCTTGAATGTTGTCTTCCTGTGCCGTAAATTCATGGGAGAGGCTTTCATTCAACATAAAGACTTAATGCAGTCATCTTAGGGGTGAGTCTCTGTGGCCAAACAGCCCAGAGTTACCTAGTCACTTTGAGCCATGAGTCAAAAAGCGGCTAGACCCAAATCCAATATGGCTCCGTGCAGAAATGTAAATAAGAAATACTCAAGTTAATAAAGATGGGGGAAAAAAAAGAACTACATTCAAGTCCTCCAGAAGAGCAGCAAGTACTCTACCACTGAGCAGTAACTCCAGCCCTCACTGTATTTTTGAGGTCATTCAAGAAATGGATACAAAGTCTCAGTGGTATCATCTGGAGACACAACATGAATTGATGATGTATTATTTACTTAAAATTTTTCTAAGAGAGCAGAGTCTAGAATTGCCAACATAGGCAGTGGTAGCTTTGAGACGTGATGGACTTGTTAATTGGCCTGCTTTTGATAATCTCTGAGCTTTGCTGTTTTTATATAGCTCTGCATGAAGTAACAACTTAAAAGGAAACATCCCCTCGGGTTCACTGTTTCTAAGATTCATCTCATTTCCACTTCAATATATATTGTGGGGACATTTTTGAGGCAGAACATTCTACAATATTAGCATGTAATTGACAACAAGGAACAATGCCTAAGTGTGTGTCCATAGTAATCCACTATAATTTTGCATAATATATATGGATGCACCTTAATCTATACACCAAATTGATAAACCTCTAAAATGTCCAGACTTTCCAAAATGGTGTGTGTTATGAATTAGAAACTAAGTCCCAGTAAGGACCACATGGAAAACATTTTATATTCAGACCATAACAGCAATATATATACATACCAAATAATATAACAATTTATAAATATTTATGTGCATGTAGGTATATGTAATGATATAAAATGTTTAATAGTACCAAAGAAAAGACCAGATCCACCAAATCACAATTATGATGTGCAATTTAATTTCTACAGTTTTCTTTGTAAATTTTGCTTTAAAAGAGGTCAGATGCGATGCGGTGAACTTAGGAGAGTTGTCTGAATGTGACTCCCGCAGATGTCACTGGAGAGCTGTGTGACACAAGAATTTGCAATTTTGATTCTTCTTGTTTCAACTTCTACTGCTAGAAAATGATGCTGTCAGACATCCTGAAGTATCATTTTGCTGACAAATAGTTAGTATGTGAAATATGGGCAATCTGCTGTATCATATGTTGTAGTATTTTCCAAGTGCCCCATTAGCCATCGATCTTATCATCATTTTAAATACATAGAGTAGGTAGCATTTTCTTGATTACGTTTTAATTAGTTTTTAAATGTACAAATAACTTGTCAAGAAGCCATTTAATATATAAACCTTTTGACTTGGATTTTGGTGAGTCTTTCTATTGGGAGGGAATTTTTAAAAAAAAAAGTAGTATCCATTTTTCTCTTAAATAAATCAAGTTTTTAATTTGTCATTTAAAAATGCCTCCTGACATAGGAAAGAAAATAATGCTAATAATCTTTTTCTTTGAAGTGCCGTTTCCAGATATATCACATATTGAAGTAGTGTTGAGGATATTTCTGAAAACATTGAATTTATTGTAAAAGGTAGCATCTACAGCAGACTGTCTCAGAGAGAAAGCATCTCTAAAGTCTGAAGCTTTGGATGTGGAAGTGCAGAGAGCGAAAAGCCCTCTAGTACTCTGTTGCGAATTCTAGAATCACACTGCTCATGTAACAGCAGCCAGTTGCCTATGCGTAAGTAAATCTCAGTTACAGTTCAAATTAGAATCTAGCACAATTTAAAGAATCTTCTCCTTACTAGCTTAAGCCACATTCAAGTGATCAATGTATTGGTGAAGACAGGCACTTCATTCTGAGAGAGAGAAAAAAGAACAGCACAGAAACACTGAAATTATTCACACAATTGCCAACAATCCACTGCTTGATGGACTCTAGCAAAAGCAGAAAGTTGCCCTCTGAGGATAATTGTGATGGAATAACACAGGCCCCTTGCCTTTATGGGGTTGTGGAAGAGCAGCCTTTCTACCCTATAGATGCTGAATAAACACCAGCTTTCAAAATAATGCCCAGCAGATCCCCAGGGGAATAAATTCTCTGCATGAGTCAGCAGATCTTTCTTTGCCAGGAAGCTCAAGACATCTTGAGCTTCACCAAGGATGTTTGCAACTTTCTGGGCTGACAAAAAAACAGAAATAGAATCTGCCAATACATATTTATTGTAGCCATCATTAAGAGTGAGTCAGCATCCTTGGAGGAAGAAGCAGACCAATTCCTTCCAGCTATATTTCTGAAGTTTGATTTAGGTCTTGTGTTCCTGTGAAGGTAACTGGGGGCTACTAAGATAGTCTCATCAGTGAAATAGAAATCCAATTTAATGTTTACAAACACTCATTTGGTAATTCAAGCAGACCATGAGTTTAAGAATGAGTTAGGTAAATTCACTGTGAATCAGATTCAACATTTGATGGAAGCATTCTTTATTTGACTCTCCTGGGTAAGAGCCTACTTAATGAAAGGAAAAGAATGTGAATCCATGTACATAGGCCTCCACTCTGCTCTGACCCTTTCCCTGGTGGCTAAGCTCCACAATCAACACACTTGTTGAGAAACTCTTGTGTTGGAGGGTTATGAAACTACTTTACAACTTGTTTATATCTCTTTTTTGTTTGCTTAGTGTATGGAGAAACACCCGGACCAAAAAGCAAGTTGAGGAAGAAAGGATTCATTTTGCTGATACTTCTATTTCAGTCATTGAAGAAAATAAGGTTAGGAACTCAAGACAGGAACATAGAGGCAGGAACTGATGCAGAGGCCATGGAGAGCTGTCTACTGGCTTGCTACCCGCTTGCTCGGACTACTTTATTGTAGAACCCAGAACCACTAGCCCAGGGATGACCCCACCTACCATGGGCTGGGCCCTTCCCCATCTGCCTTACAGCCAGATCTTATGGAGTTTCTCTCTCTCTCTCTCTCTCTCTCTCTCTCTCTCTCTCTCTCTCTCTCTCTCTCTCTCTTTCCATTCCTTTACACCTAAAATGATATCCCACTTCCCAGTTACTCCCTCTAGCAACTCCCCATCCTGTGATATCCCACTTCCCAGTTAATCCTCCACCAGCAGCCCTGTCCCATATCTGCCCTCCCCCTTCCCCTCTGCCTGTATAAGAGTGCTTCCCCACCCACTCACACACTCCACTCCACCCCTCCAGCATCCCCCTACACTGGGGTAGGGCATCAAGCCTCCTCTAGAACAAGGGCCTCCCCTCTAGTTGCTGTCGGGCAAGACCATCCTCTGCTTCATATGTATCTGGAGCCATGGATCCCTCAAAGTACACTCCTTGATTGGTGATCTAAACTCTGGGAGAACTGGGTGGTCAGAACAGCCCATGTTGTTCTTCTAATGGGGTTGCAATCCCCCTCTGTTTCCACCAGCTCCCCCAACCAGGCCCCTGAGCTCAGTCTGATGGTTAGCTCCAAACATCTACATCTGCATTGGCTAGTTGTTGGCCAGACTTCCTCAGGAAACGCCACACCAGGTTCCTGTCATCAAGCACTTCTTGACCCCTACAACAATGTTGGGTTTAACGTCTGCAGACAGGAGGGATCCCTAGGTGGGGCAGCACCTGGTTGACCCTTCCTTCACTTTCTGTTCCATTTTTATCATTGTTCTTCCTTTGGACAGGGATATTTCTGGGTTAAATACTTTATTTAGATGGGTGACTGTCCCCATCCCTTGACCAGGGGCCATACCTATCAGCTGGAGGAGGTCTCTACAGGATCTATCTCTCCATTCTCTGTGCATTTCTGCTAAAGTCATCCTCATTGGATCCTGGAGGCCTCATGTTTCCCTGGTTTCTGGGACCCTCAAGTGACTATCCCCAGTTCCTCATCCCTCCTGCTACATTTTTTTTATTTCCTTACCCTTTGTATCTCTCTCACATTTCCTCCAGATCCTGATGCTGACACCCTTATTTCTGACCTCTTCTTTCCCCCTACTTTGTCCCCCTTTCCCTCCTCCCACAATCATCCTGTACCCTCCTCAATGCAGGAAGGAAGCACCCACACCCTGGTCTTCCTTTCTTCTAGGCTCCATATGTTCTATGGGTTGTATTATGGGCATTGTGGGCTTTGGGCCAAATATCCACTTAGTGTTCTTTTGTGCCTGGGTTACCTCACTCAGGATGATATTTTCTAGAGAGACTCCTTCCTCTCTGATGATCCTAGCTTGTATCAAATTGACATAAAACTAACCAGTAAAGACATCAACTCTCCATTAAATACTACATGTGTATCATACATTAATTTTATCATGCCCTGGTTTTATGCTGAGAGTAATTTAAAAAAAACCTAAATTTTACATTTTTGTCAGAGGTCATCCTGTAAGCACCAGTTCTCTTCCTTGGATTGAACTCAGATCATAATGAGACTTGGTAGCAAGCCTTATCGTGGTCTTGGGTTCTATAAGAAAGCAGGCTAAGCAAGCTCTGTGAGGAAAGCAGTGAGCAGGACCCTGCTATTTCCTCTGCATCAGCTTCTATTCCCTCTGCATCAGCTTCTGCCTCCAGGTTCCTGCTCTCTCTCAGTTTTTGCCATGACTTCCTTCAATAATGAGATATGGAAATAGAAGTGGCTTGAGTAATCTTACCAAGTCACTGAGTCATCGTACCAGACTCCTTGATAAGTATTTTTGTCTCTGTTGAAAATAGTGAGTAGGCCTGACTTTGGCTGGATTAATAAATACATAAATGTCATAATGTTAATCTTCAATATAAGCAAGCAGCACACTAATATGGAAATTTCTAATGCCCTAAGTAGTCCAGCAGAGGACACACATATGCTATTTATAAAGCACTCGGGTTTTCAGATGGTCTGAAAAGTCATCTCAGGATGACGTCCTGGGCATGCTTGTGTGCTGTTGTACACATAAGCGCTGTTGACCCCAGAACTGATGGGGGAAGCACACACTCCTGGGAAGTACTGTTGAGTTATAATTTAAACCACCATGGTCTTTTAGAATTAGAGTCAATTGACACAGAAGAGAGTTGGGAATCTTCAATCAGTTCTAATTCAAAAGTACCAGAAACCCCCTCCATTCCAATGAAGTTCTAAAAGTAAAACTTCTCTGAACCCTCTTATGAAAAGTAACAACTCCTCCTTGAGATAAATTTATTTTAGCTCCCTTCACTAGGCTTGATCTGAAATAGCTGTCATTTGTGATTTCTGGTGTTCACAGGGAAAGAAGCAAAAGAAATCCAAAATGAAGCCAAGGATTTGGGAGGCCACTTCGTATCCTGTTTTGGATCACAAAACGTAGCATTAGTGGGAGGTACTCTCAGACTGGGATTTCATGGGTTAAGTTTGTGTGGGTGACATTCTATATGATATATTACATAAGGATAGACTAGAGCCTTAAGAACATATATGCTCCTCTAGTGGGCAGCCAAAAGATTAACCAAGGGACTGGAGAGATGGCTCAGTGCTTAAGAGCACTGACTGCTCTTCCAGAGGTCCTGAGTTCAATTCCCAGCAAGCACATGGCGGCTCACAACCATCTGTAATGGGATCTGATGCCCTCTTCTGGTGTGTCTGAAGGCAGTCACAGTGTACTCATGCACATAAAATAAATAAATATATTTTAAAAAGTAACCATATGGAGCAACGTCAGTTGTTTATACCTTGAATTTGACAAAGTGTGGCTGCTTGTGTGTAAGGAAAATAGGGAAAACGAAGAACTAATATTTCATCATTTACTCACTTTCTGCAGTAAGCTGTCAGATGCTTACTATTAGCACATTTTCTGTTCTTTAGGACTTACACACAGTAGGGTCAGGGGGGAAACCACAGTAGAGAAAACAAATATCAAACCACTGAAATCTGCACCCAAACACAGAGCAGAAATGTAATTACAGAAAAAAAATGTAATTTTATCTACACATAACTCTATAGGCTCCTCTTATTTTGTACTATTTTATATGAATTAATTGTTCATATTTTCCACTTGGAATTTTGCTACAGGAATTCATGTTGGCATTCCTGGAGAATTATGCCGGATAAAACCCTATGTTCCCAAGTGCTTATTTAGCCCTTAAAAGTTTGTGGGAAAATTACTGATTGTCTGCAATGATAATATGTTAGTGATCCCTTTTAAAGATTGTCAATAATTCTTAGCATTTGAACAAAACATATGGACAAAGTATCTATCGGGGGGGGTATTCCTCTTGGGTAGACATTGTTGTTGATTTCCTACAAAACCATTCACTTAGCAGAGGTCAGGATTCATTTCATTATTCCCTTATCATTTTGATAATTTTTTAAAATACTAATGTTTTGAATTCACTTTATTATTGGTTCTGGGGTTAAGTATATAATACAAATCTTCCATCCAACTCACTTTTAGGAGTAGTTACCACAGTGGCTATTGTTGGGGCTACTCCAGCTATTGAGTGCATTTGAGAGAGAAAAAGGCAAAGGAGACTGAGGGAAGATGAATGAGATGTGAAGAGGCGATCCAACTTCTGTACCCACCAATTACAGTCTAAGCAAAGCAGCTGCAAGCTGAGTACACGAAGCACACTGGGAAAATTGTCTCTTATAAATGTGCCTACTCTCCAGCTGTTAAATTCTATTAAAATGCCCCATCTGTGCTGTCTATCTTGAAACTTTTCTCTTGACAGCTGCAGATGCTATATCGAAGCCCAGATGAGTTATGGAGTATATTATATAAAAGAAAAATAACATCATTTTATGTATAGTCTCAATTTAGAGACATGAAACTGTTTAAATAATACTGATGGAAATGTTTCAATAATTAATTTAACATATTTCCTTGGTGTTGGAATCTCTGCTCTAGTATGTTAGGCTACAAAATGCACTTAAAATAATAATGTACTATATCTAAACATGTACTCGAGGAGCCCCTCCTTAAAGACACTTAAAGGTCACTTAATAATGACTAGAATATCTGGAAATGAACAAAAGAAAATTTTGAGTTTTAGAAGTGATGGACAGGTCTATAATTCTTAGGTTTTTTTTTTAGATTCACACAAAAAAATGTAAAAGGTCCAATGCAAGCGAGCTGGCTTTATAGATGAAAAATTAATGCAGCTCCAGGGAAGAAACCTGAATTCCTTCAGTCTTCCAGATGAAAAGAATGATAACAAGTACACCTGCCAGGTGACAAAGACTGCGAAGTGATTAATGTCACAAGGTTGAAAGCTGCCATTAAGGACAGCATGTGTCAACCTGAGAATCTAACAGAGTGTGTGCCGGAAATACACACACATCATCCACTTGCTTAATGCCAAGTTAATATGTTTCACGAAACTTGAAGTCAATTTGCCTTTAAGCAAAAATTCCTCAAGAAATTTTGCACTTTTTTGCTTTAGAATAAACAGATTTTGAAAACTCTAGCCTGAATTTCAGTAATTATTTGGGTGGTAGCCGTAGAAAAGAGGAGAGAAATATTTGTTTTGCATTCTACATATGAGGTCGATACTGTGTACAGTTTCAACCACATTTTGTTCCTTGGCAAACAGCTGTCTGCATACAGATTGAGGAGTGAGAGATTGTGGCAGAGTAAGTTGTAAGCAAAGCTCGCCTCTTCCACCTCTCATTGTAAATAGAACTTGCTTGCATAAGTGAGGAAGAGCACATGTGGTAAAGCTCATGAAAATAATATCACACGGACATGTACAGAACAGAAGAAAACACCTAGAAGGTCTGACTCCTGGCCTTACTGGGACTCCATCAAGTAAGCTCTAGAGCTGCCAGAACTCATCCCCAGTAACCAATGCTGAACTCAGGAAGTTGGCTTAATGTAAATGACTCTTCCCTTGCTCCTCCTCATCTTTCTCTAGGGTGTCTAGAGGTGCCTGAGAGGTGGTGTGATCTGATGTGCCCCATCCTCCTAGAGACTGTAGCAGATGATCTTATCATTACAGCCACATAATACATTTAATATTAGTGAATAACAACAATGCCCACACCTTAGAGAACTGAACTATCCTCTCTGCCCCCTCATATATGTCTTGCAATGAGAATGATGAACTTTTTTTAAAAATCAACCCTTGGGTTTGTCCAATTTTTGAATTTACAAACTCATAAACTATACATGAAAATACAGCTCTGACATCCCTGGGATTTGTAATAGTTTTCTTTTGCAACTTACATTCAAATTATTTACTTTTTTAAGAGCATTGTTTCTAAATTCCAGTATTTCTAACATCCAATTATTGCTTGGTTATCAATAATGCCCAGTACATATTTACTGGGTACATTGATCTTTTTTAATAAATAAAGGCTTTCTCTACCACCTTTACTAAAAATATAATCTATTTTAAATTCATTAAGCTATCAGTTCATCTCCTGGCTGCTCACTACACTGCATAATGTCTAGTTTACATAGTCTAGTTCCAAACTAGATTGTAAATTGAAATTGCATGTCACTATTCCTGGGGAAACATGAAAAGATATTGACTCAGTCCAGGGAAGAAATCAGTCTAACACAAGTAAGGATAACATCAAAATCCAGCTGGAGAACTAATGAGTTTATTGGATCTACTTACACTCAGAGATGACTGCAGCATCTAACGCCCACCCCAGCATGGATGATGGTGCATGGAAGCCATATTTTATAGAAATCTGAATCACACTGCGCTCAACTGGCAGGCAATTCAATGAGTTGGAGCTGGACTTGGTTCTGGTCTCTGTCTTTTTCAGGTAGCTTAGTGGCTTGACTGGCCTATGAGTCTTCTAGAGGCCTCAGCCTGTCTGAGAGTGTCTCTCTGCTCTCCTTTTGGCCTAAGTATGCTCAGCTAAATGGGGGTGTAGTGATCCTGGTAGTTCTCAGGGACTTTCTGAAGCTTTTGAGTTTTTTGCTTCCTGAAATTGAAGAGATTGCCTCCAAGACAGAATACTCTATCTCCCTTTAGAACAAGCCATCTCTTAACCAGTTCTAGTGTCTCATGTGATCCAATGAGGAGACCCTACCCCCTCCCACCTCCTTTTCTTATTTCAGTCCTTATATGACTCTTTAACTCTTTACTCCTGCCAGTGCTCTGGGACACTGTCACAATCCCAGGGTCTTTCAGAGGCGGATCTAAGGACAATTCTTTTACATCAGTTCTTTCCCGGAAGAAGTCTTGATTGGGCCTGTGTGAAGATTCCTAGGATGGGATTAGGAGCAAATTCCACAGTACTTTGGGGTTTTCTTCTATTCTGCAGCACCATTTCAAGGTTTATAACTTGGAAATCACCTTTGATTACCGTGATATTCTATGTGTCTGTAACACAGATCACTTTAACAGTCTTTTGCCAATTTCCTAAAGATAACATTAGGTAAGTTCATCTTTTTTTAATTTACTTTCCAAAAGATGTCCTCTCCTCCCAGACTTCTTCAGCCCCTCCCCTTGGGCTCTACGAGGGTGTTTCCCAACCAGCCTCCCACCCAAATACCACCCACTCTTATCCACCACACCCCTATCTCATCTTACCTTACCTCACACACCCTTCAGCATACCCCTTCCCTGAGGCATCAAATCTCTATAGAATTAGGCCTCTCCCACTGAGGCCCAACAAGTCAGTCCTCTGCTAACATACACATTCAATCCAATAGAAGAAAAAGTGGGAAAAAAGCCTTGAACTCATTGGCACAGGGAGAAATTTTCAAAACAGAACATCAATGGCTCAGGCTTTAAGATTAAAAATTGACAAATGGAACCTAATGAACCCGAAAAGCTTCTGTAAGGCAAAGGATACTGTCAGTAGGACAAATTGGCAATCTACAGATTTGGAAAAGATCTTCACTAAACCTACATCTGATAGAGGGCTAAATATATAAAGAACTCAAGAAGTTAGCCTCCAAAATATTCAAATAACACAGTTAAAAATGGGGTAGAGATCTAGACAGAAATCTCAACAGAGGAATATTGAATGGCAGAGAAAGAAATAGCACTTAAAGAAATGTTCAGTATCCTTAGCTGTCAGGGAAATGCAAACCAAAACAACCCTGAGAGTCCACCTTATACCAATCAGAATGGCTAAGATCAAAACCTCAAGTGACAGCATAGGCTGGCAGAGATGTGAAGGGGACCACTCCTCCATTACGGGTGGGATTGCAAACTGGTACAACAACTCTGAAAATCAATCTTGTGCTTCCTCAGAAAATTGGAAATAGTTCTACCTGAAGGTCCAGCTATACCATTCCTAGGCACATTCCCAAAAGATGCTCCTCCATACAACAAGCATATGTGTTCTACTGTGTTCATAGCAGCCTTACTCATAATAGACATGTCCCTCAACCAAAGAATAGAAACAGAAAATGTGGTTCATTGACACAATTGAATACTATTTAGCTATTAAAAATGAGGACATCATGAAATTTTCAGATAAATGAATGTCACTAGAAAAGATCATCCTGAGTGAAATAACCCAAACCCAAAAGGACATACATAGTATGTGCTCACTGATAAGTGGCTATTAGTCAAAAGTACAGAGTACATATGATACAACCCACAAACTATTACAAGTTTAACAAGAAGAAAAGTCCAAGAAACGACGCTTTCAATCCTACTCTGAAGATGGAACAAGATAATCACAGAGAAAAGGAATGACCAATGGGGGGAGGAGGGCAGGATCAGGTATGCCAGGAGACAGAAGAGAATCCCAGGGGGGCAGGAGAATGAATGGAAATATGCAGCTGCTGGAGTTGAAGAACAGGGTGAACCTCTAGAAAGTCCCAGAGACCTGGGATGTGAGAGGCTCCTGGGATTCAATGAGAATGACCTTAGCAGAAATCCTTGAGATTCAGGAGTTGGAACCTGAAGGAACCATTTCCAGTAGATAAACAAGGCCCCCAAAGGAGGGATGAGGTCACCAAACCACCCTCAAAAATTTTTACTGAATTATTCAGAATAGTTCCTGTGTAAAAGAAATTCAGGAACAGAAATGGAGCAGAGACTGAAGGAAAGGCCATCCAGGGACTTTAGAATCGATCCCATGGGTGGGCACCAAATCATGACACTATTATTAATGCCATGTTGTGTTTATAGATGGGAGCCTAGTATGGCTGTCCTCTGAGAGGCTCTCCCAACAACTGACTGAGACAGATGCAGACACTTACAAGCAACTATTAGACTGAGGCCAAATACCCCAATGGAAGAGTTAGGGAAAGGATTGTAGAAGCTGAAGGGGATGGTAAACCCATAGGAAGACCAACAGTGCCAACTCTCGTGGACCCCTGGGAGCTCCCAGAGACTTAACCACCAACCAAAGAGCATACATGGGCTGGACTCAAGCCCCTGGCACATAAATAGCAGAGGACTGCCTTGTCTGGCCTCAATGAGAGGTAATACATGCAATTCTGTGGAGAGTTGATGCTCCAGGGAAGGGGGATGCAGGGGAAGTTGTTGTGGTAGTGGGTGGGGAGAGAGGGAGAGCACCCTCTCAGAGGCAAAGAGGAAGGGAGATGGGAGATGGGGTGAAGAACTTGGAGAGAGGTCCTAGACAGGGCAACATTTGGAATGTAAATAAATATAATTAATAAATAGATGTAAATAAATAAAACAATGTTTAAAAGAGAAAATACACTTAGTCAACAATCTAATATAAGACTTTGGAAACACTGTGCTACACTTTGGAGTCTAGAAAGCTCTAACTTGGCTCCACTAGTGCAAGAGGAAAAAAAAATTACAAGTAACAAATTGGTGTCCATAATAGAATCTTGAGAAGTAGTGAGTTGATATTTGAAACATAATAATACTAAAGGTAGTAGTCCATCATACTTGTGAATGCCCAAACTTGCCTATCAACTAGAGATTAGGGCCTACATCCCTTCTTAAACCCCAATCAGGGATAGGAATTTACAATGTAAAACTAAACACTATTGTTACTGGAAAAAAATTGCAAGTGGCTAATTTAATGTTTTTAGCATGCATTTATTTTAGGCCTACTGTTCAACAGACCTGTCTCTCACATTATTTTGATGAGGAACCCTTAAAACGAGCTTAATTCTTAATTTTACAATGAGCAGCTATCCATAATGTTGAAGGGGATCATCCTGTCCGCAGCCTCAGTAGACAGATGATTGCATCAGCATTGGTCAGGAATCTTCCTTTAACCAATGTTTCCTAGAATACCTGCCTCACTGTAGCTAAGCCTGTTAATAAAGCCAGAACCACAGTTAATTTGACAAGAAAACCACTAAGACTCTGTATAAACTATCTTCTAATTATCAGAAGATTGAAAGCATACATTTAAGCATAATGTTGAACTGAAAACAAGGCTTCATGTTTATTTCAATAAAACAAGCCAGGGGTAGAATCCCCATTTCAGTTTATTAGGCCATAGTAATGAAAACTTTAATTTCACAAGTCAATTTGTCTTAGATGAATTTATGGGCTAAACACCTGTTCCTGCTGGAGCATTTAGAGTGTTTCTCTGCTGATGAGTTGCTGTCTCCATGGCAAGGCATGCCTTAACACAATGGTAGTACAGCCTTAGAAATAAATGGCTTAGACATGCCTGGGAAACCAGAAGAGACTGCACTCTGCACACATCTCTAATGCCAGAGGAAAACACCAAACGCCATCTGGAACCCTGGTGCACGGAGGCTCCCAGAAAGGGCGGCACAGAACTTCCTGGTTGCTGCCTCCGCGAAGAGCTTGTAGGGAGCACCCCACAAGCAAACTTCAGCCTCGGGACCACAGGTAAGACCAACTTTTCTGCTGCAAGTGACCTGCCTGGTGAACTCAGGACACACAGAGACAAAATTCCTCGGACTAGGCACTTCCGGTGTTTACCGGGAGTCCCAAACCCACGGATCCCGGCCCGCAGCAGCTCTCTGCTCCCAGACCCTGTGGGAGAGAGACCTCACCGCCTGGTCAGGTGGGCACTCCTGAGGCTGCAGAGCAGAAGAGACCACCAACACTGCCCACCCCTGCCCACATCCCTGGCCCAAGAGGAAACTGTATACAGCCTCTTGGTTCCCGTGGGGGAGGGCCCGGGAGCGGCAGGACCCCTGCCCCTGAGACACCGCCAGAACCTGAAGGGACAGAACAGATAAACAGTTCTCTGCACACAAATCCCGTGGGAGGGAGAGCTAAACCTACAGAGAGGCAGACATGCCTGGGAAACCAGAAGAGACTGCACTCTGCACACATCTCTGATGCCAGAGGAAAACACCAAATGCCATCTGGAACCCTGGTGCACGGAGGCTCCCAGAAAGGGTGGCGCAGTTCTTCCTGGTTGCAACTACATACGTAAAAGAAACCTTACTAAAGCTCAAAACACACATTGCACCTCATACAATAATAGTGGGAGATTTCAACACCCCACTCTCATCAATGGACAGATCATGGAAACAGAAATTAAACAGTGATGTCGACAGACTAAGAGAAGTCATGAGCCAAATGGACTTAACGGATATGTATAGAACATTCTATCCTAAAGCAAAAGGATATACCTTCTTCTCAGCTCCTCATGGTACTTCCTCCAAAATTGACCATATAATTGGTCAAAAAACGGGCCTCAACAGGTACAGAAAGATAGAAATAATCCCATGCGTGCTATCAGACCACCACGGGCTAAAGCTGGTCTTCAATAACAATAAGGGAAGAATGCCCACATACACGTGGAAATTGAACAATGCTCTAATGATAACCTGGTCAAGGAAGAAATAAAGAAAGAAATTAAAGACTTTTTAGAATTTAATGAAAATGAAGGTACAACATACCCAAACTTATGGGACACAATGAAAGCTGTGCTAAGAGGAAAACTCATAGTCCTGAGTGCCTGAAGAAAGAAACAGGAAAGAGCATATGTCAGCAGCTTGACAGCACACCTAAAATCTCTAGAACAAAAAGAAGCAAATACACCCAGGAGGAGTAGAAGGCAGGAAGTAATCAAACTCAGAGCTGAAATCAACCAAGTAGAAACAAAAAGGACCATAGAAAGAATCAACAGAACCAAAAGTTGGTTCTTTGTGAAAATCAACAAGATAGATAAACCCTTAGCCAGACTAACGAGAGGACACAGAGAGTGTGTCCAAAATAACAAAATCAGAAATGAAAAGGGAGACATAACTACAGATTCAGAGAAAATTCAAAAAAATCATCAGATCTTACTATAAAAGCCTATATTCAACAAAACTTGAAAATCTGCAATAAATGGGCAATTTCCTAGACAGATACCAGGTACCGAAGTTAAATCAGGAACAGATAAACCAGTTAAACAACCCCATAACTCCTATGGAAATAGAAGCAGTCATTAAAGGTCTCCCAACCAAAAAGAGCCCAGGTCCAGACAGGTTTAGTGCAGAATTCTATCAGACCTTCATAGAAGACCTTGTACCAATATTATCCAAACTATTCCACAAAATTGAAACAGATGGATCACTACCGAATTCCTTCTATGAAGCCACAATTACTCTTATACCTAAACCACACAAAGACCCAACAAAGAAAGAGAACTTCAGACCAATTTCCCTTATGAATATCGACGCAAAAATACTCAATAAAATTCTGGCAAACAGAATCCAAGAGCACATCAAAACAATCATCCACCATGATCAAGTAGGCTTCATCCCAGGCATGCAGGGATGGTTTAATATACGGAAAAGCATCAACGTGATCCATTATATAAACAAACTGAAAGAACAAAACCACATGATCATTTAATTAGATGCTGAGAAAGCATTTGACAAAATTCAACACCCCATCATGATAAAAGTCCTGGAAAGAATAGGAATTCAAGGCCCATACCTAAACACAGTAAAAGCCATATACAGCAAACCAGTTGCTAACATTAAACTAAATGGAGAGAAACTTGAAGCAATCCCACTAAAATCAGGGACTAGACAAGGCTGCCCACTCTCTCCCTACTTATTCAATATAGTTCTTGAAGTTCTAGCCAGAGCAATCAGACAACAAAAGGAGATCAAGGGGATAGAGATCGGAAAAGAAGGAGTCAAAATATCACTATTTGCAGATGATATGATAGTATATTTAAGTGATCCCAAAAGTTCCACCAGAGAACTACTAAAGCTGATAAACAACTTCAGCAAAGTGGCTGGGTATAAAATTAACTCAAATAAATCAGTTGCCTTCCTCTATACAAAAGAGAAACAAGCTGAGAACGAAATTAGGGAAACGACACCCTTGATAATAGACTCAAATAATATAAAGTAACTCGGTGTGACTTTAAACAAGCAAGTAAAAGATTTGTACAATAAGAACTTCAAGACTCTGAAGAAAGAAATTGAAGAAGTCCTCAGAAGATGGAAAGATCTCCCATGCACATGGATTGGCAGGATTAATATAGTAAAAATGGCCATTTTACCAAAAGCGATCTACAGATTCAATGCAATCCCCATCAAAATACCAATTCAATTCTTCAAAGAGTTAGACAGAACAATTTACAAATTCATCTGGAATAACAAAAAACCCAGGATAGCTAAAACTATCCTCAACAATAAAAGGACTTCAGGGGGAATCACTATCCCTGAACTCAAGCAGTATTACAGAGCAATAGTGATAAAAACTGCATTGTATTGGTACAGAGACAGACAGATAGACCAATGGAATAGAATTGAAGACCCAGAAATGAACCCACATACCTATGGTCACTTGATTTTTGACAAAGGAGCCAAAACCATCAAATGGAAAAAAGATAGCATTTTCAGCAAATGGTGCTGGTTCAACTGGAGGTCAACAGGTAGAAGAATGCAGATCGATCCATGCTTATCACCCTGTACAAAGCTTAAGTCCAAGTGGATCAAGGACCTCCACATCAAACCAGATACACTCAAACTAATAGAAGAAAAACTAGGGAAGCATCTGGAACACATGGGCACTGGAAAAAATTTCCTGAACAAAACACCAATGGCTTATGCTCTAAGATCAAGAATCGACAAATGGGATCTCATAAAACTGCAAAGCTTCTGTAAGGCAAAGGACACTGTGGTTAGGACAAAACTAACAGATTTAGAAAAGATCTTTACCAATCCCACAACAGATAGAGGCCTTATATCCAAAATATACAAAGAACTCAAGATGTTAGACCACAGGGAAACAAATAACCCTATTAAAAAATGGGGTTTAGAGCTAAACAAAGAATTCACAGCTGAGGAATGCCGAATGGCCAAGAAACACCTAAAGTAATGTTCAACATCTTTAGTCATAAGGGAAATGCAAATAAAAACAACACTGAGATTTCACCTCACACCAGTGAGAATGGCTAAGATCAAAAACTGTGGTGACAGCAGATGCTGGCGAGGATGCGGAGAAAGAGGAACACTCCTCCATTGTTGGTGGGATTGCAGACTGGTAAAACCATTCTGGAAATCAGTCTGGAGGTTCCTCAGAAAATTGGACATTGAACTGCCTGAGGATCTAGCTATACCTCTCTTGGGCATATACCCAAAAGATGCCCCAACATATAAAAAAGACACGTGCTCCACTATGTCCATCGCAGCCTTATTTATTATAGCCAGAAGCTGGAAAGAACCCAGATGCCCTTCAACGGACGAATGGATACAGAAAATGTAGTACATCTACACAATGGAATATTACTCAGCTATCAAAAACAATGACTTTATGAAATTCGTAGGCAAATGGTTGGAACTGGAAAATATCAACCTGAGTGAGGTAACCCAATCACAGAAAAACACACATGATACGCACTCATTGATAAGTGGCTATTAGCCCAAATGCTTGAATTACCCTAGATGCCTAGCACAAATGATACTCAAGACGGATGATCAAAATGTTCATGATTCATTCCTTATTCAAAAGGGGAACAAGAATACCCTTGGCAGGGAATAGAGAGGCAAAGATTAAAACAGAGACAGAAGGAACACCCATTCAGAGCGTGCCCCACATATGGCCCATACATATACAGCCATCCAATTAGACAAGATGGATGAAGCAAAGAAGTGCAGGCCGACAGGAGCCGGATGTAGATCTCTCCCGAGAGACACAGCCAGAATACAGCAAACACAGAGGCGTATGCCAGCAGCAAACCACTGAATTGAGAATAGGACCCCCGTTGAAGGAATCAGAGAAAGAACTGGAAGAGCTTGAAGGGGCTCGAGACCCCATATGTACAACAATGTCAAGCAACCAGAGCTTCCAGGGACTAAGCCACTTCCTAAAGACTATACATGGACTGACCCTGACTCTGACCTCATAGATAGCAATGAATATCCTAGTAAGAGCACCAGTAGAAGGGGAAGCCCTGGGTCCTGCTAAGACTGAACCCCCAGTGAACTAGATTGTTGGGGGGAGGGCGGCAAGGGGGGAGGATGGGGAGGGGAACACCCATAAAGAAGGGGAGGGGAAGGGGGATGTTTGCCCGGAAACTGGGAAAGGGAATAACACTCGAAATGTATATAAGAAATACTCAAGTTAATAAAAAAGAAAAAAAGAAAAAAAGAAAGAAAGAAATGGCTTTGATGCTCCAGAATATTTTAAGTGGTTTCTCAAGTCTCAATCAAGATAGCTTTAAGTGATGGAATATATGCTTTTCTAGGCAGTGATTTGTACCTGTGGCATAATATTTATCAGGTTAACATTTAACATAATATGTAATATATTACCATTTTATATATGTGTATTATATATATATTTTGTAATTTCATGATATATTTTTTCTTACATATGAAAACATAAAATTTGAGATTTCAGGAATTTAAAATGAGGGCATGTCTCAGATAAACTAAGTGCATGTTAACTACTGTCTGATACTTAGATGTTCCAACTATCAATTGCCTCTTGATTTTCACAAGTCCAAAAACACTAGAGAGGAGAGCTGAGAGTCCAGAGTCACAGTCACATTTAGTGTTGGGCATTGGATAGTCACTGTCTGTTAAGCACTGTGATTCTTTCTTAATTTGCCACTGAAAAAGGAGGCCAAGAAGGACACAAAACAAAGAAAGCCAATGGAAGGGAAAGGCCACTCCCTTCTGAGAACTGCCCTTTGAATTTTTCTTCATAAATTTAAAGGAAACAAAAAAAGTTGAGACCTTCAGTTATACACTCAGCTGTGGCCCTGACAACAGGAGCTAAGAAGATAAATACCTGTACTTCTCTATGAGAGCTTACTCATAGGTTCCCAAATATAATAAGCTATTTAAACTTTCCTCAGCCATAAACTTTGCCAATTTGTTCTGTCCTCCCATTTTTATTTACTCCATTCCATGATTTGGGAAGATGCAGACAGTCTTCCAGCGTTGCAGACCATCCAGTCTGCAAAGTGCAAAAATTCAGAAACAGTCAGATGAAAAACCACATTTGTTTCCAGTGACTATTTTCAGACAACTTTAAAAATACATGAAGCCAGAAAGGAAAAGGGCATCCTGATTTTTGGCTTAGCCCTTAGTATTCTGGGACACGTCTAAAAACAGAATAAAAAATAGTGTTAAGTTATCCTGTGGCAAGTATCTTGACTATGAATGAGAAAACTAATGGGAAGCCCTAACACTATGAATGCGTTTGTAATTAGAAAGCTGAGACACTAGTCTTTTATTAATCTAACAATAACAAGACAGAAACCAGTGTAGAAAAGGAAGGGGACAAGGACACCACACTTAGAATACTTTCTCATTAGTTTTAACAAATTAAGAAATGTAAAACAAATTCCAACATTTTCTTAATTTTAGAGAATCTGAATGTTAAGGTTTTTAAGATTTTGTATTTTATTTTATTCTACATATATGAGGCTAGAAGAAGGGGTCAGATTGCCTGGAACTGAAATTACAGATGCTTATAAGTCACATGCAGGGTCTGGGAACTGAACCTGAATCCCCAGGAAGAGCAACAAATGCTCTTAACCAGCACTCCAACTCTCAATGCTAAATTTTAACCATATAAAACATATAAAACACAGAGAGCTTTCACGATCCATCTAGTGTATTGGAAAGTATCCTGTTGTTAGAGCACAAAGACTATCCTGAGATACCGTTCTTCATTTTATATTGACAAGATCCTAGAATCTCGTCCAACATCTTAGGTCTAGTATTTCCTTCTGTACAGTATGTGGCTCTGATGAGAGAATCACTGGTGTGTAGCAAAGGATTTGAGTTAATTTGAATGCATATATACATATGTATTGTATATTATTTGTATATATCTTATATGTATATGTATGATATATATGATCATTTAAAATATATGTACATATATTTATAGATAGATATCTTTGTTGACAACATATTTTAATAGTTTCTTGAGGATTTGGTGAGATAAATAGTTAAAATTTATATAGTATACATATGATTAACTTAAAGAACTTAGTATGCCAATCTTAACAAAGACCTGTAATTTCATGATAATGTACATTAAAATATATTATAATAATTGGATGTATATTTTATATAATTATGTGAATTTTGTAAATGTAATTATATATAATAATTATATATAATATGAGAGGTATTTCTTTCAATTGAAAAACCGTGTAAGCCTTTCAACTTTGAATTTAATAATTTAAACTTTGCCTTCCTGAGCATGAAAATTGAATAGATACTGAGGCATTGTTTCTTTAGTTAAATCTGGACTAAATCTGAAACTCCTCACCTTGTAGGTTCCTAGGAAGGCTGGGCTAAAATGTCATGCACAGTGTCCTATTGAGGGACCAGTAATGCTGGCAGCTAATAGAATCAGATCATTATTTTGTGCCCTGGAGCAAGTCATTTTATATTTTCATATCTGTTCTCCTTGGGAGGATGACTCTCTGTCAGTGTATGTTCTTGAGGAAAAGCTATAAGCACATATGGAACTGTTCTTAAAGCAAAATTTTGTGTTTCCCTGAAAAAAATCTGACAAAAAGAACTCTCTCTCTCTCTCTCTCTCTCTCTCTCTCTCTCTCTCTCTCTCTCTCTCTTTGTGTGTGTGTGTGTGTGTGTGTGTGGGTGTGTGTGTGGGTGTGGGTGTGTGTGTGTGTGGGTGTGTACGTGCGTGCATGCGTGTATGTGGGTGTGGGTGGGTGTGTGTGCGTGCGTGTATGTGTGTGTGTGTTTCTGGCTATTGTGAATAGAGCAGAGATGACTCTGAGTACATGTCCAGGACTGACATAGCTCACGTGATTTATCTGCTTAACCTTTAGAAGTTAAAAGAAGATCAACCACACTGATTTTCATAGTGGAAACTCCCACAAAAATGAATAAGTGTTCCTCTTTCCCACATCTGTACCAGCATTTATTTTCATTTGTTTTCTTCATGTTAGTTTGAGATAATGTCTAAAAGTAGATTTGGATTTTATTCACCTTGTGACTAAGGTTGTTGAACATTTAAACAAAATATTTTATAGACATTTTGTATCACTAATACTTCTGTGCAATTCTATGGCCTATTTTATAATTTGGTTGTTTGTTGTCTTGGGGCTTGTTTTTAGGTGTTTTTGTTTGTTTGAATATCTACACACCAACCAATATTCTGTCAGATGTACAATTGTTAAAGTTATTTTTCTTCTCTATAGTCTGGCTTTTCACTCAGTGATGGTATCTTTGACTGTACAAAGTCTCTAATTTTCATGAGACTTCATTTTTCAGTTATCGTTTTGTACTCTACTTGAATCTTACTCAGAAAGTATTTACCTGTGCCTCTAAATTTTCATGTACTACTGCTTACTCCTCTCTCAAATTGCGACAGCAGGGATTATGCTCATGTCCTTTGATACTTCTAGACTTGAGTGATGTTTGTGGTAAAATGTAGAGACCTATTTTCATTCGTGTACGTGACTATTCCATTTGTTCAACGCTATTTGTTGAAAGTGCTTTCCTTTCACCAAAAATCTAGTGGCTGTAAGATTTGTATTTAGAGCCTCAATTCTATTCCATTTTTGCTCAACATGGTTGCTGTTACAAGGGATCACATCCAAAGATGTGATCCATCTGGAACACAGACATGCCCTGGATTTCAGTATGATCTGACTGGAATACAGACATGGCCTTAGTCCATACCTTTAATCCCTAACAATGAAGGAAATGTTAGTTTGTAGAAGAAAACAGCCATATTTGAAAGTGGCATCTAGTTGAGGGGCAGAAAAGGCGACAAATCAGAGAAAGATTTGATAAACTGAGTCAGAGATAGAATAGATCAACTTATAGGAGAAGAGCAGAGGAAGAGAGGCTACTTAAAAGCAACTAGACAGAAAAAAGTGGTATGGTGTGGTGTATGGTGAGTGGTATGTATAAGTGGCCCCTTTACCAAGACAGTTTCACAGAGACAGGTTGCAGGAAGAACAAGCAAGACATAGGTGAAAACAGAAGGAGACAGAGAATTGACAAACATTGACAAACATACAATGAGGCCAAGCAGAGCAATTCAGTCAGAAGCTGAACGAAACCAGATTGAATCAGTCATCTTGGAATATTAGATTGTATGGAGGCTAGGGATAGTTAGAAAAATGAAGGAAATTCTCTGGGTTCAGCCCAAGCTGTATATTCACATGACTTAGGAATGACTTTTTTACTTCATCTGAGGAAATGAAAGCAACATTTACAGTATACAACCTACATGTGGTATGAATGTGGGAAGATAAATAATGAAACAGAAAGGGCTAAGTAGTTGGGAAATGGTAGGGCATGATAGAAGTGGAAATCCGAAGGGGGTGGGGGGACTAACACTAAAGATTTCAAAAAGTCATAAGAAAACCCAGAAGGAATTTCCTAAAATATATGCATATAACATATAAAATAAGCTTAAATGGAGTTACCCTGCTTTTGTATGGGGATAATTTTATTTGCAGGAGTCATAAGCTATTTAAAAAACACACAGTGTATTACCTACCTTCAGGTTGTGGTAATGTCTAAAAAATAAATTATTATAAGACACATGGTAAATATATGTATGGTTTAATGAAAACACTATGAAGGCCATTGGTAAAAACAGGAAGATGAAATTTAAAAAAGAAAACTAGAAATAAAATGCTGCACATAAAAGATAGGTTCTAAAAACTATCATAAATATGAATGAATTTCCAATATAAAATTATCAGTAGGGAAATAAAAAAACAGCTAAAAACTAAAGGAAACAAAGTTTATCAGCAATTACAAAAAGGGAGGGGGAGTAAAGGAAGGGCAATGCGCTACCTCAATGTTGTTTGAAGCAGGTTTTAGAAGAGATTATCCTAAAAGCTCTACCAAGAAAAAAAAATGTGTTAACAAAAAAATCAAAAGAATCACAATCTTCCAAAACACTCAGGAACAAAAGAAAACACATACAAAAATAAAGTGAAAAGACTCACGGTACAAAACAAAATCTTCTCATAAAGTATAAAAAGCACAGAAGACCATAAATCCCTATAAGTAAATACAAATCATTTAACATTCTTATTTAGACAAAAGAAATTTTTTTCTCTGATAAGACACAAAAGAAAGCAATACGCTGTCTGCTTTCTACACAATAACTATTGCTCACTGAACCTCAAAGAAAACAAATTAAAGAAGCAGAAATAACAAAGAAAATACATTCCAATCAGTATGTCATTAAGCAGTACGAAAAAATCCACAAAATCATAATAATTATACCTCTTCCTACATGGATTGAAAAGTTTTTTTAGATTCAATTTAAAAAATATCTATAAACGGGGGTTGGGGATTTGGCTCAGTGGTAGAATGCTTGCCTAGCAAGCACAAGGCCCTGAGTTCGGTTCCCAGCTCCAAAAAAAAAAAAAATCTATAAACTTAAATTTTAGATGTAACAAAATTTGCAACACATTGAGATATAATTAATACAATTATTTTCTTGAAATGTTCATAGTTTTATATATTAATATAATAGTGAAACTGTGATGTGGTTCTGGAATGGATACTTCAGCATAGATAGGAGAGGAGCTCATGAAATCCTACTCTTAGCTAAGGAGCTAC
This sequence comes from Rattus norvegicus, assembly GCF_021556685.1. Classification (NCBI taxonomy): domain Eukaryota; kingdom Metazoa; phylum Chordata; class Mammalia; order Rodentia; family Muridae; genus Rattus; species Rattus norvegicus. Next base: position 168,899,290 of record NC_141535.1, read on the forward strand.
TGGCAATTTGTGGCTGCTGGGTGAGGGAGAATTGGTGTCTAGTCCAATGCAGCTCATGATAGGGTCATGTTCCACTGGGCGGGTCCAGAACAAAGACCTGAACTCAAATCTTGAAACCATGTAAAGCCTGATCTAGCATTACACATAAGTAATTACAGCATTTTCCCATGAGATTTATAGACCAAGGCTGTAAAATCTGGAAGCTCCTGGGCCAAATGTGCTGGGATAACCAAAAGGAGAAAAAAAAAACCTGTTAAAAAGAAAATACGGACACCTGAGTTTGTCTTTGGACTTTTACACAGGCTCTATGCATATATATGCTCAAGTACAGAGTAAGCAAACACACAGACAAACACACATACCACTTAAACCGGCTAAAAAAACAAAGAGAGGGAGCACATTATGTAATCAACTAACTCAAAAGTTAACAACTAGCAATAATCCTAAAAATATCAAAAGGATATGTTGGATAAATACCATTACAAATATATCCATAGATACATATGAAATATGAATATTACAAAACACTAGAAAACATAAAAACCATTTAGAACTGGATATCCTAGATGACTGTATCATACACATCAGTGGAAATTATAAAATGCAGGTGCACTCACACACTTTTGAAAAGCCATAAATGAGCTAATGTTGCAAAAACTCCTGAAACTGACCCATGAACAGACAAATCTAAACTGATGATTGATTTCCCCATAAAAGAAAAAAATATGTAATCCACCTTTAATCTCCCAAATACCTGTCACAGATTAATTCGAAGCCAGGGCTGCAAAATGTCATGAAGTCTAATAACTTTAATGCAGCTCAAATTATTGCAGGACTTATTAACGCAGGCAATAGCATCAAACTCTTCATGTTGAGAACAATTGCAGTGTCAATCCTGTGAATACCATAGGTGCTTGGACAGAGACACAGAATACAAAACAAGCTCTCCTAAAAATCCTATGTGAAATTCCACTCAAAAACAGAATCTGAAATTTGTGTCAAATTCAGAAAGTATCAGATGGTATAGTTCACTATGAATCGGAATATTAAGTATTAAAATCCACTCATGCTTAATTCTTCTAAGAGATGAAACAAAATCAACAGATTGTTCAGCCGCATGCCCAAGTCATCTGACATAGAGGAAAAATGTATTATTATTATTTCAAAAACACAACACATGAGATCAGAAAGGTTATACCCTCTCTGTATGCAAAACATAAACACACATGCAGCCATATAATCTGTACACTAGTATTCTTGTCCTAGGGAAAGCCACAGATGGACCTCTATCTTTCCAACATTTTCTATTATGTTGTCTTAAAAACTGAAATTTGCTGAGAGGAAACCACTAAGTTCTTCCCATGACAGGAGGATAACGGAGCAAATGAGGACAGCCTATACCGTGAAGTGTTGAGTTGGCATTGTTAGAAATTAAGAAGGAAATCTATCAAAATTACTTACGTAGAAATGTTTTTACCAAGAGAAAATATTTTAGTTACAATTTTTTAGTATTTCATATATGTATACTGTATTTGCATGATTTTACTCTCTCTTCTCTATGTTCAAATCCATCCCATTCTCTCCATTTTCCCTCTAAATTTCATGAGTTTGTCTTTAATTATTGCTTTACACATACATAATTATATGTGACAGATCACAAATATGTTATTATTTCAAAAACTTTATATATGTGTGTGTGTGTATATATGTATATGTATATGTATACACACACACACATATATATATTCAGGAGATTGTGTGTGTATGTGTGTGTGTGTTTATAATCTGCAGAAAGAATCCAGTTGGTAGATGGGAAGACTCTGTTACAAATAATAGTAACATCGCAGGCAGGCACTACCCGAGAATAAACTCAAACTTAATAAGCAAAAGTACACCATAAACAATAGAACAAATCCAAAACAAGTAAGTAAAAAAATCCTTAGTCTTGTTGGTCAAAATTGGTATACATTACACAGATAACAACTTGAGACAGATAATTAAATATTAACAATGTTGTAGTCAATCAACACAGAAACATAGGCAGTCAAGAGGGTGATTTTCAGTCTGATCCACTTCATCCACCGCTTTGCATGGTGATATCACTGTTCCTAAGAAAAGGAGCCATTAAAGTGCCTTCAACCATGTATGCCATGCTGAGTTTGAGCTGAAAGTTCAGATGAGCATTGTGAGTCAGGCTCCTCCAGAAGGGGCCAAGGGGGTCTGCACGTCACCCTTCCTTCTCTCAGATTCCATTCAACGTCTGAGGTTTCTCTCCTTGGCGAATGCTGTGCTTCTCACCAGTACTTTGCACCTACATCCTCAAGGCTGTACACAGGATGATTTTAAAGCTGTGCTCATAACATATAGGTAGATACTTGCATGAGTATCTTTGTCTTTTCTCTAATTTATTTTTTACATTATATTGCCCTATATAAAACAATACTAACTTTAGGGTGTATTTCTTTAGTAGTTTGTCTGTCCCAAGCCTCAGGAAAAGAGTTTTAGACCTCAAAGCGCTCACTCAATCTGCCCTTCAGTTTCTGCCCTTCAACATCCGTGTTCTGGATGCTGACATTTTCCAAATCCAAATGCTTGCTCCGTCTGTACACCTTTATTTAGAAATCATAATAAAAATGAATGTGGACTCCAAGGCATCTTTATGAAATGATACGGATGCAACTCGGTGGCACATCACGTGTCTTACACAGGCAGGCCTTACATGTAGTCCCCGCACAGTGGCACATACCCTGCATTCTTAGCACTCAGAAAGCTGAAGCAGAAGGATCCTGAGTTCCGGGCCAGCCTAGGCTACATTAGTGAGACTTTCAAACAAACAAATGAAGTAACTTCTTGAGACAGATTATGACTCTACAATGTTTTAATTGAAAACACTTTTATAATTTTAAATACACTTACTGAATACAAACTGCATTCAGATGTGTTTATAGAAAATATATAATATCAAATCAATTCTACATCCATATATACATGTATGAATATTAAAAGACCCATTCTTTGTATGGCCAAGAGGGTGAGTGTGCAGTATAGGTCACACTACTAGAAACAGGATCATAAAAGACTTAAATGAGGTTTTTAAGCAAGAAATGGAAGTGATAGGACTTAAGCCACATGAGACTATGTCGGGCGCCCAAGAACGACGCCAGCAAGAACGACGCGCGGCAACAGGATTCTTCTGCGAACAAGCCTTTATTGTACAGCTCTCTTGAACAGGGACAGGGACCCCGAGGGAGGAAAAGGCACTCTTATATATGCTTAGGAGACTCGTGTCGCTACCCGATTGGTGCAAGCCCCAATGCCCAATTTGCATGCCCCGAGAGCGGGCTGTGACGTGCTTGGCTCCTGTGCACTGCGTTCTTCGGGGTGGACAACAGCTGTGCCCAGTTGACTCACTCACAGGAAATCAGCGCCATCTTTGGGCGCAATATGGGCGGCTACCAAAAAGACTAGAAAGTGAACTGCTTAAAATGAAAGATACAAGAAAAATGAAAGAGGAGACAAGATGGAGTCAAGAGCACGGGAGAGCTGAGAAGAGGAGGCCAACAAGATTTTATATGAAAATGTCAATAATCTTATTACTTTGTAAATAAACAAAGACACTGAACCAAATCTAAGTATTACTAGAGCAACTTCAATAGTCTATCACCAGACCAGATGGGAAGGGTGCATTATGTATTTGTTTTTGAAGTTTGAGAACCGGAGAGGTGCTGTAAAGTTTAAAGCCAGCACCCGGGTATTAGAGACAAAAAGAATGCAGGGTTGGAGCTAGCCTCAGCTACACAGGGAGAGCCTGTCACCATCTATCTCAATCTCTATGTCTATGTATAACTAACTCTATGTCTGTCTAATCTGTACGTCTAATCTAAATCTATAATAGTATATTACATATTATTACATACAATTTATTATGTACATAGTATAATGTACATGGATATATTTGAGTATATACATATAAATCTATTCTTTTGTGAACATTCATAATAAAACATTTTAATTTCCAAAACAGGCAAATTCCTACGGATCCTGATAAAACAAGATATTTCTTATTCTTTTCCTATTTCCAACACTGCCCCATTCTTTAAATTGTCTTTAAATAACCAATATTTATATAAATATTTATCAGAAATATAATATCATAGAAGAATTCAAACTATTGAAAACAAGTTTACGACCGCCGGAACCTGAAGGAAACAGACCGGATAAACAGTTCTCTGCACCCAAATCCCGTGGGAGGGAGAGCTAAACCTTCAGAGAGGCAGACAAGCCTGGGAAACCAGAAGAGACTGCTCCCTGCACACACATCTCGGACGCCAGAGGAAAAAGCCAAAGACCATCTGGAACCCTGGTGCACTGAAGCTCCCGGAAGGGGCGGCACAGGTCTTCCTGGTTGCTGCTGCTACAGAGAGCCCGTGGGCAGCACCCCACGAGCGAACTTGAGCCTCGGGACCACAGGTAAGACCAACTTTTCTGCTGCAAGAAAGCTGCCTGGTGAGCTTGGGACACACGGAAGCAGAATTCCTCTAGGACCGGGCACGTTCTGTGTTTACCAGAAGTCCCACACCCGCGGATCCCGGCCCGCAGCAGCTCTCTGCTCCCAGACCCCGTGAGAGAGAGACCCAACCACCTGGTCAGGTGGGCACTCCTGAGGCTGCAGAGCAGAAGAGACCACCAACACTGCTCACCCCTGCCCACATCCCTGGCCCAAGAGGAAACTGTATAAGGCCTCTGGGCTCCCGTGGGGGAGGGCCCAGGAGCGGCAGGACCCCTGCCTGAGACACCTCCGGAACCTGAAGGAAACAGACCGGATAAACAGTTCTCTGCACCCAAATCCCGTGGGAGGGAGAGCTAAACCCTCAGAGAGGCAGACAAGCCTGGGAAACCAGAAGAGACTGCTCTCTGCACACACATCTCGGATGCCAGAGGAAAAAGCCAAAGACCATCTGAAACCCTGGTGCACTGAACCTCCCGGAAACGGGGGCACAGGTCTTCCTGGTTGCTGCTGCTGCAGAGAGCCCGTGGGCAGCACCCCATGAGCGAACTTGAGCCTCGGGACCACAGGTAAGACCAACTTTTCTGCTGCAAGAAAGCTGCCTGGTGAGCTTGGGACACACGGAAGCAGAATTCCTCTAGGACTGGGCACGTTCTGTGTTTACCGGAAGTCCCACACCCGCGGATCCCGGCCCGCAGCAGCTCTCTGCTCCCAGAACCCGCGAGAGAGAGACCCAACCGCCTGGTCAGGTGGGCACTCCTGAGGCTGCAGAGCAGAAGAGACCACCAACACTGCTCACCCCTGCCCACATCCCTGGCCCAAGAGGAAACTGTATAAGGCCTCTGGGCTCCCGTGGGGGAGGGCCCAGGAGCGGCAGGACCCCTGCCTGAGACACCACCGGAACCTGAAGGAAACAGACCGGATAAACAGTTCTCTACACCCAAATCCCGAGGGAGGGAGAGCTAAACCTTCAGAGAGGCAGACAAGCCTGGGAAACCAGAAGAGACTGTTCTCTGCACACACATCTCAGACGCCAGAGGAAAAAGCCAAAGACCATCTGGAACCCTGGTGCACTGAAGCTCCCGGAAGGGGCGGCACAGGTCTTCCTGGTTGCTGCTGCTGCAGAGAGCCCGTGGGCAGCACCCCACGAGCAAACTTGAGCCTCGGGACCACAGGTAAGATCAAATTTTCTGCTGCAAGAAAGCTGCCTGGTGAACTCAAGACACAGGCCCACAGGAACAGCTGAAGACCTGTAGAGAGGAAAAACTACACGCCCGAAAGCAGAACACTCTGTCCCCAGAACTGACTGAAAGAGAGGAAAACAGGTCTACAGCACTCCTGACACACAGGCTTATAGGACAGTCTAGCCACTGTCAGAAATAGCAGAACAAAGTAACACTAGAGATAATCTGATGGTGAGAGGCAAGCGCAGGAACCCAAGCAACAGAAACCAAGACTACATGCCATCATCGGAGCCCAATTCTCCCATCAAAACAAACATGGAATATCCAAACACACCAGAAAAGCAAGATCTTGTTTCAAAATCATTTTTGATCATGATGCTGGAGGACTTCAAGAAAGACGTGAAGAACTCCCTTAGAGAACAAGTAGAAGCCTACAGAGAGGAATCGCAAAAATGCCTGAAAGAATTCCAGGAAAACATAAATAAACAAGTAGAAGCCCATAGAGAGGAGACACAAAAATCCCTGAAAGAATTCCAGGAAAACACAATCAAACAGTTGAAGGAATTAAAAATGGAAATAGAAGCAATCAAGAAAGAACACATGGAAACAACCCTGGATATAGAAAACCAAAAGAAGAGACAAGGAGCTGTAGATACAAGCTTCACCAACAGAATACAAGAGATGGAAGAGAGAATCTCAGGAGCAGAAGATTCCATAGAAATCATTGACTCAACTGTCAAAGATAATGTAAAGCGGAAAAAGCTACTGGTCCAAAATATACAGGAAATCCAGGATTCAATGAGAAGATCAAACCTAAGGATAATAGGTATAGAAGAGAGTGAAGACTCCCAGCTCAAAGGACCAGTAAATATCTTCAACAAAATCATAGAAGAAAACTTCCCTAACCTAAAAAAAAAGAGATACCCATAGACATAAAAGAAGCCTACAGAACTCCAAATAGATTAGACCAGAAAAGTAACACCTCCCGTCACATAATTGTCAAAACACCAAACGCACAAAATAAAGAGAGAATATTAAAAGCAGTAAGGGAAAAAGGTCAAGTAACATATAAATGCAGACCTATCAGAATCACACCAGACTTCTCGCCAGAAACTATGAAGGCCAGAAGATCCTGGACTAATGTCATACAGACCCTAAGAGAACACAAATGCCAGCCCAGGTTACTGTATCCAGCAAAACTCTCAATTAACATTGATGGAGAAACCAAGATATTCCATGACAAAACCAAATTTACACAATATCTTTCTACAAATCCAGCACTACAAAGGATAATAAATGGTAAAGCCCAACATAAGGAGGCAAGCTACAACCTAGGAGAAGCAAGAAACTAATCATCTTGGCAACAAAACAAAGAGAATGAAAGCACACAAACATAACCTCACATCCAAATATGAATATAACAGGAAGCAATAATCACTATTCCTTAATATCTCTCAATATCAATGGCCTCAACTCCCCAATAAAAAGACATAGATTAACAAACTGGATACGCAACGAGGACCCTGCATTCTGCTGCCTATAGGAAACACACCTCAGAGACAAAGACAGACACTACCTCAGAGTGAAAGGCTGGAAAACAACTTTCCAAGCAAATGGTCAGAAGAAGCAAGCTGGAGTAGCCATTCTAATATCAAATAAAATCAATTTCCAACTAAAAGTCATCAAAAAAGATAAGGAAGGACACTTCATATTCATCAAAGGAAAAATCCACCAAGATGAACTCTCAATCCTAAATATCTATGCCCCAAATACAAGGGCACCTACATATGTAAAAGAAACCTTACTAAAGCTCAAAACACACATTGCACCTCACACAATAATAGTGGGAGATTTCAACACCCCACTCTCATCAATGGACAGATCATGGAAACAGAAATTAAACAGTGATGTCGACAGACTAAGAGAAGTCATGAGCCAAATGGACTTAACGGATATTTATAGAACATTCTGTCCTAAAGCAAAAGGATATACCTTCTTCTCAGCTCCTCATGGTACTTTCTCCAAAATTGACCATATAATTGGTCAAAAAACGGGCCTCAACAGGTACAGAAAGATAGAAATAATCCCATGCGTGCTATCGGATCACCACGGCCTAAAACTGGTCTTCAATAACAATAAGGGAAGAATGCCCACATATACGTGGAAATTGAACAATGCTCTACTCAATGATAACCTGGTCAAGGAAGAAATAAAGAAAGAAATTAAAAACTTTTTAGAATTTAATGAAAATGAAGGTACAACATACCCAAACTTATGGGACACAATGAAAGCTGTGCTAAGAGGAAAACTCATAGCGCTGAATGCCTGCAGAAAGAAACAGGAAAGAGCATATGTCAGCAACTTGACAGCACACCTAAAAGCTCTAGAACATAAAGAAGCAAATACACACAGGAAGAGTAGAAGGCAGGAAATAATCAAACTCAGAGCTGAAATCAACCAAGTAGAAACAAAAAGGACCATAGAAAGAATCAACAGAACCAAAAGTTGGTTCTTTGAGAAAATCAACAAGATAGATAAACCCTTAGCCAGACTAACGAGAGGACACAGAGAGTGCGTCCAAATTAACAAAATCAGAAATGAAAAGGGAGACATAACTACAGATTCAGAGGAAATTCAAAAAATCATCAGATCTTACTATAAAAACCTATATTCAACAAAACTTGAAAATCTTCAGGAAATGGACAATTTCCTAGAAAGATACCAGGTATCGAAGTTAAATCAGGAACAGATAAACCAGTTAAACAACCCCATAACTCCTAAGTAAATAGAAGCAGTCATTAAAGGTCTCCCAACCAAAAAGAGCCCAGGTCCAGACGGGTTTAGTGCAGAATTCTATCAAACCATCATAGAAGACCTCATACCAATATTATCCAAACTATTCCACAAAATTGAAACAGATGGAGCACTACCGAATTCCTTCTATGAAGCCACAATTACTCTTATACCTAAACCACACAAAGACACAACAAAGAAAGAGAATTTCAGACCAATTTCCCTTATGAATATCGATGCAAAAATACTCAATAAAATTCTGGCAAACCGAATTCAAGAGCACATCAAAACATGATCCACCATGATCAAGTAGGCTTCATCCCAGGCATGCAGGGATGGTTTAATATGCGGAAAACCATCAACGTGATCCATTATATAAACAAACTGAAAGAACAGAAACACATGATCATTTCATTAGATGCTGAGAAAGCATTTGACTAAATTCAACACCCCTTCATGATAAAATCCTGGAAAGAATAGGAATTCAAGGCCCATACCTAAACATAGTAAAAGCCTTATACAGCAAACCAGTTGCTAACATTAAACTAAATGGAAAGAAACTTGAAGCAATCCCACTAAAATCAGGGACTAGACAAGGCTGCCCACTCTCTCCCTACTTATTCAATATAGTTCTTGAAGTTCTAGCCAGAGCAATCAGACAACAAAAGGAGATCAAGGGGATACAGATCGGAAAAGAAGAGGTCAAAATATCACTATTTGCAGATGACATGATAGTATATTTAAGTGATCCCAAAAGTTCCACCAGAGAACTACTAAAGCTGATAAACAACTTCAGCAAAGTGGCTGGGTATAAAATTAACTCACATAAATCAGTTGCCTTCCTCTATACAAAAGAGAAACAAGCCGAGAAAGAAATTAGGGAAACGACACCCTTCATAATAGACCCAAATAATATTAAGTACCTCGGTGTGACTTTAACCAAGCAAGTAAAGGTCCTGCTAAGACTGAACCCCCGGTGAACTAGTCTATGGGGGGAGGGCGGCAATGGGGGGAGGGTTGGGAGGGGAACACCCATAAGGTAGGTTAGGGGGGAGGGGGATGTTTGCCCGGAAACCGGGAAAGGGAATAACACTCGAAATGTATATAAGAAATACTCAAGTTAATAATAAAAAAAAAAAAGAACTTCAAGACACTGAGGAAAGAAATTGAAGAAGACCTCAGAAGATGGAAAGATCTCCCATGCTCATGGATTGGCAGGATTAATATAGTAAAAATGGCCATTTTACCAAAAGCAATCTACAGATTCAATGCAATCCCCATCAAAATACCAATCCAATTCTTCAAAGAGTTAGACAGAACAATTTGCAAATTCATCTGGAATAACAAAAAACCCAGGATAGCTAAAGCTATCCTCAACAATAAAAGGACTTCAGGGGGAATCACTATCCCTGAACTCAAGCAGTACTACAGAGCAATAGTGATAAAAACTGCATTGTATTGGTACAGAGACAGACAGATAGACCAATGGAATAGAATTGAAGACCCAGAAATGAACCCACACACCTATGGTCACTTGATTTTTGACAAAGGAGCCAAAACCATCAAATGGAAAAAAGATAGCATTTTCAGCAAATGGTGCTGGTTCAACTGGAGGGTAACATGTAGAAGAATGCAGATCGATCCATCCTTATCACCCTGTACAAAGCTTAAGTCCAAGTGGATCAAGGACCTCCACATCAAACCAGATACACTCAAACTAATAGAAGAAAAACTAGGGAAGCATCTGGAACACATGGGCACTGGAAAAAATTTCCTGAACAAAACACCAATGGCTTATGCTCTAAGATCAAGAATTGACAAATGGGATCTCATAAAACTGCAAAGCTTCTGTAAGGCAAAGGACACTGTGGTTAGGACAAAACGGCAACCAACAGATTGGGAAAAGATCTTTACCAATCCTACAACAGATAGAGGCCTTATATCCAAAATATACAAAGAACTCAAGAAGTTAGACCACAGGGAAACAAATAACCCTATTAAAAAATGGGGTTCAGAGCTAAACAAAGAATTCACAGCTGAGGAATGCCGAATGGCTGAGAAACACCTAAAGAAATGTTCAACATCTTTAGTCATAAGGGAAATGCAAATCAAAACAACCCTGAGATTTCACCTCACACCAGTGAGAATGGCTAAGATCAAAAACTCAGGTGACAGCAGATAGGGCGAGGATGTGGAGAAAGAGGAACACTCCTCCATTGTTGGTGGGGTTGCAGACTGGTACAACTATTCTGGAAATCAGTGTGGAGGTTCCTCAGAAAATTGGACATTGAACTGCCTGAGGATCCAGCTATACCTCTCTTGGGCATATACCCAAAAGATTCCTCAACATACAAAAGAGACACGTGCTCCACTATGTTCATCGCAGCCTTATTTATAATAGCCAGAAACTGGAAAGAACCCAGATGCCCTTCAACAGAGGAATGGATATAGAAAATGTGGTACATCTACACAATGGAATATTACTCAGCTATCAAAAACAACGAGTTTATGAAATTCGTAGGCAAATGGTTGGAACTGGAAAATATCATCCTGAGTGAGCTAACCCAATCACAGAAAGACATACATGGTATGCACTCATTGATAAGTGGCTATTAGCCCAAATGCTTGAATTACCCTAGATCCCTAGAACAAACGAAACTCAAGACGGATGATCAAAATGTGAATGCTTCACTCCTTCTTTAAATGAGGAAAAAGAATACCCTTGGCAGGGAAGGGAGAGGCAAAGATTAAAACAGAGACTGAAGGAACACCCATTCAGAGCCTGCCCCACATGTGGCCCATACATATACAGCCACCCAATTAGACAAGATGGATGAAGCAAAGAAGTGCAGACTGACAGGAGCCGGATGTAGATCGCTCCTGAGAGACACAGCCAGAATACAGCAAATACAGAGGCGAATGCCAGCAGCAAACCACTGAACTGAGAATAGGTCCCCCGTTGAAGGAATCAGAGAAAGAACTGGAAGAGCTTGAAGGGGCTCGAGACCCCAAAAGTACAACAATGTCAAGCAACCAGAGCTTCCAGGGACTAAGCCACTACCTAAAGACTATACATGGACTGACCCTGGACCCTGACCCCATAGGTAGCAATGAATAACCTAGTAAGAGCACCAGTGGAAGGGTAAGCCCTGGGTCCTGCTAAGACTGAACCCCCAGTGAACTAGACTATGGGGGGAGGGCGGCAATGGTGGGAGGGTTGGGAGGGGAACACCCATAAGGAAGGGGAGGGGGGAGGGGGATGTTTGCCCGGAAACCGGGAAAGGGAATAACACTTGAAATGTATATAAGAAATACTCAAGTTAATAAAAAAAAAAAAGAAAAAAAAAAAGAAAACAAGTTTACAAAATACAGCAAATAACTTGTTTCATAAAATGAAAACAAAACAAAATGAAATGAATATTAAAGTATCACCTTCAAGATACCACTCCAGTTAGTTTTCATTTTTGTATATATTTGTTATTTTCAGCCAATTTATTATTTACATATTTTCTAATAGCAAGAATATGACAAAAATAAATGCAACAGATATTCATATTATTTATCAACATTGATCTACTTTTAATACTGTACTTTCTCTCCTGAGATATCCAGGGATTGGTTGCTAAGAAACATGCGGCAAATGGGTAACTTTGGCAGACTCAAGCCAAAGTGTGCCCTTGAATAATTATACCATACAATAGACTTTGTATAAAAGAGGTTTACTGGGGGGAAGGGAGGAGAGAGAGAATCTGGGAAAAGAGTAGAGGCAGGCAAGTGGATATGTAAACAGGCAGACAGAAATGGACGGTAGAGAGGGAGGGAGCTGCAGCATGGTACAGGCCCTTTCATTGGAGCACACATCTGTCACACCTGGTAACTGTAGATCATGTCAAAAGCAATTGCTAGGTCCCTGAGGGCAGGCCAGCAGAGTCACCTGTACGTTAGATGCTAACACTAGTACTTTAGAGTCATTAAAGACACAATCACATACTAACATTTATACCTAAGCAATTGTTGCCTATGTCCTAAATGAGAGCATTTTCCTTATAAAAATACAATGTGTCTTTCACACCCATGACACCTCGCATTAATATAGCAATATGACCTGGTATACTGATTTTTATACCTACAATTTTCTAGTTATCTCAGATTTTATGAAAGCCAATAAAAGCTGGCCAACCCAAAGTATGTGTTTATAAATTTACATCTTTCTATACTAAAATATGAAGCTAAATCTCTTTTGGTTAAAAAACAAAAACAAAACAAAACCTGATATAGGTAAGCTTAGATCCTTAAAATACCTTGAGAATGCCAAGGTGAGAACAGGGAGGTTTGAGCAGAGGGTGAGCAGACTTGACTGTGGTTTAAAATAGTGTAGAGTTGATGACAGATACAGATGGGGTCCTGCACAAGTCTAGTTGGTGGAGAGAGGGAGATCAGCGTCCATGAAAGCATCATACCTATGCTCATGTCTGAGGGCTTAGGAGGGTCTCGAAGCTTCAGCTGTGGAAGGGAAAAGACAAGAGATGATATCTGCTATTCTATTTCCATTATTATCTATAAAAGTAAAGCAAAAACAATTTTAGCGTTCCTTTTCTTGATATTATAGACATAGTGGTCCTTATTTTTATCTCTAATACTTTTTTTTTTGGTTCTTTTTTTCGGAGCTGGGGACCGAACCCAGGGCCTTGTGCTTCCTAGGTAAGCGCTCTACCACTGAGCTAAATCCCCAGCCCCCATCTCTAATACTTTTAAGGGACAGCTAGAATGTTTCAGAGGAGAAGTTAGCTTTCCAGATTATAGCATTCAGCACTCACTCCTCTCCCTTCCCTCCAAACAATCCTCTTTTACACCGGGTCTGTTGGTCAGTGTCATTACTCAGGGATGCACCTTGATTCTCTCCAATCCCTATTCTGTTCGCAAGAGATGGCAGATTTAATTTAACTCTAGTTAGCCACAGAGAGCTGTAGAGCCCTGAACCGCCTCTCAGATGAAATCTTGACAACAGATTGAAAATTACAGGAAGCTCATAATCAAAACCCAAAATGAGACAGTGAAGAGAGGCAGACATTTGTAAAACCTCGAAGCTCATCTGCTGCCCTTGCCCAGCCACCTGGCTGCTGGGACATAACTTCCCTGAAGGCTGTGAGAACTCAGAAGTATCCTGATGGGGCTCTAGGTCTGTATACTCCCTGAAGATGAATGATGTAGAGGCAAAAGCAGAGAAACCTCTGACTAGCTCACCTCCTCTATGTGTTTTTCCAGAGGAAGCAAAGATTGAGCCTTGATGAGGTATGGGCTTGATGAGGGATGCAGAAGCAGATGTCCTGCCTGGATGTTTAAGGACGCTCCTTGTTCCTGTGACCTTATTTTTCATTTCAGTAAGATATCCGGGGCAGAGATGAGCAATCATCTTCTGCAGTGCCTTAAACATTCTCAATCAAATCTTCCCAGGACGGCATCTATTTCTATTAGTTTTTGAAAAATATCTTCATCCAGATTTCTTGCTGGGACAACAAAGCAAAAATAATGCTGATCACACTATATACTCTTTTAAATAACTTTGGAATCACAGGGCTCCCTTTACAGTTCTTATGAGGGGGTTACACAAATAGAACTTAAAAATTAATATGTTGAGGTAACACAGACCCAAAAGGATATACATGGTCTGTACTCACTAATAAGTGGATATTAGCTAGTAAGTACAGAATATCTAGGACACGACCCAAAGAATTTAAGAAGTTGAACAGGCAGAGATTCCAAGTGAGGATGCTTCAATTCCACTTAGTAGGGGGAAGAAAGTAGTCACTGAAGGAGAGGGAGTGAGGGATTTGGGCAGGAGAGGGGAGAGGGAGGAGAGAAGGGAAACAGGATCAGGTATGGGGGTGGGGACAGGAAAGAAGCCCAGAAGGACAGCAGAATGATTGGAAATATGCACCCTTGGGAGCCAATGTGAGCAGCCTGAGCTGAAATGCCCAACAGGGAGGAGATGGAACCTTCAGAGACTGTCTCCAGTAGTAAAGTAGCATCCTGAGTGCAGGGATGGTGACACCAACCCACGTATAATACTTTCTACCCAAAATTGCTCCTTCCTAAAAGAAATGAAGGGACAAAAATGAAAGAGAGTTTAACATGATGGATGATCAGTGATGGGCCAACTTGGGATTCATCCCATGGGCAGGCACCTGTCCCTGGCACTATCATTGATGCTATGTTGCACTTGCAAACAGGAGCCTAGAAAGACTGTCCTTTGAAAGGCTCTATCAGCAGCTGACTGAGACAGGTGTAGATATTCAAATCCAAGCATTGGACCGAGGTAAGTGACCAGTGACTCCTATTGAAGAATGAGGGGAAGGACTACAGGAACTGATTGGGATGTCAGCCCCATAGGAATACCAAAATTGTCAACTAACTGGGACTCTCCCAGAGAGCAACCAACCAAGCAAAGAGTTTACATGGGCCCCTGCTCAAATGTAGCAGAGGGCTGCTTTGTCTGGGTTCAGTGGGAGAGTATGTGCCTAATCCTGTAAAGAATCGATGAGCCAGAGTGGAAGGATATGAGGGGGAACTCTCTCAGAGATGAAGGGGATGGGGGTGGAGAACTCTGCAAAGGGGTGCTAGGAAGGAGGCTCCATTAGGAATGTAAATAGATAAAATTAATAAATAATAATAATAATAGAAACATAATTTGAAGCCAAAACTTAATAGGAATCCATTTTATGAGGCAGAAATCTCACGTTCTAGAATTTCATCATCTAAAATTTTCATCATATAAAATTTCTAGAAATTTCTAGAATTTTCATCGTATAAAAACAAATACTTTTTTTAGAGTAGAAGCTTCACTATGTGGTAATACTCATGCCTTCTCCATTGTTGTTGGCTGTGTCACAGCAGTGAATTCTTCACTGATGTCCTAACTAGAGCAGAGTGGTCTATCCTAAAAAGGAAAGCATCTTGGTCCTGTGCAGAGCTCTTTCGGCCTACGAGAGATCCTGCAGGATGACAGGAGGCATGAACAGCCCAGGGAGCTACACATCTGACCTTCTTTGCTGTTAGCCAGTGACAAAAGTCTTTCAGCAGAACAATTATGAGGCTGTGCTCCACAGGGCCATTTGAGAGCAGTGGGAACTCACTGGTGAGAAGCTGGCTTTGAATGCTTGTTCAGGGAAGACAGAAACCCTTTCTTCAAGATGAGAATGGTTGGGAGGAAGGTGCACTTCAGAAAGAGTCAAGTTTGCTACTAATGACCTAATTAGTGAAAAAGCAGTGTAACCTGCCATTAAACTCTTGAATCTGGAATTCTCTAAGGAAAGTTCAAATTAGAAAGGGAAAAGCAGAGCCTAATACCAATTCAATTAGTAGCAGCAACAAAAGCTAATTTATTTTAAAAGTCAGGGGCAATAATTTATGATTGTGTTGAAATGGCATTTCAAATACTTATATTCTTTAAATTTGAATGCAGACTTCTTTTAGATTTTTCATGTGGTGGTTCATCCAAATGTCTCTGTGAAAGGGTAACTACTAAGAAAACTCATCTCAAATACTAATATTAGAAATTAAATCAACATATATTAAGGAGATCTTTTTCCAGTGACCATAATCTCCTTTGTATATATAGCATTGTTACATGGGTTCAGTCTCTCTTGGGAAGGATGCACATTCAAAAATGTCTTTGTGCTGACACACATTCTAGCATCTAGTACAGTCTATGGGGCTACAGTTGCTATGGCAACTGCTTTCTTAGAAGATCTCTTGCACATAATAATTTTCTGGCTTTTTCCATTCCAGTCAATGCTTTAGACCTTGCTAAGGAAGGACAAATCAAACCATTTACACGTAATTGGTCATGTCCAGGAGTATCTATTATTTTTGAATTTCATTGATACATTAGTTTAATTTGAACCTACCATGAGACTAATTAAGGGGAAGCAATCACAGAAAGTGAGCTGTTGTATCGGGCAGTGCAAAAAGAATTCAGCAATTTATTATTTTCTTCAAATGAATGATTATGTGCCCAGCAATTGCTGCTAAATGCTTATGTAAATTTCATCTTATTTTAATTTGGCACTGACATAAATATATCCATATTAATTAATTGAGTAGAATTAAAAGTCTAAGAGTCAAGTAAGCATTAGAGTAAATTGATTTTCAAAAAGGATGCCAAGACAATGCAGTATTTTTATAAGTGATGCAGGAAATAGTCAGTCTGTAAATAAACAAAATTATCAAACTGTACCTCCACCTTATTTCCGAATTCAGAAAGTCATAGACATAAATGTAAAAATTATAATTATAGAATACACTAAAAAATGAGAAAATACTTATGATTAAGCAAGAGTTTTCCCAAGTGACAAGGCAAAACATTAATAAACTGATCATATAAACTTAAACTTCCATACCACAAAGAACACCATCAGGGCATAGTAAAGACAGTCTCCAGAATGGAAGAAAATTTTGAAAATTTTATGTATGATAAAAGACATGAATAATTTCTTCAAAGAATCAATAGAGGTGGAGAATTAATACATAGTTGTGTCTTTAGAAGAGAATAAGTAAAAAACACAAGGAAAAACCATTACATAGTCAGAATTGTGTCTGGAACAAATATAGACATTATATCAGTTATTAGTAAGATATCAGTTATTAGTAGACAGAATGGTGATCTATTTCAGATGGGTACAGATCTTACCTAGGCACTCTGGGGAAAGTTAATTCTTAAATGTTGAAATTAAGGTCCTGGGCAATCAACCAATTCCAATCCTGAAAATATTTACATATGATTAAGAATATATACATGTGTGTGTGTGTGTGTGTGTGTGTGTATGTTAAAGATTTATTGCATACACTGCAATTGTCTTCAGACACACAAGAAGAGGGCATCAGATCTCATTACAGATGGTTGCAAGTCACAATGTGGTTGCTAGGATTTGTACTCAGGACCTCTGGAAGAGTTCCCTGAACTCTTACATACAAATGTTCATTGCAGCATTAATTATCATATCCTAAAGGTAGACCACTCAAAGATCCATATTGGATGAACAAATAAACAAGTGATTTTGATAATAAAAATTATGAACCTTGACACAATTGCCAAAGGAGAAAAGACAGTCATAGAGAATGACCTGCCACATGATCCCATTCCTCAGAAATATCCAATAAAGACAAATCAGTGAAAACAGAAAATGAGCTTGTTGTCCAAAAACTGAGGATAAAAAGGAGTGAGTAGAGTTGACCACAGCATGACAGACATGCTATGGAACTGGAGAGTTCCACATGATGCCACATGATTTAAACATGTTGAGATTTTTTCATATGGAAATTATGTCCCAATGATCTTACCCAAAAACATCGTTTGAAGAGAATCTTTGACTCATAATGAGACCTGACCATCATTTGACACTTAAGTATTCATTCCAAAGATGAGAACATCATAGCAAAGGCCAGTGTAGTCTATGTTAACTGTTTAAGAGTTTAAAGTAAGACTGACTTCGAATTTAGTCTAGCTTTCCTCTCAATATCAAACACATATGTAAGCAGGTTCCTCAGCCTGTCTTTTTCTCCCAAGTAACATCCCTATGATGTATGCTTTCTATTCAAAGAAAAGCTGAGAAGATTGTCCACTTAGTTCAGCATTCCAACCCATAACTATTAGTCAGAAATGTAAACTGCGTCTGCATTTCAGGATGGTATTTTAGAACATAGATCGTAGGTCTCGATTTAGATTTAAATTTAAATTGAGACTTAGAAAGTTGTTCTTTCTGGCTTAGTTTATGAACAGAGGTGGAGACTCTAAACAAGTGATCTGATTTCTTGTGCATTGGTAATATTTATTAAATAAAATTCTGAAATCATATTTGGAGAGCCAGTTGAACAAAGGCATGCAATATTCTTAGCTGAGTATCCAACTGATCAATCAATGTAAAGGTAAAAGGAAACAACAAGCAGGATGAGGAGTGTCAGGATGAAGTCTAAGTCCCTGAAGTATTGTTAGCTAAAGGGTTTATGTCTGTGTTCTAAGGTTTCTACTATCATCATGAGAATGTGTGTGAATAATGCATTATTGTGGTAGTGAATGAGTTCTCCCACTTCTGTGATGATCTACACACACACACACACACACACACACACACACACACACACACACACTCACAGGAGAACCCACTGAGAACACTTGTAGAAAACAGCCTAAAAGGAAGGCCATGGATATAAGCAGGAACCATGCTTAAGCTCCTTTGATCACTCTCCTGTAATGCTGATTTACTCTTATTCCATGCATCCCGATTCCCACTAAGGAGAAACAAAGGAGATTATTGGCACAGTCAACATTTTGGAGAAGCGAACCATAGGGTTTAATTATAAATTCCGAAAAGTTTGCTTCCTTCACAAAATGTATAATACATTAAGTATAAGAAAACAAGTCTCAGGAAGAAAAGCTAAAAATATGTTGCTCTTCAGCTTTATAAAATGACATGATTTCATTAAATATTCATTATTTCTTATATGATTAGCATGTAAAAAATACAATGGTGTTTTCTCAAAGTAATACTTGTTCATTTCTCTCTGAGATGTGGATGATTTCAGGGGTACACACCAATTATTATAGAGGGCAGAATTAAGCCTGAGAGAGGATGGCATGAAACTGTCAGTGACTTGAGGCCAGAAGTAATCCCATTAAATCATCAAAACTGTATGTGGGAGAAGCTTGTATTCTAATATATGGATAAAACATGGGTAGCATGGAGGGCCATGAAAACGCAATAAGAATAAGAAGACCCCAGACTCTCTCTTTAAGTGTATTTTTAATAACATCATTATTGAGCAATGATTCATATATTATAAAATGCATTTAAAAAGAGAAAAAACTGCTGAAATTGCAAAGCTCACAATCTTTCCTGCAAAGTGCAACTTTGTTCTGACTTGAAGATGACAGTGTGATTACAAATGACTATTGTACCAAGAAAAAGAGAGGAAACTATGAACTTCATGCCGTAGATGTCAACATTCTACAAAAGTGATGATAAAATCAGGCAGAAACAAACTCGATTCTTTAAGTTGGAACAACAAAAGTCTAGGTTCTTGTATCTTCAGGATTAATCGTCTTCCAATCTCAGCCATGAGAATCACACCATAAATTACCCCTGCAAAAGCTTTGTTCAAATTCCAGACCTGTCATTTTTATTAGCGATGTGACTTTAGATTGAACAATTCAAAGATTCCATTTCCCCATACAGATGGTACAAAGTTTGCATATAATATTTAGAAAGTGTTTTTTCTCAGTGTGTCCTTCCACCCTGAAATGGCACCTATCTTTCCTTTCTTCTGATTGTCCCTCTCCATCCCTAAAATCCTCAGAAGCATAGAAAATGACACAAATCTTAACAAACTTAAGTTTGAATATTCTGATACATAGTGCTTCTATGTGCCAAGTGATTCTAAAAGAAGAAGTTGTTTAGTTCTTCAAGGAGACAGAGAAAGAAGGGTAGGGAAAGAGAACAAAGAGAACACACTGAAGAAACAAAGAACTAAGCAGCAAACACCATTTCGCTGTAGGGATCCCATTCCTCAGTCTTTTTTTTTTTTTTTTATTAACTTGAGTATTTCTTATATACATTTCGAATGTTATTCCCTTTCCCGGTTTCCGGGCAAACATCCCCCTCCCCCCTCCCCTTCCTTATGGGTGTTCCCCTCCCAACCCTCCCCCCATTGCCGCCCTCCCCCCATAGACTAGTTCACTGGGGGTTCAGTCTTAGCAGGACCCAGGGCTTCCCCTTCCACTGGTGCTCTTACTAGGATATTCATTGCTACATTCCTCAGTCTTACAATACAATACTTCTTCCTCCTCTCCAGCAATGATCCCTGAGCCTTCCGGAGAGGGTGTGGTACTTGTGTCTCATTTAGAGTCGCTTCATAGTCTTTTATTCTCTGTAGGTTTTACAGTAGTGGGAATCTCTTTATAAATCTCCATCTACTGGAAAATAAAAGGGCCTTCTCTGATGAGGTTTTAGAGAGGCATTAATCACGGAGGACAGAGATAAGATTTTAGAGACTAGTGCATTACTATATCCATTGCACACATGAATTTGCAGTTCACAGAAGACCTTCACAAGGTCAAGAGAGCCAACGTCCGAGCACATATGGGGGAAGAGCGCACAAAACAATTACAGTTTTCCAGGCCAGAATTATTCTTAGACTTACTTCCAGTTAAAACGGCAACTCCTATATATGCATGCAACTCACGTTATATGGACCGAGTAGGTTATAAATATAATTCATATGTATTAATTTTATAAATAAGTATAGATATGAATTATATCTATAACATATATTATATACAAATATTTATATGTATAAGAACATATTTATAACCTATAAACATATAAATATAAACATATATAACATGAAAATATGTAAGAACAATTAAAGGAAAAAAGCTATGAATTTGAGAGAGAACAAGGGGGTACATGGAAGTTGTTGGATGATGAAAGAGGAAGGGAGAAATAATGTAATTATACTTTAATCTAAAAATTATTAATTTTAAAAATGAGCTTGTTTCCTTCTGAAGCAGCTGCTATTATGCATGGGAGGATATTTTTATCATGGGATGCTAGAGAAGGAGCATGGCAAAATAAATACTTTTCGGCTTTGGTGTGAGTAAGCAATAAAGAGGTGGATGCTCGAAGCCAACCATTGAACTGAGCATGGAGTCCCCATTGGAGGGGTTAGAGAAAGGAATAAAGGAGATTTTGGGGAGGGTTGCAACCCCATAAGAACAACAATACCAACCAACCAGAGGTTCCAGGGACTAAACCATCATCCAAAGAGTCCACATGGACAGACCCATGGCTCCAACTGCATAGGTAGCAAAGGATGCCTTTATTTAGCACCAATGGGAGGAAAGGCACTTGGTCCCACTAAGGCTGGACCCCCACCCCCTGTGTAGGGCACAGACAGGGTGGAGAGGCAGCACAGGGAGAATGGATGGGTGGGGGAACACCCTCATAGAAGAAGGGGAGTAGGGTGTGATAGAGGTTTATGGATTGGAAACCAGAAAAGGGGATGGCATTGAAATGTAAATAAACAGTGTCCAATTAAAAAAATTAAAAGAAAAAGGCAATGTAAACAACTCAAAGCAATTTACAAGGCTTATGTTTCAGTAAACCAAACTGTAGGACAGGAATTTCCTTAGGTAGGTGATTCAAAACTATGGTTTCAAAGGACCTTGTAGGTTGCCAAGAATATTCCTTAAAATATTTCAACTTAATGGAATATGTTAAATGATTCATCCAAAAATACCATGCTCTGATTCAACTTGTGCATTCTCAAAGCTTTAGAATGATAAAAATAAAGGTACTTTTATTACCTTTATTTACATTTTAGGAGATATGAACTAACATCCCATGCCAAGCCTCACATACCACACGTAGATGGGAAGAACAGAGTGGGAGACAAGTAGCCTCTTGTCCAGCTACACTTGGAGTATTTCTCTACACAAATACTCTTCTCGTTTCAGGACAGGACACAATGTGATTCCCAATTGTCTTAAAGATGTTTCCTTTCTCTGCCTCATACCTGGTTTGTATATGGGTTTCACTGATTATTATTGTCTTCTAATTATTTTATACAAATCCCTACCAAAATCCAGAAACTGTAGACTGAAGCTCATGAAGAACAGCAGGGGACATTTGCAGACTACTAAGGTTCACGTGGACAATTTTGCTTTGTGTGTGGATGTGCTTATGTTGATGTCTGCGTATGTGCAGAAAAGTGTTCATGTATGTCCATGTGTGCATCAGAGGACAAATTGCCTTTTATTTCCTAGGCACTGTCCACCTTTTATTTGAGGCAGGTCTCTCATCGGCCTAGAAATTTGCCAGGTAGGCAACAAAATGTTTCCAGGGATTCAGTGCTTCCACTTCTCAAATTGTCATCTCTCGAGTGACATGTACTTGCTGCTGTGTCTGGACTTTTAGATGGGGTGTGGGAATCTGGACTCTGGCCTTTATATTTGTAAAGCAAGTATTTTCTCTACTGTGCTGCCTTCCCAGACAGTACCACTTTAAAGTACAAACTTTTGTCAGCTGCATTTTGTGAGGAAATTGAATGAAACTTGACAATTTCACCCATTCTGATGTATTATTTGAAGACAAAACTGATACAGCTTTTAGAAAATTCTCAGTTCGAATACTAACACCAGAAAGGAACAACTCTGTTCTGCCGAAGATAACATAGTCAAATTCTGAAAGAGTCATGAATACATAAAAACATTTTCAGTCATCCCATGTTGTTTTATCTTTCATTTCCCTGAAGTCACTTTTATAAATAGTGGTAAGCAAAGATAAGATAAAATTTACCCCAGTCATCATTTCTAGTAGAATACTCTAGATTTAAGTGGTCATCACTGCTATTCAGTTCTAGAGCTGTTTCGACATGCAGAACACAAACTTCATCCCAAAGAAACAACAATGACTCCTTGCTTCCCTAGCCCTTGGTCATCTTTAGCACACTTACATATTCTCTGAGTTCCTCTATTCTGGGAATCACACTTAAGAGTCATATAGGTGTGTCTTGGTGTCTGTTTTATTTTCCCCCACATGTTTTTCCAAACTGTTGTCATTTGTTTCTGTACTGTCCACCACAGGTCCACATACACAGTCAATACTGATCCCCTACCCCATTGTGCTACTGAGAGGTGATGGACTCCACAAGTAGTAGGAGCTACAAAGAGGAAATTAAGTCATTGTGGATATGAACTAGCAGGGGAGAGCAAGATCAGACCCTTTCTTTCTTCTTCATTTTCTCCCTAGGCACACCATGACATAAGCAGCTTCCTCTAAAACGCATATACAAAGTTGGATGTTTGTTTGATAAACAAAAAGTCAACCTACTACATATAGAATAGAGGCTTCTTTTTTAGGTTGAATTTCTCAGGCTATTTTTTTATATATATTAATGAAAAGTGGACTTTGACCAAAGGTCACTCATGTGAAACATGCTTCAGGATTTTATTTATTTTGGTAGTTGAACTTTATAAGGTAGTTTTATTTATATATATTTTAGTTTTGTCAACAGACAGAAACAAGGGCTTCATGCATGCTAGGTAAGTGACCTACTACTGAATTATAACCCCAACCCTCCCTGCAATGTATGTAAATTATATATATTCATTACCTGTTGGTACATTTAATTATTTTCCTACATTTTAAGTAAGGGAAGTTCAGTAAGATGGACAGAAGTTCAGACTTCTGATGGTTATTGATACCTTTTTAGAACAGAGCCTCAGGACCTTTAAAATAATCTAATAGTCTCTTGTACCAGTTAGATGATAATTCTCTCATGGTTGGCCCAGTAATTAGAAGTTAAGCAACTTACATTCCTTTACCTTTCCTCTACTATATTTCTTCTTCCTATGTTCAGCTTGGTGCTTTCTATAACAATGATCCTATAGACTCATATATTTGCTTAGTGATCAGCAAGTGGCACCATTTAAAAGGATTAAGAGGATTATAAAATGTGGCCATGTGGGAGTAGGTGTGGCCTTATTGGAAAAACTGTGTCACTGAGGGCAGACTTTAAATTCTCAAAGCCTGCCTGCATGCTGCCATGCTCCCTCCCATAATAATGAACTAACCCTCTGAAACTGTAAGGAAGCCTCTAGTTAAATACCTTCTTTCATAAGAATCACCTTGGTCATGGTTTCTCTATACAGTAATAGACAGGTGACTAAGACATTGCTTTTAATCAACTCTTCAGAATATATTTCTGCCAAAACTAAATAGTAGGCTAAACAAGAGAAATCTTAGGACTTTTCAAAGAAACATTGGCTCAGTAAGGGTCATGCTATTTAATTTCCTTTCAATCACATGGAATATTAGATAGTTACTGGTTTTAATGAAAATGAAAGCTGAGGTTTGCTAGGCACTAGTTAATCACATTTGCATTATCTCTGTTGATCAAAAGAAAATGAATTTTTATATCTACTTCAGTGCAAGTTAAGAAAATATAGCTCTAGCATAAGTTCTAAAAAAATACTTTGTGTTTCAGAGTATAAATTAAATCTGAGAAAGTTTCTTTATTTTTTGTTTTTTTCCCATAAGATGATGCTTCTCACTTTTGCTTACATAAATATTCCTTCCTCACAGGTATGTGAAAGCAGAGTGGGAAAGAAACTCGTCTGCAATCACAGGATATGCAAATGGGCTGTTCCTGGACAGGTAATGGTAGTATGTTCCTACTAAATACTGCACACAAGAACAGACAATAAGTGCATATAGTACAGTAGGTATAAATATATATTCATTTTACATATGTACATATATATGCAGGCATATATTTATATTAAATACAATATAATACTTGATTAATTGTCTAAGATCTTTAATTTTCAACTTAATTTACATATTAATTTCCATTCTTTCTTTTTTAATGTACACAGACCACAAGTGGAGAAATATTTATTTATTTATTTATTTACTTATTTATTTATTTATTTATCTATCTATTTAGTTAGTTAGTTTATCAGTCATTGAGAAGTGTCATGGTCCAACTGTTAGCATTCCTTCTAGGGCTCGACTGAACAGTTAGCTGGCAACAGCCAGGTTGGCCTGGTTTACTATAAAAGGGGCTGTTTGGCTCCTCCTCTCTTTCTTTCTTATTCTCTCTGCCCCTTGCCCCTTTTCTACCTGATCCCTTTTTTCAAGCTTACTTTCCTCTTCCCCTTGTCTCTCCACTTGTTTCCCTCTCTCTCTCTCTCTCTCTCTCTCTCTCTCTCTCTCTCTCTCTGTATGTGTGACTGTCTTTCTCTGCCTCCACTCCCTTGTCAACTCCCCTTCCCATGCCCTAAATAAACTTTATTCTACACTGTATCAATTATTTGGCTCCTACCTCAGGGGGAAGGGATGCCTCAGCATGGGCCCACCAAGGTACCCCCTTCCACCTCACCGTGCTATGCTCTACAAAACATATCCTTGTCCCTGTTTTTATAAAAAAACAACACCAATCATTTGTGAAGAAGTGATTTAGCAGTTATTTCCATCAAGATGTTTGACAATGATCAGTGACCTCATTTTCTTCCAATTTGCTTGCTATAAAGACTTGCAAATGACAGGAATGAAGAAAGGCCTACAGAATTATTCAAACCTGTTCATAGCCTCTGCTGGATAAAAGGCTTATGTTCTCAGCGAGTTCTTATAGTTATATGGTAGTAATTATGAAAAGGCATACAATCCATATAGAATATAATAGCTTAATCAATTGTAGTTCCTCTCAGGTAACTCCTCTGATATATGAGAAACAGTAGTAGATGCCATAGACTTTAGAAAGAGAAAGTGTGGCAGTGCATCCTCTCAGCTGCAGCTTCATGATGGTTAAATAAGGCCCTGATAGCTTCATGCTGAAGACAGGAACATTTATCTTTATATACACACATAGTTGTGCATTCCCGCAGACATTTTCCTCTATCCTTTCAGTACCACATTTGGAAATTCAACTAATCATGTTTCAAAATTTTCACAGGATGTGCAGTTTTATATAAGGGATTTGAATACACAGTTTTGTCATCATTGTTGTTTTACATCTCTGTGGTTTCCTGTAAGCAAACCCTACACATACCAAATAACATTATCCTGCTGTGTTTTCATAATCATATAAGGAGCAACCCACATATGTCTTATCTTTTTATTGTATCACTTACTTTGTAGTCAGCTTTAGTTTGAAAAGGATAAACTGATAACTTATTTCAAAATCAAAATCACAAACATTGGATTTACCAAATAAAGAGTCAGGTGAAAGCCTGATGGTTCATAGAGGCAGAGAAAGCACCCAGCTGAGCTTCCTACTCCACCAACCTCAGAGAAGGAGAGATCTCCTCTCCTTCCCCAAGATGTCTTGTATACCCTTCATCTCAAAGACACTCCTTTCTCATTCCTGGGTTTTCTAATGTTCACTGTCAACTGGTTGCTTGCTCTGCCTCTTGACCTAATGTTGACTTTATAGGTTTCCAGTTTCCAGAAACCTCTTGGGTTAAAGGTGTGTGCTAAGGCTGAGCCACACCACAGTTACTTGTTTACAGTAAACAGAAAGTTCCTGGGGTAAAGTCCTGTGCTAGGGCTGAGGCACAACTGGAGAAACAGGTTTTTCCAGTTCAGTCTTGGCTTTCACAATGTAATTAAATATCCTGCAACAGATAACTATCTTCCCATATATGTGTGTATGTGATTTTCATTATCATTTACTCTTTGCATGTGACAGATATTGCTTTTGCCAAATTTTAGGTGAAACCTTTATTCCCTTTTTGTTCCAGAACCCATCATCACGTGTCTCCAAAGTTGGTCCATATGAGAAGTGAGCAAGTGCTCTGAGGCCCTGTCTACTGTTCCCTGACCTAAGGTACTGACTCCTAGACACGTCCATCCCCCCACTAACTACTGAATACTGACAGTCATTCAGACACAGTGACATATATCTTGGGACAGTGTCATATGACAGTAGAAAGAACCACTCTTGACAAGTACTCAAGGTGGTTTCTCTTACATGTTTAAACTTTTGCAGAGGAACACATTGAACCCCTTCTGTGTCTGCTTGGATCCAGGCACTGGATTTACTGTAGAGCATTTCACACTTCATTTTGTCAATGACATTCCTCAAAGAAAAAAGTCACATTCCCCAGGAGACTGTTAATCAATCTTAGAGGAAGCCCAGTGACCTTACCATGAGTCAACACAGGGCACAGTAGCTCCTGCCTTGCCTCTTCCATTTCTCAGGATAAATGAAAACTTGAAGTAATAGCAAAATTAATTTTCTTGTCTGAATTGGAACAAAATAATCCTTGTTGCCAAGGAATCTAGCTTCACATAAACCACTTCTCCTACCAAAACATGTACTCATTCCTCATTGTCTCAACAGTAACAATCTCTGTATGTGCATGAAAATGAAGAAAAACGGGAAAAACTGTCTGGTATTTTAAGGACAATGTCTTACCTAAAACTGGAGTTAAATGATGTGAGGAAATAATGAAGGGAATTAAGAAGTATACATTCTGTTTAATTCGTTACTTTCATGACAGAGAGCTTTTCAAACCATGCTACTATACTTTCATGACTGGTTTATCTCTTAGTCAACGTCTCATGGGAGAGCAAAATGGATGAACATCTATAATAGATTCTTACTGCTTCAGAAGAGTTGCTGACAGAACTTTGCTAAAATTTAGATCCAAATGTCTCCCAAAAGCCTATGAATAAAGTTACTGGGGGGTGCTAAAACACAGTGGATCGAGTGGAAAGATTTTAGGGCACCAAGAGGGTTGAAGTGAATACTGAGCTCCTGCCCAACCCTCCCTCCCCCTTGCTTCCTGGCTGCTGTGACTTGAGCAGCTCCTCCACCAGGCACTGCTACTGAGTGGTACTGTGCCACAGGTCCAAAGAAAAGGGTCAAGAAGTTTCGAAACTTCTGGAACTGTAAGCAAAAAGAAGCCTCTTTTTCTTAGTTTTTTACCTCATGTATTTGTTCCAGTGACTGAAAGTGTAAAAAAAATAGACATATTGGAAATAACCTTCTATATTATGTAGTTCAGGAGCCACTAGCCTCATGCAGCATGTGACGTCACTACAACATGCTGAGTGTGACAGGAAACTGACTTGTGAGTTTGTTATGTTTTTAGTTTCCCTATATATGGCTATGATCTTCTGTACTGCTCAGTACATTTCAAGAGATTTGTTTAAAACTGAACAATGTCAAGTGGTAGGCAAATTACTTAGTTCATTTCTGTTGTCATGGAAATGTCTCATAAATAAAGAGCTTCCTTAAAGTTATGATATGGAATTCATCCCTTTCTATACTGTTGAATACAATGAAAAGTTTTCACAAACGTGAGAAAATAAGCAATATAGAGTAAATAAAACTATTTTCTTCTAAATCAAATTTAGTTTGACCTTTAGAAGATACATAAAAATATTAAAATGATGGATATCAGAAGAGAACTTGTGATATTCAAATACATGCATTTATTGGGCGATATTTAAATCATTTTAAATATCCATCTCCTCAAACACACATCATTTCTTCAGAAAAGTATATTGAAATAAGACCATTTCTTTAAAATAATGATATACATTTACACACACACACAAATATATATATATATATATATATATATATATATATATATATGCCATTTGGCACTGTTTTGTTCTTTATTATTTCTGGTAACAGCCCAGCTGCTAATCTTGCTGCCATCCATTTGTCTCAGGAAGAGATTTGGGTTCATAATTCTTAGATTTTGGTATTTTGGAATATTTTCTAAAAAATAGTAAGAATATATATGTGTGTGTGTGTGTCTGTAATTGTTAATTATATTTGCAATGCCATTCTCTAGAACAACAGCCACTTAAAATATCAATCCATACCATTGTATCAGTTGACAAATCTCTTTTCTCTGCTTGTTCCAGATGGTAACTACTAGTCTATGAACTTTAGTGTCTTCTATGTCCATCCACATTATTGAGAACAATAAGATTCCATCTTTTTTAATTCTAAATATTATTTCACTGTGTGGCACGTTTTTCGTTGTAGTCATCAGTCAGTGGATCATCTCTGGCACTAATAGTTCTAACGACACCAGTATTTTTGAACTCAATAGAGGATTTCAGCACCACATGTAGGCACATGGAAGAAACATCGGCAACTATAAAGGTAAGTCAAATAAAATAGCTGAGTTTAAGGAAATGAACATAATAAAAACTAATGACCAGAGTATGATACCATAAGGGATACAATTATGTATAGCAACATTCTCTTGATGACTGTATCAGAAAATTATCATGGCTACAGATGTTCCAAATTTTATAAAAATAGTAAGTTTACCCACTAGAAAATACCAAGGTCTAAGAAAGATAAACCCAAGGAGCTCTTCCTGAGACAATTTGATGGCAGCAAGATTAACAACTGGGCTGTCACCAGAAACTATAAGGAACAAAACAGTGACAAATGGCATTTTAAAACTCTTGAAAGGCAATGAAAATGCCAAGCAAAGATTGTTCAGCTAGAAAAAAGATCCATCAGAAATGAAATGAAGATCTCCCAAGTTGAAAAGAAAAGAAAATGAATGAAAAGCTGAGAGACATTTCTAGTGATCATTTTCTACAGGAAACACCAATGGTAAACCTGCAGGCTCAAAGAGAAGGGCGAGAGATGATGGTTCACACATGTAAAGAGAATGGGACTTAACCATATGTGTAAGTACAAAGGCCACTATTATGTTTTGTTGTTGTTGTTGTTTATAACTCATTTTTATATCCCATTAATGATTTAAAATACAGGTAAAAATAATTGCAAATTATTATGAAATAGATTAATATGCAATTCTGAGAATTATAATATATGAATAGCAGAGTTATACTGGAGCAGCTTTTGTATACTGATGAGGCTGTATTGATTTCTACTTAAACCATTTAGTATTCTCTTTATAATTGTTGTTACAACCACTAAGAAAAAATGTATATATATATATATATATATATATATATATATATATATATATATGTGCATACACACACCCACATACGCACACACAATAAATCACTAGAATCCCATCAAAATTATTATTTTAGCAAGCATGAAGACAAATAGAATGAGTGATAAACAGACAGCCCCAACACACACACAAAAGCACAGTACAAAATTAAATCTACCATTAGCACTGTTAACTCTTCCTGAAAATCGACGGAATACTTTGTCAAAAGACAAAAGTAGCAAGTATAAAAGGCAGAAAACACTTAACAATGCCATCCTCACAAGTAAATGTGTTATGCATCATTCTTACACTTATACCAGAAAAATCCCCATATTAATTACTATAATATGCAGAAGCACTATGCATTTAGCAGTATGTTAGTCCAGAGGGTATATAATCTAAAATTATATAAATGCAATGGACAATAGAACTGTCAAATAAGTGAAGAAAATGAAAGTAAAAGTAAAGGCAGGGGTGATAGGATTGACAATAACAACTTGGAATCATTAGTACACCACTCTCAGTCATGGATAGAATATCCAGTGATTTATAAACAAAACAAAAAACAAAAAAAACCAGGACTTATCAGTGTTCTAACATTATAAGGCAACTAAAGCAAACCCATGCCAAATATTTCACTAAATAACTATAAAATCAAGTTCATTTGTGTAGTCCTCTAAAACACCTGCCCCATCAACCAGAAAGGAAGCCTCAGGGAAAAAAAATTTAAATCATATTGATTTATCTACCACAATGTCATGAAACTACAAAGTGATAACAGAAAGATTGCATTCTATAGATAAATAGAAATAGAATAGCATAATCCTCAACGATCTCTGGGTCACAGATGAAACTACAGGAAGAAATAAATAGTAGTTGTACATGAATTTACATATAGACAAAGAAGCAAAATTCATGAGATGCATTGAAAGAAGCTGGGAAGGAAATTATAGTAGCAAAAATTTAGGTTGGAAATAAGGCATCTCAACTGAATGACAGATTTATACCATAAGAGACTGGCAAATGAAGAGACAACAAAACTAAGATTTAGTCGAAGAAAAGTAACACTATTACAGTAGAGATAAAGTAGAAAAGAAAAAATGGGAAACGTGAGAGAGATTCAGTACAATCAATATTTTGTTCTTAGAAAAGAACCACAGGTTAATACATCTGGAGCCAGACAAGGAAAAGAAATGACTCAAGCTAAATAGCTGGAAGTGGAAATGAAAATAGGAAAATCACTACTGAGATTAGAAAGATAGAAAAGACAACAGGGGAATCAAGTTGTACAACCAGTAAATAGTTGACCTCGTTGAAATAAAAACCTAGGAAGCCACCTAGTGCCATGATGGCATAAAAAGAAAGAGGTAAAGCTGTTAGGGAAGTAGAACAGGGAAATGTACTGAACTAGAAATAGTAATCCCAACAAAGAAAAGGTATCTTGGGTGACTTCCCTACTGGACTCTTCCAAACATGAATGAACTAATCAAAATCTTCCTGAAACTCTGCCCAACAATTACCAGCTTATTCTACTGACTTTTATTATTCTGATATCAAAACAAGAAGAAAATATCTATATTAATTGAAAGGTTTGCTCCCAAACACCGTGGGAGAAAAAGCTGATCGCCCAGACGTGTGGGCAATCCTGAGACTCCAGGGGAAGAGAAACCGCCACTTCTGCCCACCTTTGCCCACATCCTTGGCCCAAGAGGAAACTGTATAGGGCCTCTGGGCACAGGAAGATAGGCACAATCAAGCTGCAGGAGCCCTGCAGTCCAGACTGCGCCCAGATCTGAACGGTCCGAGTCAAAAATCTCCCTGCACCCAAATCCCATGGGAGGGAGAGCTAGACCTTCAGAGGGGCAGACACATCTGGGAAACGAGAATAGACTACTCTCTGCCCACATTTCTGACTCTAGAGGAAAACACCTAGCGCCATCTGGTTCGCCTGCTCACAGGGACCCAGAAGTAGGGGCAGGCCCTTCTGGTTGCTGCCCTCACTGAGAGCTGAAATCTCGCTCTGAGGAGCAACTTCAGGCCTGAGACCAGAGGTAAAACCAACTTTTCTGCTTCTAGTCACCTGCCTGGTGGACTCCAGACACACACCCACAAGAACAGCTGAAAGACAGTAGACAGGAACGACTACACGCCTGAAAGCAGAACACTCTGTTCCCATACCTGGCTGAAAGAAAACAGGGAAACAGGTCTATACCACTCCTGACACACAGGCCTATAGGACGGTCAAGCAACTGTCACAAATACCAGAAACACCAGAGACAACCTGATGGCAAAAGCCACAGGAACCCAAGCATCAGAAACCACGACTACATGGCATCATCAGAGCCCAATTCTCCCACCAAATCAAACACTGAATATCCAAACACACAAGAAAAGCAAGATCTAGATTTAAAATCACATTTGGTCATGATGATGGAGGACTTTAAGAAAGACATAAAGACATCCCTTAGGGAAATGCAGGAAAACACAAGTAAACAAGTAGAAGCCCTTAGAGAGGAAATATAAAAATCCCTGAAAGAATTCCAGGAAAACACAATCAAACAGGTGAAGAAATTAAAAATGAAAATAGAAACAATAAAGAAAGCAGAAAGAGAGAAAAACCTGAATATAGAAAACCAAAGGAAGAGACAAGGAGCCGTAGATATAGGCATCACCAACAGAATACAAGAGATAGAAGAGAGAATCTCAGGAGCAGAAGATTCCATAGAAATCATCGACACAACTTTCAAAGATAATGTAAAACGGAAAAGGCTATGGCCTAAAACATACAGGAAATCTAGGACACAATGAGAAGATCAATCCTAAGGATAATAGATATAGAAGAGAGTGAAGACTCCCAGCTCAAAGGACCAGTAAATTTCTTCAACAAAATTATAGAAGAAAACTTCTCTAACCTAAAGAAAGAGATGCCCATAAACATACAAGAAGCCTACAGAACTCCAAATAGATTGGACCAGAAAAGAAACTCCATCTGTCACATAATAGTCAAAACACCAAATGCACAAAACAAAGAAAGAATATTAAAAGCAGTAAGGGAAAAAGGTCAAGTAACATATAAAGGAAGACCTATCAGAATTACACCAGACTTCTCACCAGAGACTATGAAAGCCAGAAGATCCTGGACAGATGTCATACAGACCCTAAGAGAAAACAAATGCCACCCCAGGTTACTGTATCCAGCAAAACTCTCAATAAACATAGATGGAGAAACCAAGATATTCCATGACAAAACCAAATTTAGACAATATCTTTCTACAAATCCAACCCTGCAAAGGATAATAAATGGTAAAGCCAAACATAAGGGGGCAAGCTACAACCTAGAAAAAGCAAGAAACTAATCGTCTTGGCAGCAAAATAAAGAGAAGAAAAGCACACAAATATAATCTCACATCCAAATATGAATATAACAGGAAACAACAATCACCATTCCTTAATATTTCTCAACATCAATGGTCTCAACTCCCCAATAAAAAGACTCAAATTAACAAATTGGATACGCAATGAGGACCCTGCATTCTGCTAGATTCAGGAAACACACCTCAGAGACAAAGACAGACACTATCTCAGAGTAAAAGGCTGGAAAACAACTTTCCAAGCAAATGGTCTGAAGAAGCAAGCTGGAGTAGCCATTCTCATATCAAATAAAATCGATTTTCAACCAAAAACATCAAAAAAGGTAAGGAAGGACACTTGATATTCATCAAAGGAAAAATCCACCAAGATGAACTCTCAATCCTAAATATCTATGCTCCAAATACAAGGGCACCTATATACATAAAAGGAATCTTACTAAAGCTCAAAGCACACATTGCACCTCACACAATAATAGTAGGAGATTTCAACACCCCACTCTCATCAATGGACAGATCATGGAAACAGAAATTAAACAGAGACATAGACAGACAAACTGAAGTTATGAACCAAATGGATTTAACAGATATTTATAGAACATTCTATCCTAAAACAAAAGGATATACCTTCTTCTCACCACCTCATGCTACTTTCTAAAAAATTGACCATATAATCAGGCACAAAACAGGCCTCAACAGATACAAAAAAAAGAAATAATCCCATGTGTCCTATCAGACCACCACGGGCTAAAGCTGGTCTTCAATAACAATAAGGAAAGAACGCCCACATATACATGGAAGTTGAACAATGCCCTACACAATGATAACCTGGTCAAGGAAGAAATAAAGAAAGAAATTAAAGACTTCTTAGAATTTAATGAAAATGAAGGTACAAAATACCCAAACTCATGGGACACAATGAAAGCTGTGCTAAGAGGAAAACTCATACCTCTGAGTGCCTGCAGAAAGAAACAGGAAAGAGCATATATCAGCAGCTTGACAGCACACCTAAAAGGTCAAGAACAAAGGGAAGCAAATACACCCAGGAGAAGTAGAAGGCAGTAAATAATCAAACTCAGAGCTGAAAGCAACCAAATAGAAACAAATAGGACTATACAATGAATCAATAAAACCAAAAGTTGGTACTATGAGAAAATCAACATTTTCCTAGACAGATACCAGGTACCGAAGTTAAATGTGGAACAGATAAACCATTTAAACAACCCCATAAACCCTAAAGAAATAAAAGCAGTCATTAAAGGTCTCCCAACCAAGAAGACCCCAGGTCCAGATGGGTAGAGTGCAGAATTCTATAAGGCCTTCACAGAAGACCTCATACCAATACTATCCAAACTATTCCACAAAATTGAAACAGAAGGAGCACTACTTCTATGAAGCCACAATTACTCTTATACCTAAACCACACAAAGACCCAACAAAGAAAGAGAACTTCAGGTCAATTTCCCTTATGAATATCGACGCAAAAATACTCAATAAAATTCTGGCAAACAGAATCCAAGAGCACATCAAAATAATCATCGACCATGATCAAGTAGGCTTCATCCCAGGCATGCAGGAATGGTGTAATATACAGAAAACCATCAATGTAATCCATTATATAAACAAAATGAAAGAACAAAACCACATGATCATTTCATTAGATGCTGAGAAAGCATTTGACAAAAATTCTACACCCCTTCATGATAAAACTTCTGGAAAGAATAGGAATTCAAGGCCCATACCTAAACACAGTAAAGGCCATATACAGCAAACCATTAACTAACATTAAACTAAATGGAGAGAAACTTGAAGCAATCCCACTAAAATCAGGGACTAGACAAGGCTACCCACTCTCTCCCTACTTATTCAATATAGTTCTTGAAGTTCTAGCCAGAGCAATCAGACAACAAAAGGAGATCAAGGGGATACAGATTGGAAAAGAAGAAGTCAAAATATCACTATTTGCAGATGATATGATAGTACATTTACGTGATCCAAAGAGTTCCACCCGAGAACTACTAAACCTCATAAACACCTTCAGCAAAGTTGCCAGGTATAAACTTAACTCAAATAAGTCAGTAGCCTTCCTCTACACAAAAGACAAACAGGCCAAGAAAGAAAGTAGGGAAGCGACACCCTTCATAATAGTCCCAAATAATATAAAAGACCTCGGTGTGACTTTAACCAACCAAGTGAAAGATCTGTATGAGAAGAACTTCAAGCCCCTGAAGAAAGAAATTGAAGAAGACCTCAGAAGATGGAAAGATCTCCCATGCTCATGGATTGGCAGGATTAGTATAGTAAAAATGGACAATTTACCAAACGCGATTTACAGATTCAATGCAATCCCATAAAAATTCCAAACCAATTCTTCAGACAGTTAGAAAGAACAATTTGCAAATTCATCTGGAATAACAAAAAACCCAGGATAGCTAAAACTATCCTCAACAATAAAAGGACTTCAGGGGGAATCACTATCCCTGAACTCAAGCAGTATTGCAGAGCAATAGTGATAAAAAACTGCATGGTATTGATACAGAGACAGACAGATAGACCAGTGGAATAGAATTGGAGACCCAGAAATGAACCCACACACCTATGATCACTTAATTTTTGACAAAGGAGCCAAAACCATACAATGGAAAAAAGATAGCATTTTCAGCAAATGGTGCTGGTTCCACTGGATGTCAGTATGTAGAAGAATGCATATCGATCCATGCCTATCACCCTGTACAAAGTCCAAGTGGATCAAGGACCTCCACATCAAACCAGATACACTCAAACTAAAAGGAGAAAAAGTGGGGAAGCACCTGGAACACATGGGCACTGGAGAAAATTTCCTGAACAAAACACCAATTGCTTGTGCTTTAAGATCAAGAATCAACAAATGGGATCTCATAAGACTGCAAAGCTTCTGTAAGGCAAAGGACACTGTGGTTAGGACAAAACGGCAACCAACAGATTGGGAAAAGAGCTTTACCAATCCTACAACAGATAGAAGCCTTATATCCAAAATATACAAAGAACTCAAGAAGTTAGACCGCAGGGAGACAAATAACCCTATTAAAAATGGGGTTCAGAGCTAAACAAAGAATTCTCAGCTGAGGAATGCCAAATGGATGAGAAACACCTAAAGAAATGTTCAACATCTTTAGTCATAAGGGAAATGCAAATCAAAACAACCCTGAGATTTCACCTCACACCAGTGCGATTGGCTAAGATCAAAAACTCAGATGGCAGCAAATGCTGGTGAGGATATGGAGAAAGAGGAACACTCCTCCACTGTTGGTGGGATTGCAGACTGGTACAACCATTCTGGAAATCAGTCTAGAGGTTCCTCAGAAAATTGGACATTGAACTACCTGAGGACCCAGCTATAACAAATACCCAAAAGATGCCCCAACATATAACAAAGACACATGTTCATCGCAGCCTTATTTATAATAGCCAGAAGCTGGAAAGAGCCCAGATGCCCATCAACAGAGGAATGGATACAAAAAAATGTGGTACATCTATACAATGGAATATTGCTCAGCTATCAAAAACAATGACTTTATGAAATTCATAGACAAATGGATGGAACTGGAAAATATCATCCTGAGTGAGGTAACCCAATCACAGAAAAACACACATGGTATGCACTCATTGATAAGTGGCTATTAGCCCAAATGCTTGAATTACCCTAGATGCACAGAACACATGAAACTCAAGACGGATGACCAAATGCGAATGCTTCACTTCTTCTTTAAAAGGGGAACAAGAATACCCATTGTGGGAAATAGGGTGGCAAAGTTTTGAACAGAGGCAGAAGGAACACCCATTCAGAGCCTGGACCACATGTGGCAGGTTCGGGGGAGGATGGTAATGGGGGGAGAATGGGGAGTGGAAGCCCATATAGAAGGGGAAGGGGAAGGGTTAGGGAAATGTTGACCTGGAAACCGGGAAGGGGAATAACAATCGAAATGTAAATAAGAAATACTCATGTTAATAAAGATTAAAAAAAAAGAAATGGAGTCACTGCTTCAGTAAACCTCCTCATGTCATTCAGTCATTCGTAGGCTGTCAAAGCTGGCTTATAGGAAGGCTATGAGGAAGAGTGGTACTGTGGGCTGTAGAAACCATGGACTGCTATAAGTAGGGTTTAATTTCTTGGGACTGTAGAAAACCAGAGTTTTGATGGGCAGACAATAAAAACCATGTTCATGTTCACGAGGCTTTAGATGTGAATCAAGTTCTGCTGGGCGCTGGACAAGAGGCTATCTGTGTTATGCTCTGAGACAATTTCTGTATATATGGTGCTACGTGTGTGTCCTGACAATTTGTATTATGTATTTGGGGGAAGTAGAAGGTTACAGACTGAGTTGTTTGAGTATAGGACGTGTTAAGATAGCTTAACATTCAAGCTATGGCATGTACAAAAGCAGAATATCTCTAAAGCTGAGGCCGGCTGGCGTGCTCTAGGATTCCATGTACATACCAAGCAGGGCCAATGATTCTACCATGAGAATAAAACCCATAAATCTTTGAGAAGAGAACAAGGAAACGGATTTCTTTTCACAACCATAAATGAAAGTTTAGACAGGACTATAAAGGCAAGAGCAAGAAAAGGCAGGTAAAGTGGACCATGAAAATCAAGATGAAAATCAAGTACCATGCTATGCCAGGTCCTTGCTATGCTTGCTTCATGCTATGAAGATGTTATCAAGAGAAGACAAAAGCCTACAGAAAGGGAAAGATACTGAAAACTCACTTATCTGATAAAGGTGTGCCTGGCAGTCACAATACATATGGCTCTGTTCCAATTCAATAGGAAAAACACCAGGAGCTTACTTCAAATGTCCCTGTGTTTCAGATGCATGATTTCTTTAGAGGATACCCAATACCAAGAAACACACCAAAAGATTTAACAGCATTCAACATTTTGGAAATGTACATCATAACTACTTTGAGATACTAAACGCAATTCTAAAATTTGTAAAATTAAAGAAACTAACACTTCAGCAAAAATGTAGATAAACCTCTCATATACTGGTAGCAAGGTACAAAATGTTTCTACTCTTTCAAAAGGTAATTTCACAGTAACATACACACACAGACACACACACACACACATATATGTGTGTGTATGTGATATGCACACATGTATACATAAAATGCATATACGTAGATCCAAACAAACAAATAAATAAAAATATATATATTCTTGACTACTTTTCAGACAATGTAATTGTTGTACTGAGTGACAAGGTCAGTATGACATATACAAAATGTGCAGTAATATTAAAGCATGCAGGGAAGGAACAGGTCACCCTGCTATTGTTATAATGAGTCTTAGAAGCATTGCACTAAGTAAGAGAAGCCAATCACAAAATGAATGTCTTGTATTATTCCGTTAATATGAAATAGCTACAGCAGGCAGACCCACAGGGACAGAACACAGGCTGGTGTTTCAAGGACGTGGGGGAACAGACAAGGAGAGCTTTGGGTAGGTTATTAGTGGGTAACCTGGGAGCTAAACATCCCCAAACTTCTTGCTCTTTACTTCTCAAGAACCTTCTGAGCAACTTATTTTCCCGTATTCCAATTTTCCATTCCATTCTAATTTAAATTACCATCTTTTGCAGACAACGGAAGTACTTTTAAACTAGGCAGAAACAGTAATTAAGCAAAAAATTTGAATGTACTAAATACCATTCAATTGCAACCTTGAGATGATTAAACACCGTATGCATATTTTGCTTCAATAGAAATTATAAAATTCATAGTGGGAACAAGTTCATTAAATTAACAGGACATTCAGTAACCAATGCATTTGAGTGCTCAGGCTCGGAGGGGCTGCCTTATAATTATGATCATAATAAATCAAAGCTTTCTTTCGCACTAACTGCTCCAACAAATGTGTTTTCTTCATAAACACTGTTCTCTCGTGCTTGTGGGTTTACACACACTTCTGTTTTTAAGGTTTCATTCTGCTTGTTTGTGGCCGACAATAAGCTTAGCAAAAATTCATATACTTAAGTTCAAGGAGTTCTCACTTTGTTCTACCCTTATGTTAGATCCTAATTCACTGAAAAGGTGCCAGGGAACACACACACTAGCTTACAGTGTTGCAGGTGTCATTTTTGTCTTCTCAGTGATGTATCTTAGGCCAACACAGCTTTATTTCTCTTTTCTAAACATAGCAAAACCATAGTTTCCCTGCCTCCCTTCAGACTTCCAACGAGCATGTTTTTGTAATAATTTTTAAATTACAAAAATAACCAAGTGTGTGTTTTCCCCGTTTGGTAAATCAAAAATGCTCACTAACATACCACAGCCTGTCAAATTATGC
The DNA here is from genome assembly GCF_021556685.1 of Rattus norvegicus. Classification (NCBI taxonomy): domain Eukaryota; kingdom Metazoa; phylum Chordata; class Mammalia; order Rodentia; family Muridae; genus Rattus; species Rattus norvegicus. The sequence goes on from NC_141535.1 coordinate 168,938,978, forward strand.
AAATTTAACAGGGGGCAATTACTTTTCGACAGATCCAAGGGCCTCTTCCAGCAAGACTAATGGAGATCTGCCCTTGGCAGTTTGATCGCTCTTCACTGAGGGATCTCAAATGCATTGACCTGCATCAGTTCAACCTTACAAAACCAATTTTGATGATGCTCTGTCAAGGTTAAAGTTGTCCCAGCAGGGAAAGAATTCTTGACATGTTCATGAATTTTCGTCCCATTTAATTGGAAAACAGAGTAGTTGCTTTAGCCAACTGGTTATTTTTTTATTTATTTTTTATTTATTTTTTTATTTTTTTTGAAAATCAGGCCAAGTTTTGTGGTGGATTAGTAGCCTGAAAACTATGCCTCCCTATAACTGCTTACTCTTCATCTTCCCAGGGGCCCCCTTAGCAGATCTTTACCCTCAACCATCTTTTCTTGTCTTTTACTCTTTAAATTACAAACTGTGCTGTAAGTTCTTGCTCAGATCTGCACACCACCACATATACCTTCACTGCCTGTTTACCCATCTCCATTCCAAGTACACATACTGGAGAGAGAGCTGTGGCCTCTGGCGTTCCACTACCCGTGAGCATGCCCACATTGTCAAATGGCAATCCTATTTAGTGTCTCTTACTTGTTTTGTATCCTTGAGAACTGACTCACAGTTATAGTGCACTGCATTTCATCTTTGCTTTCTTACTGTTCCCATTTAAAAATATATCCCTTATTGAAACGCTAAGCAATTAACTGGACAAATTTGGCGCGTGAGGTGATGATTATTATTTGGTTGCTGGAATTGAATCTAGTATCCTGGAGTAAGCAAGCAGTCTACTACTGTTCATCTATATCCTTAGCTACAAAACAGGACATGGAAGTGAACAAATAAATACATAAAAGTATCTATAATCCTATTACTTGCAGATCACTAGTGGGAATAGTAGCAGACCACCAGGATGTAATATTCTCAACCAGGTGGAAAGTGCTGTTCTCATCTGTTCCCTATTTAGGATGCCTGCATGAGGCAAAGTTCACACAGAGCACAGGATGCTGAGATGAAACATGCTGCTCACCTTCAGGCTACCCAAAGTCCAGCCAGAGAATAGCGTGCGAGGCAAGATGTATGAGTTGCTTCAGCTAAAGGCAGTTAAGTCTAAATCTATAATCTCTAAGAGCTGGTATATGCAGTTGCATATGAGCTATGAACTCTGTATTTAGCAGTGGTAAAATATCACTTCCATCTTGCCTTCTTATCTGCCTTTCTGTCTATCTGTCGTGTCTATCTATCTATCTATCTATCTATCTATCTATCTATCTATCTATCTATCTATCTATCTATCTATCCATATCTCCCTGGCCTGTAATTTGAAACATGAATGTCCCCAAAGGACCTTGGGTTGAAATATTTGATGCAATCGCAGTTCACCAAGCCTACTAAGAATTAGTAGATCTTTTAGGAAGTCGCCTGCAAGGCAGATCATCACTATGCTTTAGAGAAGTGATGGAGCATAGGCTTTTCTCTCCTTTATTTTCTGGCTGACATGAGGTGAGCAGTTTACTTGACTATATGTTTCAGACCTTCATGTACTGCCTTCTGGACTGAAACAGTTAAATCTGAACCAAACTGAACCGTCACACTAAGTTGACAGTTTCTAAGTTGATTATCTGAGGTGCACACTGTGATAAAGGAATGGTTATAAATAGGTTGCATTAAGGACAGTTACAAATCTTAGTTGTAATTATTTTGCTACTAATGTATAAAAACAAACAAACAAAAAGCCAGGTTTTAGGAGAATCTATCATCTCATGGAAAAAAGCACTTTGTAAAGAAAAAAAAACACACACACACACAAATAAAAAGCCAACTGAATTTAGGTGTGCCTTCTTTCTAGGTTGAAACAAAACTGCCAGATTTTATTCACAGCATGACCTATGCCATTGTTCACTCCATTCTCAGTATCCCTTTGGTAAATATTTTTGTTTGTTTGTTTTTAGCATGGTGAACTTATGTTTACATAAGTCTCACAACAGTTTTCTCAAGCCTGCAAGTACAGGACCACAAAAACACTCGTTTCATTTAAGAGAAGTTATAGCTATGCTACGAGGAACTTTGGTGGCCTGGTAGACTGTCACTTTTTACATTTATAAACCAATGGTAGGAGAAGATGTGGCTCCAAGGAACAACAGACTGTGAAAGAAGAGTGACATTGATGGATTTCTGTATATCCAACCATTCCTGCATCCCTGAGATGAAGCCTAGTTGATCATGATGGAGGATCCTTTTGATGTGTTCTTGGATTTGTTTGGCAAGAATTTTTTTCCCTCCATCTTTATTAAATTGGGTATTTCTTATTTACATTTCAATTGTTATTCCCTTTCCCAGTTTCCAGGCCAACATCCCCCTAACCCCTTCCTCTCCCCTTCTAATATGGGTGTTCCCCTCCCCATCCTCCCCCCATTACCACCCTCCCCCCAACAATCACGATCACTGAGCATCCAGTCTTGGCAGGACCAAAGGCTTCCCCTTCCACTGGTGCTCTTACTAGACTCTTCATTGCTACCTATGCAGTTGGAGCCCAGGGTCAGTCCAAGTATAGTCTTTGGGTAGTGGCTTAGTCCCTGGACGTTCTGGTTAGTTGTCGTTGTTCATATGGGGTCTCAAGCCCCTTCAAGCTCTTTCAGTCCTTTCTCTGATTCCTTCAATGGGGGTCCCGTTCTCAGTGCAGTGGTTTGCTGCTGGCATTCGCCTAGGTATTTGCTGTATTCTGGCTGTGTCTCTCAGGAGAGATCTACATCCAGTTCCTGTCAGCCTGCACTTCTTTGCTTCATCCATCTTATCTAGTTTGGTGACTGTATATGTATGGGCCACATGTGGGGCAGGCTCTGAATCGGCGTTCCTTCAGCCTCTGTTCTAAACTTTGCCTCCCTGTTCCCTCCCAAGGGTATTCTTGTTCCCATTTTAAAGAAGGAATGAATTGGCAAGAATTTTGATGAGGGTTTTTGTGTCCATATTCATGAGGGAAATTGGTCTGAATTTCTATTTCTTTGGTCTTTTTGTGGTTTAGGTATAAGCGTAATTGTGGCTTCATAGAAGGAATTGAGTAGTGTTCCTTGTTTCTAATTTGTGGAATAGTTTGAAAAGTATTGGTATTAGGTCTTCTTTGAAGGTCTGATACAATTTTCCACTAAAGCTATTTGGTTTTGGGCATTTTTTGGTTGGGAGACTTTTAATGACTGCTTATATTTCTTTAGGGGTTATGGGACTGTTATGGGATCAGGTTTATCTGATCCTGATTTAACTTTGGTACCTGGTATCTGTCCATTTCATCCAGATTTTCCAGTTTTGTTTAGTATAGGATTTTGTAGTAGGATCTGATAATTTTTGAATTTCCTCAGCTTATGTTGTTATGTCTCCCTTTTCATTTCTACTTTTGTTAATTTGGATACTCTCTCTGTGCTCTTTGTTTAATCTGGCTAAGGGTTTATCTATCTTGTTGATTTTCTCAAAGAACCAGCTCCTGTTTTTTTTTTATTCTTTATATAGTTCTTTTTATTTCTACTTGGTTAATTTCAGTTCTGAGGTTGATTATCTCCTGCTGTCTACTCCTCTTGGGTGCATTTGCTTCTTTTTTGTTCTCGAGATTTCAAGTGTACTGTCAAGTTTCTCTGGTTTGCTCTCTCAAATTTCTTTTTGGAGGCACTCAGAGCTCTGAGTTTTCCTCTTAGAAAATAAAGGACTGAGGTAGCTGAGGAGTTTGCAACCCCATAGGGAAAACAACAATATCAGCCAACCAGACACCCCAGGGTTCCCAGGGACTAGACCACCAATCAAAGAGTACACATGGAGCAACCCAAGGCTCCCAGAGAATGGCCTTGTTGGGCATCAATGGGAGGGGAAGCCCTTGATTCTGTGAAGGCTCCATGCTCCACTGTAGGGTAATGTCAGAGCTAGGAAGCTGAGGGGGCACCCTCATCTATGCAGTGAATGAGGGTATGGGGTTTCCAGAGGGGAAACTCGAAAGGGGGATTTGAAATGCAGATAAAGAAAATGTCCAATTTTTAAAAAGAAGGAAAAGAAGAAGAATTAGAAGTCACCAACCCCTGGGATATCAAATATCAGAAGCAGAGACAGAAAGATACTGAATTCTAGGCTATCCTGGGATACCTTATGAGAATCAATTTCTTTCTTTCTTTCTTGTGAATTTCATGTATTTTTTTTACTGTCTCAGATTTTTATATTAGCTTTTGTCTCAACATAATTTTGTATAGCATCAGGCATCTGGAGGCTGCTTCACTGACAAACACTGACTCTTCCTGTGGTGGTTTGAATAGACTTGGCCTATGGAAAGTGGCACTAATAGGAGGTGTGGCTTTATTAGAGGAGTTGTAGCCCTGTGAGAGGAAGTGGGTTACTGTGGAAGTGTGGTTTTGAAGTCTCATATATATGCACAAATCTGGCTACTGTAATCTAGACCCTCTTCCTGGCTGCCTACAGAAGACAGTCTCGTTCTGTCTGACTTTGGATCAAGATGTAGAATTCTCAGATAATTCTCCAGCCCAGCCCCATGTCTGCCTGTGCATTGTCATGCTTCCCACCAAGATGACAATGAACTAAAGATCTGAAACTATAAGCCAGAGCCAATTAAATGTTCTCCTGTAAAAGTTGCCTCAGTCAAAGTATCTCTTCACAACAATAAAACCCTAATTAAGACCCCTTTTTTGGGTCAAGGTATTGAAAAGCAGGAGAAATTGCTTTTGTCTCTGCTTTTATTTGTGTGCCCTTCCCTGACTCACATTTATATAACTATCTTAAACCTATAGTGAGCTTGCATTCCTGGCATAACAAAGACATGAAGGACACACACACCAACCCCCAGGTGCAGGTAGTTATCCATGAAGGTGAGGGTGCATTCAGTACTGAAAAGGACCTTGTCTCTTTAAGCAATATGGACTTCATAGGATTGCCTTGCAGAACCATACCTGAGACACAGAACAACGAGGCCATACCTAACAAGCATTGCTTAATTACACCTACCTCTAGCACCTGTTCTCTCTCTATTTAATCAATCCTGAATATTGTGGCAGCAATTAAGGGTGGATGTGGTTTAATGAGTCTTTTTATTACTAAAATCTTGATTTTCTGTAATTCAGTGATTATGTTTCTTTAGAAGACAAAAACTTCATATGTACAGTGAAAGCACTGCGATTCTGAATATATAATGGTCTTATACGTGACCTGCGATGTTTCACACAGGCTGCCATGGCTCTGACATGATGACATGCTAAGAACCAAGACTTCATTGAAGTCATGTGATACAATATGGGCAAGTGCTTCCAGAAATATACTGAACCCATTATGCATTTTACTTTGAATTAGTTTGTGTCACAGTGCTACCAAAATTTGATGAGTCCCTTAGTGATCACCAGATGATAATGAGAAAATCTGGGTCCTATATTGGGGTACTTAGTACTATTACAATGATAATTTAAGAAAGGATCAAAGAGAAGCATGAGGATAGTTATATTGTGTAAAAAAGAAATGTCCAGAGCAGGCAAGTGGCAAATCTCAGCAGGTGCCTGAAAGAGACAAGGGGTTGGGGTAAAAGTCATGTCTTTTGAGTTACCAGCATAACTCATGTCCTTTGAGTTACCAGTGGTTGTAGTCAGCCACTTGGCAGAGAAGAGGGATTAGAGAAAGAGTTAAGGAAGCCCAAAGTACTGGAAAAAGTATACTTAGATTCTGGCAAGCCTCTAGGGGAAAAAGTAATAAACATAAAGGAAAAGTTGGGCACTCTCAACCCAACTCCAATATGTCTCCTAAGGAATGCGCTGGGAGAACAGGAGTTCTGGAAAGGAAAGTAACATATCTCATCAATGGAAGGTTTATTTCCCTAACTCTTTAGCATGACCTAAGATGAACCTGACTTCTTAGACATGGTCACTAGGACAGACAATTGGCCAGGCCTATGTAGTAAGTTACCTTTCCACCCAGGAGAGTGATGCTTTTATCTTGAGCAGTAGGATACTTCCCTTGATAACCCTTTACTATTTTGCTAGCAAACATTCAGAAAGTCTCAGTGTTGACTTATTGTCAAAGACTAGCCAAGCTCATAGTCAGTCTGTCCTGAAGTATAATCAAGGTAGACTGGGATAGGCATTCAGTTGTGTCACGTAGCGCTTTTACCAGGGAAGATTTTCACAGTAGAGGGCTAAAAATGCTACCCTTAGAGAATGCTAACATCACATTCTGAAAGCACCTCCTACCAAGGTATGAAAGGCTGGTAGACAGCTAGTCTGGCACCAGTCAATGGCCAATTCTGCCATATAGTATTCCCTTCTTTATCTTCCTGTGATGATACAAACAATCCATTTACCTCATCTAATCAAAAATGGAGAATGTTGATCATTCCAGGATCTTGAAAAACATTGCCAACTATAAAAGTTCATGGTATACACCATCTCTTGAAACTGCCAACAAGTGACTAACATATGACTTTCCTCGTGCGATTGCTGTGCATAAGGGCAACTTGAGAGGAATATGGCTTCACCAAGAAATGTCTGTCTGCTTTTATTGAATAGAGTCAGATTTTCATGGGGGGGGGGAAATCACTGAAATGGATTACAGGCAATGTAGGAGTTTAGCAAATGACTGATTCGTGTAAATTAAATTTGTAAGTGATTTCTCACACAGAACATCAAAAGACATTACAAATAGCTTCATAGGCACCAAAATGTGTTGGTATCACATTAGGGAAATAATATTCAATACTTTCTCTTGGAACAATATTACCAAGAGTCAGTCTAAGTTTGAGTTTTCTAGTTCTTCCCTTTCTGTATAGTTTGTGGTTTCAGGCTTGTTCACAGTCTGTCTCTTGTATCTATGTATCCTGGCTCTATTCCCTGTGTGTCTGTTCCTATGCTTGCCTGACATCTGAGTCCTTATTCCTGTCTCAGAGTTACCCTATAAGGGTTTTGTTCTGTGTTTATGGAATAACAGTAAAAGCATTATATGGGGAAAGAATAGAATATTCTCTGGAAATATTCAACAGAGTTTTCCAAGGGAATACAGTTTTGATTTCAACTAACCTCAACTGGCTTCAAAACACTCAATATTGCAAACAGATGATATGTATATAATAGTTTTCAACATTTATGATAGATACTTGTATAAGGTTGATTTTGACCTATTTACAATAAAAGTTTTTACTGTAGCATATATGTACATGTATTGTTCTCTACATAAGGCACATGAAATAATACATAGTCTATGATTAAAACTATGCCTTATTTTAGTTAGCAAAAGCTGATTACATGTAAAATCCAAGGCAAGTTTAACTGTTATATTCTCTTTAAGGCAGGTAAAACAAATGATCCAAGCACACAGCAGATTATCAGGCTAAGTCTCTCAATATACACCAAGATGTATTATTAATCAGTGAGGTCCAGCAAAAGCCCAGTCTCTTAGATGTAGGAGGTATTTTTACAAAGTTTATCACCACAGTCATTAATGCCATGGATAACAGAGAGGCAAACACATGATGAGTTGAGGCTTCAGCCCCAGAAACTGACAGCATAGTGGGGATTCTGAAGGAAAGAATTAGAACCTAGTGAAAGTAGGAGCTTTTGAAGATGTGAGATGCTTCATGGCAATATCTTGCAGCCATGACTCCCAGATAGCACTCCCTTAACATTCCTCACTTCCCAGGTGAGAAACCATGGTCCCTGGGGGCTCTGTTAGCTAGGGACACAGATCTTAGCAGGGTACCAGTCATCATCTCTGAAAGAAGGTTGCCATGGATACTGTGGCCAGGAGAGTTGCTGGATTGAAATTGATTTGTACAAAAGGTAAGCATGTATGAGGAAACGAGTTATAACTTTTCATATAACTTAGTACTATAAAGTAAAAACTGGCCAAACAGTTTCCATTAAATCCTACTCATTCATCAGCATGTCTGCACATAATGTAGTTACCCCAACCTTCCCACAACATTGTGACATGGCCTACTTTGCTTCTGAGAACACACACTTCCATTTTTAAAAGATAAAACAATGCTCATCAAAAATTCTTTCATCCATGATACCAAAACTTGAGCACAAAGAGGACTGACCTTGGCAGTTCATTCTTTGCAACAAAGAGTCGTGATGTCTGTCTGGGCATGCACAGACCACCTGTGGCTCCACCCATCTTTACTTATACTTCAGACCACCTTTCCTTCTGTCTCATCAATATCCTTAGAGCTAAAGCTCGCTTGGGGGCACCAATATCCTAAGTCTTATCTGCTTTGTGAGCTATACTGTGTATGCAAAAACTCTTTAGGGCCAAGGGATTGGCTTTCTGGGTAGGAAGTCGAGGTAAGTTTGGTTTAGTGGCACTATATTTGAAGGACTGAAAACTGATCGCCAACTGGGAAGGACTCAATCATAAGGCTTAGGAGGATTAATGTTACTGTTAGGCCACACCTCCTAAGGTGTGGCTTCACAGATCAATTTATACTAAGCTGAAATCTTCCTCCAAGACCTGCTAAGGGAGTTGTCAGGGTATCTCCTGTAATATTTCCTCTGCTCTTGATGTGCAGGAATCAGAAGCAACATAACTACAGCGACAGCAAATGGCTTTGGACCACTTATTAACTATGTAAGTTGCCTTGTACCCACCCATTCCCTCAGAAACCTAGCTATAACTAATTGGACTGGGGGCTATCACTTGAAGGAAAATTGACCTTTATGCCTCCCTGTTGAAACACGTCTCTTCTTCCTTCTGGTTTTATCATAAATCACAGTTCTAGTTCTGCTCACATGTATTTGCTATAATAAACTTATCTAAAATAAGAATACTTGCAAATTAACATTATTTAAAATTACTCTAGCCTTTATATTTTCTTGTTAATGGCTATTCTGACACCTGGATTTATGTCATCACTCACACATTTTTTCCCTTGTGTGCCCTGTCTTTGCCCAAATCTTATCCAAGTTCCTTTCTGAGGAGGATAAATGAAGGCCACACATCCACGTCCCTTTGCATGTGGTCCTGTGAAACCAATAGATACAATGATCTGTCTGACCTCTAGTTTTCATATGATCCCATCAGTCTGCACAGTGACATCCCTCCAGTGTAGTGAGAGTGGACAACTCCCAAGGAACAACTGGAAAGAATGAAAGAAGCAAGGCCCGAGTTCCTGGAAAATCTCATCTAACTCATGCAAAATTGTGAGCATTCCTCCCGTTTCTTAGACCATCCCTTCTCCAAGATGCTTTGAGCATCTCGCTGTAACGTTCATAGGATAAAGGGTTGAAAACTGATGAGAAAGTTATCCTCCCACAATTCCTACTCTGGTTCAAGAATAAAAACCTCCTTCATCTCTCAACCTCTCAACTGATGACATGTCTTGTCATTTGTACTAAAATTCTAAGATGTAAAAAGGACCTTCTTTTGGGTGAACCACTACTATTTTATCCTAATAATATAGATTTGTAGGGGAGTTAAAGTTATTTTGCCCTTTCTTTTCAAACCTCTTCACTTAGAAGGTATAATCACAGAACAAGAGAAAAACGAACAGTAATGTCTCAATACCTTGTATGAGTCAAGGTTCTCTAAAGATGTGGAACTGATAGAATATACGTACACACATACGCATTCTAATAAATTGTGTGAGTGTGTGTGTGTGTGTGTGTGTGTGTGTGTGTGTGTGTGTGTGCATGTGTTAGATTTATTAGAATAATTAGAGTAAGGGCTATTAGGTTGTGGTCTAAGTAGGCGAATGACTGTCTATGGACTGAAAGTCAGAGGATCTGATAATCCTGCAGCCCCTGAGAATGGAGGTGTCCGCACTCCTCTTCTGAGCCCAGAGCCCCAGGGGATTCCTAGAGAGTTGTTGGTCTTCAGTCTACTTTGGAATCCAAAGGAAATTGACTCTTATACCCAGTAACAAAAATACATAAACTTCCAGCAAGAATGAAGGCAAGCAGACAAAAACAGTTACTTCTGTCTGCCATGTCTTTTGCATGTGTGCAGCCTTCAGAAGTTATGGCACAGGTTTACAGTGAGTCTTCTCACCTCGAATGTCCCAGATTTGAAGTGGGTTCTCTTAACTCAAGTGATCTGTTAAAGCAAACTCCCCACAGCTTGAATTTTAATTGATAACAGATGCGGTCAAGTTGTCAACCAAGATTAGCCATCACACAACTATTCTTCATGTGTATGTGAGTGAGCAAAAATGAGTGACTCTCAGAAAAAGTAAGAATTTAAGCTTAAACATGATTTTGAGTTAAAGGAAAATGCATGGCTATATAGGAGATCAATTAGTGGATAATCAAGAAAAGTACAGGAAACGGAATGAAGTTTGCCAACCAGGTCTAAGCTTGTCATTAAGCTAATGGTCATTGATAAGCATTTCAGAGAGTTAGCATTCTTCTGGAACAAAGCAGCACAGCCTCACAAGAGAGTATAGCTGTAGACGTCACCTAGAAAGATAGAAGTTTTTTTCTTTATTCTGTGCCTTGTTGTTTCTCAAAATAACCAGTTCAAAATTAACCTTATGCTATGAAGAGCATATCTTGGGGTGATATAGTCTGGTCTCTTAAAGGACCTCTTGTAGTTTACTACTAGACAGCCATCTTCAGGAAGAATGACTGAACAGATTTCTCAGTTACTCCAAAGAATATACAGCCAAGGGTGTAGGGAGTGAGTCCATACTAAATGTATATCCTATGATGGTTTAATAAACAAAGCCATCTCTGCTTTGTTGGTATTTTCATATTTACAAGGTTTGCTTTGAATGCTGGCTTTTATTCACAAACAAAAGCATGATGACATGCTTTGCTTTTGAATATTCTACTCTTTATTCAAAATGGATGTTACGCTAGTGATTACCTCAAAGAATTACAATAGACTTAATGTCAGACTTCACACAATACTGACCTTTTCTTATGGGTTTGATCTCCACCATGGCACACGAAACTTTCTGTTAATAGAATAGATGTGTCTTGCCACACTTTCTTTAAGCATGTGTGTGTCTTTAAGACAGCCTCGGCACTAGAATAGTTCATTGTAGAACTATAAAAGATTCTCTCCTTTTCCTCCTCTCATTCTCTCAGCTTTTCTGTGAGACCAAGGTAGTGTTTCCCTGTTTACCCCAGGATTCTTACAAGAACAACACACAAAGTTGCAGAAAGTAGATCATAGGGAATTTTGTCTCAAGTTTAAGGGCACATCCTAGTCCTCATAAAATGAAGTGATTTTCATAGTGGAAAGAGCATTTGTCTTCTTTCTAAGGCTCTGTCTGCAACCTAATGTGGGGCTCTAGCAAAGCAGTCGATTATGTTATAATTTCACTTCAAGGAATCCTAACATGTAGCAAGGCAGCAAGGTCTACGGAATCCTAAAGAAGCTATTCTTTGAGCCTAGTGTTCTCTTGTCTCTTTTATGAGTTCACTTTGTACTAAAGAGGAGAAAATTCAAGGGAAATGCCAACATTCAAGCAGGAAGCTTGAAAGCTGAGCTTCTATATACTGAAAGAGAGCTAGTGACCACCACTCAAGGCTAATTTCTAACAGGCCACCACAACTCCTTGGGCACAATATTTGAAGTAACACAAGAACAGATTTGGTAAAATTTATTGATTTGCATGGTCAAAGCAATTAAATATTTACCCAACTACTTTATGTAAGTTTCAAATCAAAATGCCTTAAGTGTGTATTCTAACAGCATTAAACATCCATGTTCAATACATTTTATTTCACAATATTATTTTATCCTTTTCACATTGTGCAACAGACTAGTGAGAAAAAGATGTACAATTAATAAAATCGTGTCAGATTTCATACTTATCCACAGTGATTAATTGAACACCTATAGAAAAACTCTGATCGAGATCAATTCTTTTGAAAGTACACTTCAATGAATTAATTTAGCCAATTACTTTTGAAGAACTTTCTCCTAACAAGTCATATAATTTGTTGACGTTTACTATGGGAATAATCTCTACTTGCTTTGACCATACCCATGGGTATTGGTATGAAAGTGATGTGATTCTGTTGGGGGTTATTCAATTTATCTTCCTAATTATCAAAGTGTCTTCCTGAAGATTAAGTTACTCTGGACAATAAGTTTCTGGAGATTGATTTCAATTCTAGAAATCCCATGATTACTGTAATATTCTAATTAAGCGGTTCAATTTGTTGGCAATAACAATCTTATGAGGTTTTGAATGACCAAAGCTCAATTACTTATCCCATAGTCTGTACATCTATGGAGAACAAAAGCTCATGAGTATTCGGAATAGACGTTTTTTGCCATCTATCTAGATACCAGTTTGAGAAATTTTCAGTTAAGCTACTAAGAATAAGCCTTGAGAAGGGCAAGCACGTAATTTGTTTTCATAACCCAGGAACTTTGAAACCGAAGGGGGTATTGTTAATAACTCTTTCAGGATAATGGGCAAAGGTGATAATCCCAGACATCCCAGGATTAATCAAAACTATGAAGTTTTTGAGCTAAAATCCAAGTTAAAGAAAATAAATGATGTAAGAATTTTCTATGGCCAAGATAAATGACAAGGGATGAAACTTATTAATAAATCAATAAGAACAACAAACTTAACTGTGACCCTCAGAATATTAAAAAACAGGAACTGAAGAATTGGCCCAACAACAGTCATTCATTGATTTTGCTGAAGACCAGGAATTAGTGTCCAGAGTCTACATTGAGGTACTCACAACCACCCACAATTCCAGATCCAGGAAATCCAAGAATTCAGATCTCCTGGGTCACACATCTGATTCATGAGTGCAGAGCACAGTGTTTGTATGAGTTTCCAAGATATATAAACTCTTAGAAAACTTCTTGTTATTAATAATTTGTGAGAAAGAACAGACAATGGTTTTATGATGGAATGTGAAGTGCTGAGTTAAGACTGAAGGCCTCACTGGATTTAATACTCTCTCAGGCCATGGAGAAAGGCATGGCAGAAGAAGAAGTACATGAAAAACAACAGGAAACCCAGTGCTTTCATTGTAGGAAATATTTTAAAAGAGCATATCAAGAACATTCTGCATATGTAAGCTTAGAAGCCAGTAAATTTGGGAGACTAGTAACTTTGGGTACTAGCTTTGGTCTTTCTCTGGAGATTGTAAGCCTTCATTAGAAAGTGACAAGATTTATTGTCACATGATTTACACAAAAGGTGATCAGGCAAATGCAATAAATTATGTTGTTTTAGACCCTAGTATGCATTGCCCCTCTATTATATATACATATATATAATATACCATATATAATATATTATATAGTATATTATACATTGTATATTATATATAGTATATATTACATACTACATATATTATATATATATAAATTAGTCCTGTTATTTTTCCTTTCCTTTCCTCTTCATTCCTCTCCTTTCCTCTCCTCCCCTCCCCTTCCCTTCCCTTCTCTTTTCTTCTTTGATTTCCTTTGATCATTATTTTTGTTTGTTTTCTGCTTTTGTATTTCTGAGCATCAAATCCAGGCCATGAAAAATCAAGTGCAAACTTTTTTGAACAACGCTCTTATCTTCTTACTCATTTTTACGCTGTAAACCAAAGCATTTGCCTTGGAAAGTCAACACAGAAACAAATCTGTATGTGACATTGCCGTACCTGCAATGTAAAAGGCAATTTTCAGAATAATGACTTGAGATTCCAGTCACATATTGTGGCTCCTCAATATGTGATGAAATTTTCTACTGCTAAATTGCAACTGAAATTTAATATATACTGAGAGACTCTATATAATGAATTTTGAATGTCAATTTTATGAGTCTTTCTGTAGTATATCGCATGAATTTTTAAAGTGTCCTTTAGGTAGATCAAAAAATACCCCCCCAAAAGATGCATCTTTCAAGATTAAAATTATATATCATGGACTCCACAGGTCATTCATCGTATTTAAAATGAGCTTTGATTTTTTTTAAGTCACAGGTATCACAAATACCTAAATATTTAACAAAGGAATGGACACTGACCACAGGAAAACTGTGTTCCAATCAGTGACAAAGCTATCATTTTAAAATATGGCTGAGCTGTTTTTACTATTTAATTAAAAATGACAATGCAGCTTAAGGGAAAATTCACATTACTTGTAAAATTGTACCTTGATAAATGCTTAGTTAAAGGAGGGGAGTTAAAATCATTATAATTTTATAGAAATGTTTCAAAGTAATAAAAAAGCTTGCATGAGATGATGTGATATTAAGTTGGTTTTTTCAAATCATGACTGCTCATTTTTTTTAAATCTAATTGCTCAGTTTGACTGACTGATTGACTGACTGACTGTCTGTCTGACTGACTGACTGACTTACTGACTCGCTCGCTCGCTCGCTCACTCACTCACTCACTCATTTATTTATTTATTTATTTATTTATTTATTTATTTATTTACTTACTTATGTAAATAGATGAAGAAAAAAAGGCACTATGTGACTGGCATAGCGGTGAATCTCTTTTAGCCCAAGTTCCATGTCCTATCAAAGGAGCAGCCTATGGCGCATGGTGTTCTGAGCCCCACACTGAGAAGTAAGAAAACTTCAATTACTAAAATGCGAGGCTCCTATTCTGTTCTTGGAGCAACTTCCTCTGGATATGTGTTGTTTTTCTTTGCTTTTTTCCCCCCACTTGCCTCCTCCCCCTGCCCAATCTCCCTTTTCATCTTCCCGTCTCTCCTTTTATTTTATTTTATCCTTTTCTATTATTGGACTTACTTTCCCCTACCCCCCTGCCCCAATCTCACCTTTCCTCTTCCTGTCCCTCCTTTTTATTCTTTTCTACTGCTGGACAGGGATAATTTGGATCCACTTCAAGGAATCAGTCCTATGCTCAGAGTAAGAAGACACGGTTGTTCAATGTGAGGTCTTTCTGGTAGAGGAAGATGGCTTGTGTTGTTTTGACATTTTCTTTTGTTCCTCTGTGGTTCTTCCTTTTCACATTCCGTCCATGTCACCACATCACTACAACAGTGCTTTCTTTTTTCATCTATTTGATTTCCCAGAAAATAATAAATAAGTAAAATTCCTTTCAAACAACCGCTTCACATCTTTCAAGTCACCTGGACACTCCAGATGTTTTCCCTTCTAGTTAAAGCTATGATCTAATGATCTCAGACCAACCTTGAAGATTTTCATAATTTATAAAGGATTTTTCTCTCTTTACTTCTCTATGTACTTTCTTGACTGTGTCTGTTATTCTCACCCCTCTCTTTTGCATATAATGAGGTCCAGAGTCAGCTACAGCAGATTCAGTGTTAATTTCCATATTTGTCAGAGTTCACTGCTGAATCTAGACTTACTTTTTTATTCCTATATTATCATATGAAAGCACATTGACTTTCTTCTTTTCCTTCTATTTCTCACAAATAGTATTTATTTTGTTTGTTCAATTAGTAATATAAGATTACAAGTGAACTTGATTTATATATTTGAATTAAAGAAATATCACAAATTGATATTGTTATTTTCTTAATTGCACAGAGTTTAAACTACCTTGATAAATTCTAATTTGTTCCATGCTAAATGCCTTTTTGGAAAATAAATATATAACTTGAATATATATATATATATATATATATATATATATATATATATATATATACACACACACACACACATACTTTCTTTTTCTGAATGCATGCCTAAAACAGGTTAATGAGAACAGTCCTTAAAATACATTTAAAATGGACCAAATCAAGATTCTCATAATACTGATTTTCCCTTGATGTAATTTAAAATGTGTAAACTGCTACTCAAACTAGAAGTGCAATACCTGACATTTACCCACTGGCAATCTTTTAGACAATGGCTGAATTAATGCACCGCTGTTTGAACTGAAGCATTTCATTGCAGTAGATGTGAAATATGCTTTTTATGACACAACACTTCACAGCAAGCTATTTGAATAATGCTTAGTTAAAAATTATCAAAGTGACATGGAAACATGCTTACTGTACAAATAAAAGCATTTACATATTAAGAGTGTTCATTGCTCAGTGATTGCAGCATCATGATGTGACTTCTGTTTTATATAATAGCTTCAGATTCTGCATGTTCAATGGTTCTGTTAATATGCCTTCAGGCTACTAAATATGTGGGCATGAATAATAGGCAAAGAACAGTGTGTATAGATTATTCGTTGACCTATTCTTATAAAATTGACAGAGTGGGTTTGATAGCATGCTGCATATTAATCAATGTCAGAGTGATTAGGCATCATTTCCTTTCAGGATCTTTGGAAGTAAAAACCGATTTTAAGTTTTCTGTATTTATAAAAGAGGTTGCACTTTTGTGGAGTTTTCTTTAAAAAATATTTTTAAAAATCATGGAGTTCTTTTTTAAATATTTAATTTGGTCACCAGCTGAACTAAAATTATATTTATTTGCATCAGAATTCAACTAGAATATATTCAATTAAAATATATGAAAATTCAGAAACTAAATTAACTTTGACATCTTAGACTAGGGAACTTAATGCAAAGAACCTGGTCACTACTTGAAATCTTTACAGAAAATTTCACCAGAAATGATGCTTATGGAGCAAGGAGGAAGAGGAGGAGGAGTGTAGGTTGGTGTCATTATGCAAGTGAAGGGAGACACAAGATAAAATGAAGCCTGTCATTGGATGAGACGGAAGGGAGACAGGAACAGAGGTTTTAGAAGGAGAGGAAGAAGCAGAAGAAGAGGAGACAACACGGAGGCAGACATAAATGATCCATCGCCATGCATCTCTATATAGATTCAGGTTGTTATGAATATTTCTTAAGGGTTGGATTTCTATAGGTCAATTTATATTACCTAGGTGGCCAGTTTATATGTTTACCAATTGGTTGAGAGTTTATTGTGTGGATGTATTGTGGATTGAGAATTTAACACATAAATCTGATTGTTTAATTACAGTTTATGGCGTCCTGATTTCACTGGGTTGTTGGTAATTTGAGCAGAGTCCGTGGCAGGGAGCCTCAATAGGCCAGCCCCATGCTGGGCTTCTAGAGCCCTGATTTTACCAGGTAGCTAGGACCAGAGAGTTCACGGCTAGAAGAGAGCTGCCAGGAGAGATACTACCCAGAGATAAATTATGGTTAGCTCCATATAGCCTTCTGGTGCTGGAACTAACTCTAGGGACCAGCAAGGTGCCATGTTGGAATGGCTCAAGGACCGCCTGGGTCTGAGATTACTTGGGGGCATCATGGAGCCATTGGGATAAAGATACCCCACAGTGTGGGGCAGCAGACTGTGAAAAGTACCCTGATTCCTGGTCTAATCCCCAGAAACCCTAAAAGGGACAGCAGGTACATTCCTAGTCTCCCAGAAGATCAAGGCTCCATGTAGTTGTAGCCCCACACAGACCCCTGTAGAGAGATTTGAGACAGACCAGTCACACAGGACAATGCCTCAAGCCCCTCCTCCAGGGTTGTGGACCATGACCACAGGTTATATAGGCTGAAGACAGATCAGTCATAGAGACAGGATCATGCCCCCAAATATGAAATGAGGTCTTCCCAAGCTCTCAGGCCAAACCAATAGGAAGAACCTGCTGTCAGACACTGACCCATCCAAAACCTGTAATTAAGAATCATGTTCAGGATTAAAAGTGTGCAGGAATTATTCCATCATCTGAGAACTGTTTTAAGAGCTGTAACACCACCGTGGGGAGCCCCAGGTGCCACAGCCCCACACCGCAGTGCCATGTGGCCCTACAGGTGCTAGCATGGGATAAAAAAGATTACCCATTGTTAATTTTTACCGCAATGGAGGAAGAGGAGAAAAATATAAAAGAAAAAGGAAAAAATCAAAACACTTCTTAGTATACACACACACACGAGACACACACACACACACACACACACACGCACACGCACACACACAGGAACACATAAGAACACACGTTAGTCCATGCTACCTATCCAGCGTAGAACTTCTGAACAGTTAAACAGTAACAGATTACTTGGCTTTCTTTAAACTGTTGCCATCAACTAAGAGTAGCTTTAACAGAACAAACAGGAGTGAATGCTGGCCCAGGTGAACGAATGCTGGCCTGTCACTAAAATGTACCACTCCTAAAAACTGCTTGATTCAGAGACAGTTGACATTTCAGCTTATCTGTGCATTCACTGATGAAAGAGAAAGGCATCTTCATTTGAAGTTTTTAGTATGGTCAAGGGTGTGCTAGTCTTGAATTTCTGCAAACAATGGCCACAAGGTAGGAAGTCCACTGGTTTCTGTTCCACTGGGTTACATAGAAAGGTAAAACACAGCTAAACAAAAATAAGAGAAGTTTAAAACAAACAAGCAAAAAAAGAAAACCAACAGTGGAAGACAATAAAGCATATTGTAGAAAAATAAGAAATGCATTAAAATGCTGACTGGCCCAAAGAAGGATAAAGGAAATCCCTTATCCCCAGGACAAGAATATGTGCTATGTTCTCTGATGGTACAATCAAAACCCAAAGACAGCCCAAAGTGCAGATGTCCCCTCTGACTGACTGCCAGAAACATCCACAGACAGGAACAAAATCAAAAGTATAACTTGGAGCTTTTAGATAATACAGAGGTTTAGTCTAGACTTTTGTTATTTGGCTTCGTAGACTATGTCATGTGACTACTTTCTGATATGCTTTATTGCTAAGAACCAAAGGTCAGGTATGCTGGTATCAACAACATTTAAAGAGAGGGTGCATATATCTGCAGTGTCATAACTTTTCCAAAATTAATATATCCCAAATAAAAAGGTTATTGCATTGAACCGTGCTTTAAGGTTAAAGAACAGAAAGGGGGGAGCTTTCACAGGAAGGTATACAAAAAAGTTCCAAGAGATTTTAATTTTAGGCAGTCCAGTCTCTTTCAATGAAGCAGAAGGATTCGCAATCTGTCTCTGCCTTTGGAATGCTAGGCTTTCAAATTGTCAGAGTGCCTTGCAAAACAAAAACAGAAATGAAATCAAACAAACAAAAAACCTTCATACATGAAGTTCACAATTCCTTGTTGTAAGTGGTCTCTTCGCTAAAGAAATCTGTCAGGGTTTGAAGCTTCACACAGCAGACAGCATAGTCATCAAAGAAAATCCAGTCATTCTTGCTGTAGCGTCTAACAATTGCAGCTAATGCCTGCAGACTCAACCTGTAACCCATGACAGCGATGGCCTGGCGCATCTCATGACGGTCTACCGTGCCACTTTGATCTTGGTCAATGGCCATGAAGTTCTGTTTCCAGGCAGTAAGAGCTGCCCAAAGCTCCTTGAATTCGTTGAATCCCATTTTTCCTGTGTAGTCTCTATCCAACATGGCGATCATAATTTGACAGGTTTTCAAACTGAAAGGATCGTAAGTTCCACTAATTCCAGACTGTATCAAGCATCTGCAGTTCTTCAGCATCCACCTCACCATCCTGCCCAGCGACCACTGGGAAATAAGTCCACATGGAGTCATTGGAAGGGGAGTAGCTGTCAGAGTATGCCACGTACCCAGGATAAGCACCAGAGAACATATTGGGACCTGCCTCTGGCATCGGCTGGCCCACTTTCGTTTGCAACCCTGGAATCTGACCACTGAAGTTTTCAAATGCCCCTCCTTATCCCAGATAGGCCAGGACCAGACGATTGACACCACCACGACACCAATAAGTCAAGTTCAACACTGCTGCCTATATTTGTTTTCTTATTGCACCAGGAACGCTTTCTCTATGTGATGTCCTGTGAAAGAGATTTTATCAAAATGAGATTTTTTTTCTGTTAGCTGATTTTCTTTAACAAAATACACTATCTTTTTAGACCAGGGAACCGCACCAAAACATAGAAATTCACACTTGTTAGGCCCCTTTTGTCATTGAACTATGGCCCCCAACTCCTAGATTTATCTTTCTAAATGACTTGAGAAAACTGCTGGATTTTATTTGAACATTTAACAGCACTCTATGTCCTGGTAAGTTTATTTATTCCTATTAACTTGTGATTTTAAAAGAATATGCCATGTGGCATACATTCTTTGAATTACAGAAATGATCTCTGAAAATTTCATCCCTCTCTATATATTACATTCTGCTGCAATGTACATTTCCAGTATTATGCTTCATGCTTTTATGCTTTGTAATGTTGTTTTATTCTTTTTAAAAAAAATTATTTATTTAGTTTATATATATGAGTACACTGTCACTGTCCTCAGACACGCCAGAAGAGGGCATCAGATCCCATTGCAGATGGCTGTGAACCACCATGTGGTTCTGGGAATTGAACTGAGGACCTCTGGAAGAGCAGTCAGTGCTCTTAAGCGCTGAGCCATCTCTCCACCATTGTTTTATTAAGACAGTTTTTGTTTCTCTCTCTTTGCCTCTCTAAATTTCTCAGTTTTGGAGCAAGGGGAGAAATCTCTCTATCTTGACATACTTTTCAAAAATAACATGTCACACTTTTATTGTACAGATAACTATGTCTTTCAGGTTAATTTTCAATCGGTTTCTCTTATAAACAGGTTAAAAAAAGGTTCTGCAGGGCAAGAATGAGTTTTAATTTTTCATTTCTGGTTTTTTATTTAATTATATATTTATTGACCTACTTTAAGTTTCAAAATTTTATTAGTCTGAATCACAAATAACTAACTACTTTTAAAAATTACTTAAAATATCTTATACTTCATTTTAAAGTATACTGTGTAACAATCATAGTTGGTTCAAGAGAAAAACATTTCTGAGTTAATTAAAATGTCAGAATTTATGTATGTAATTAAATTCATATATAAATGAATTATAAGAAAATTTAAGGAAACATCTTTTCTTATAACTAAAACTTAACCTGTAAGACAAGCTTATGAAAGGATTACATAGAGTTTTCTCTGTCGTCTTTCCATGGCGTTTTCCTTTTGTTCCTGATATTTGAGCATCTCAAACAGGAAACGCAAAGAGGAGTTACAGTCAAGACTAGCTCTGGAGGATAACTGAAAAAGAGACTCATAAACTAGACAAGTGGCAGCTATAAAACAAAATGGCTGCCTCCCACATTCGAGACACTCAAAATCAACTTGTTTTGTTTCTCTTTTATACAGAGGCTCTGAAAATGAAAGGCATAAACACCCAAATAATATAATACACATAGATAGATAGATGTTGTGGGGGGAATAAAAAAATAGGCATGACCAGTTCCCACCTGTCACTGCTCCACGCTGGGCCCCGATACTCTGGACCCAGGGGTCGTTCCCTGGTGTTAGCTCTGGCACTGTCAGGTCACATAGAACTAACATTAATTTATCTCAGCTGTGGCTGGTTTCAGTGTGGCACCATGCCATGTTAGCCTAGCTATCTTCTAGCCCCAGCAATCGATCCAGTCCCATTGCTAGTCACCCTGCCAGCCTGGCCAGATGGGAACTCTCTGGTTCCAGCCACCCACCTGGTAAAATCAAGACTCAACAAATTGTAACCGAACAATCAGATTTACATGTTAAATACTCAATCCACAATACATGCCCAGAATAAATTCACTGTCAATTAATAAAGATAGAAACCACCCATCTAGACAAGATAAACTTGATCTAGACCACCTGGATCAGAATCATCTTCCTCTGTCGTCTCCATTCTCCATTTTGAATCCTATCCTCCCTAGACTCCCCCCTCCTTCCTTCTCATCCAATGATAGGCTACACCTTATCAGAGACTCAACTTGCTGCATAATAACATCATCTTACAGATATATCTATAGATAGATAGATAGATAGATAGATAGATAGATAGATAGATAGATAGATAGATAGATGATGGATAGATAGGTAGGTAGGTAGGCAGGCAGGCAGGCAGACAGACAGGCAGGGCAAGTAAGGGAGGCAGAGGGAAGATTTCACATGACCAAAACTTTCCATCACTTATACATCAGACACTAAGATTGATGTGTGAATTCCATCTCTGCCAATGTAAAAGACATTGTAAACATAAAAGACTATTTAAAAACCTTTCAATGTATGAGAAGATAAATCTGATCTCCGCCAGAAACAATTATTCTCAGGGTGTAAATGTATCCGAAATAAAGCCTCTTACTTCAACATGATCATTGATGGCTTCTAGAGCACCATTAACAAAACCCACATTGCTGCTCTGAATTTCACTGGTCAATCTTATATGACCAGAACTCTCTGCTCTTTCCTCATTTAGCAAGGGAGGTCAGAGTAGGCACAACAATAGTCATTACCATGACATATTTCACCGTGTACCTTACCAAGAGAGAAAGTTTCAGACATCAGTTTGTGGAAGTGTTGGGATGATTGTTCCCTCTTCTTTTTTAAAAAATAATTTTTCTTGGATATTTTATGTATTTACATTTCAAATGTTATCTTCCCTTATCCCCTCTCCCCTCCCCCTGTCAAGCCTTGTCTAGAGCATTAGAAGTCATGAAGGCTCAGTGTTACCTCCTGAACATGCATCCCCCAAAAGGCACACCTGAAGTTGTTTTCCTTCCTGTAGTCAGATTATCCTACAGTTTCCTGAGGAAAGGTGTATAGGCCAAAGGGAGGACTAACTGCATTGGTTGCCCTTGGATTTAGGTTTGCCTTTGATAAAGCTTTACAAGACTTTTATATAGCGACAGTACATTATTTTAAAAACAATTTATTGAAGGGGTTTGCAACACCATAGGAAGAACAAAAATATCAAACAACCAAACCCCACCAGAGCTCCCAGGGACTACTTCACCAACCAATGAGTGCACATGGAGGGACCCATGACTCCAGCCACATATATGGCAGAGAATGGCATTGTCCAGAATCAATGGGAGGAAAAGCCCTTGGTCTTGTGAAGGCTCGTTTTCCCAATGTAGGGTAATGCCAGGGTATTGAGATTGGAGAGGGTTAGTGGGAGTGGGAGCATCCTCATAGAAGCAGGGGGAGAGGAGAGAGGGTATGGGGGAAGCGGATAACATTTGAAATGTAAATACATAAAATATCCAATAAAAATAGAATTATTTAAAAAAAGAGGGAACAAAATACTCAAAGGAGTAAATCCAGAGACAAAGTGTGGAGCTGAGACTGAAGGAAAGGCCATCCAGAGGCTGCCCCACCTGGGGATCCATCCCATATACAGATACCAAATCTACACACTATTGTGGATGCCAAGAAACATTTGTTGACAGGAGCCTGATATAGCTGTCTCCTGAGAGGCTCTGCAAGAGTATGACAAATACAGAGGCAGATGCTCATAGCCAACCATTGGATTGAGAACGGGATCCACAATGGAGGAGTTAGAGAAGGGACTGCAGGAGCTGAAAGGGTTTGCAACCCATATGAAGAACAATATCAACCAACCAGACCCTTCAATGTTCCCAGGGACTAAACGACCAATCAAAGAGTACACATGAAGGGACCCATGGCTCCAATCACAAATGTAGCAGAGGATGACCTTGTCAGCTATCAATGGAAGGAGTGGCCTTTAGTCCTGAGAAGGCTAGATTCCCCAGTGTAGGGAAATGCCAGGGCAGGAGGTGGGAGTGGGTGGGTGAGCACCCTCATAGAAGCAGGGGGAGGAAGGATGGGATAGGGGTTTTCCAAAGGGGCAACCAGGAAAGAAGAGAACTTTAAAATGTAAATAAATAAAATATCCAATAAAAAGAATATGTCATTCAGAGTCAAAAAATGAATAAAAATAATCTATCATTTTCATCAAAAAAGTAAATAAACACTTGTATCAAAATTTGATAATACATATCATAGTAGTCCTAGATGCTGAAGAAACCTGTTAAACAACTTAAGCACTTAAGAGTTAATAGTCTATTGTCTATTTTTATTTTTGTTCTTTACAGGTCTATGAAGAAATTGACATACCCAAAGAGCTTTGAATCTCTACAGGATATTTAAATATAGTTTTAGTATTAAAATGATGGCTTTAATGACTGAATGTTGTTTGTGGGGCTAATCTGAGCTCTGTGGGCTTACAACCGTGATTATAAAGGATAACAACTCAAACCATATAATTTATCCACTGCAGAAGTCTTCTGTTTAGATTACTTGATAGTGTTGCTGTAAAGTAGAGAAATTTTAAAATCCATAGTATTAGCAATATTTTGTGACACACACCTATAAACTCAACACTTGGGACTTAGGGGGCTGAGGTAGAATGAAATTGATTTCTAGGTCAACTTGGTCAAAATACTGAGAGCCTTTCTCAATAAAATGGACTTTAAAAATAAGTAATTGTCTAATGAGTGCTACAGGGAATGACCCTGTGATGGTTTTTATATGCTTGGCCCTGGTAGTGGCTCTTATGGGAGACATAGCCTTGGTGGAGTAGATGTGTCACTGTGGGTGTGGGATTTAAGACACCCATCTCAGCTGCCTGGAAGGCAGTATTCTGCTAGCATCCTTCAGATGAAGATGTAGAACTCTCAGCTCCTCCTATACTATGCCTACTTGGGTGCTGCCATGTTCCCATCTTAATAATATTGAACTAAACTACTGAACCTGGATGCCAGCCCCAATTAAATGTTGTCCTTTATAAGATTTGCCTTGGTCATGGTGTCTGTTCACAACAGTAAAACTCTAAGACAGAAGTTGGTACCGGGAGTAGGGTATTTCTGTGATAAGTATGATCATGCTTTTGGGGACTTTGGATTGGGAAAGCAGTGGAATGCTTTAAATAGGGCTTAAGAGCTTATCCAAGTAAGAATATGAAAGATTTATTGTTGAGGTTTATTTGAACTGTGCAGACCTGGCCCTGGAGGATTCAGTGGAAAATTTCAGTATGTGGCCTAGAGACAGTTTTGTGGTATTTTGGTGAAGAATGTGGCTGCTTTTTGCCCTTGTCTGAAGAGTCTGCCTGAGTCTAAGCTAAAGAAATCTATATTAAATGCATTGACCAAGGAAGTCTCAGAAAAGCCCAGCACAGACTTTGTTCTCTGATTAAGTCTCATGAAGAGTGTTTTGAACAAGCATAGCATCCAGTAAGCAGCACCCCTCTGTGGCCTCCGCATCAGCTCCTGCCTCCAAGTTCCTGCCCTGTGTGGGTTCCTGTCCTGACCTCTTTTGGTGATGAACAGAAATGTAAAGTGTAAGCTGAATAAACCCTCTCTTCCCCAACTTACTTCTTGATTGTTTTGTGCAAGAATTCAAACCCTAAGACAAATTGATAGCAGAAATGAGGTATTCCTGTGACAATCTGACCATGTTTTGGGGAGGAATACAGAAGGATTAGGAACTTTGAATATTAAGACATCTCTGAGATGTTCTATAGGAGCTTGGAAGATAATGGTAACAGGAGCAAACAATGGAGGTTTGGTTTGTGAAATTTCAGAGGGAAGATTAAAGACTCTTATCAGGTCCCTTGCTGTTTTGATTGTGAAGATTCTATAGTTTTGGTTAGCTGCAACTGAAGAATCAGTTGTGATTAACAAGATACCAGAACGACCAAAGCAAAGATTTGCTTTACTGGGACTGTTGATTGCTGGTGAGCTGGAGCTAACAAATTAGTAGTGATTAAGTAGTCAGCATCGTTGAGGTGAAACCTTCTGGGAAGTATTTTCTGAGCGCACAACGAAGCTGTGTTCCAGAGATTGCCAAGGTTGTATCTCATGCTGCAGCTGTCCTTGGTAATGTGTAAGAATCACCCAGGTAGTACTGGTTTTGAAGGCATAAAGGGGTCATGAAAATCAGCTGAGGATTAGCACTATGAGAGGCCATGGAAGGCCATGGGTAAAGATGCAGCCTCTGTTGGATTTGATGGCTAAGGACTGAAGGGGTCATGTAAAGGAGTTGAGACTTGGCAACATGAAGAGAGCCTATGAGAGACTATTGGTGAAGCCTAGTTACAGCAGAAGACCCCATTATATTGGAGATGCCAGTACTATGGGGATGATCACCAAAAACAGCAGCCGTAGTGAATCAACCTGACTTAGAATGCTATGGAGGGCAGAGCTAGAGAAGTGATGCCAGCCCTTTAGAGGAGCCCAGAAGATCATGTGTAGATCCTAGACACTTGAACAAGAAGCTGTGAAGTTGAAGAGGCTAAAGATGTTAGAGCTGTGGCATACCAGCAGAGAAAAGCTGCTAACAGGGAGTGAATCCAGTCCACGAGAAAGAAGTTTGTTGTAGTCAACAAAGACGAAAAGGGAGCTGGAGATCTGAAGACCACTTTGACATCAGCCATGGAGATGCAAAGTTTGGAGTTTACCCAGCTGCTTTCCTGTCTTGTTTTGGAGATCACAGTTTAGTGATTGGATGAATCTCAGAAGAAACCTTGAACTTTGAACATTTAAAATTGTTGAGACTGCTACAGACTATGGGGTCTTGGGAAGTTGGACTGAATGTATTTTGCATTATGTTATTCTTAGGAGTGACCCCCATAGACTCATATGTTTGAACAAGCCTATGGGGGCCAGGGAGTGGAATGTGATGGTTTGTATATACTTGGCCATGGGAATGGCAGCATTGGGAGGTATTCTGCTAGCAGCCTTCAGATGAAGATGTAGAACTCTCAGCTCCTCCTGTACTTGCATACCTGTATACTTGGATGCTACCATGTTCCCACCTTGACAAAACTTGACTGAACCTCTGAGCCTATAACTAACACCAATGAAATGTTGTGCTTTATAAGACTTGGTCACGGTGTCTGTTCACAGCAGTAAAACCCTAAGTAAGACAGACACCCTGTGTACTCAGGTGAAACCACTGAACAACACCATTCCTTGTGTAGAAAAATAGTTTATTGGGGGACAATCGTTCAGGCTGCCTCAAAATGTAGACAACAACAGCTCTAAAACAAGTCAATTTTGTTTAAGAGTAAACAGAATTGAGTCTTTGAACAGATGCAGGTTGTTTGGGTTAATTACAACCTAGATGCCTATTGGGGTGGAGAAAAGAAGTGGTGGAGTTCCTTACAAACAGAAACTTCACAGAGAGCAGGTTTCTGAGGAATGCTGAGGTAGTTTCTTTTGACCCATTAAGACTGCCCCTAGAGGCATTGCAGATGTGACTGCTGTGTCACATGTACATTAGTAGGTGGCAGAAAGGAGAGAGGCCATGTCTATGCTCAGTGTTCTGACCTGTTAACATCTGAATGCTTAGTAGCCTAACACTCCCTGAAAGATAGCGAGCCTGAGATGACCACCAGTCTGTCTTCAGGGGTCTCTTCTCTCCTCCCCCACCTTACCCTCACAGGGAGATAGCCTGAGTAAACCAGGCACCTCTCAGATCTGGATGAGCTCCCACAGCTGTCAGGAAAGACCATGGCTGAGATGACCTCTGCTGGGAGCCATAATGCATGAGCAGGGCATAGTCCTCTTGAGAGCACTCGTGAAACAACCTAGACACTCAAAGACCCCAGGTACCACTAAGAGCAGCAAGTATGAGGTTTAGAAATGGGAGAGAAGGAGAAACAGAAGGATGTGGGTATAGTGAAGAGAGACAGAACTGGATACTCGAGGGTAGTGAGGAACAGCCTGATGTGAGTAGCCAGAGATGCCATATAGGACCATCTTTGGGTGCTGGCCTTTGCTGCCACTGGGGGAGGGGGGAACATTTAGGTCCATGCCCCTATAACAGCAGTGTTCTATTGTGGCAAAGGTCAGGTGGATGTCCCTGGTCTGGACTGCCACCCAGGGACATGTTGATGTCTGAGGGCTGAGCAGAATTGGCCCCACTCCTTGACTGGACACGATGAGGGAGCTGGCCCTGGAGATGTAAGAGCAGGAGATCTGTGCTCACCCCTAGACAGCTCTAGTACTCTGGAGAGTGGAACCTGAACCTTGCCTGAGCATCATAGTAGAGCTGGTCCTAGTTCTGGGTGTTGCCAGTAAGCCATACTGGAGACCATGAGAGTGGGAGAGAGAGTTCTGCCCCTTGCTGGTGGTGGCCTTGGATGGGCCAGCTTGGACAAGGAGGAGAGGTGGCCTAAGTGGTAGGAGTACAGGATAGCTGGCAGGCTGACCAGCTCAGATACCACTCAGACCCAAATCCAGGGCTTTGAATTGGCCCACTCCAACATCTACCTCATTGATGAACTGCTGGAGTTCACGAAGGGTCCTATCCTACAGATCCAAAACTATAGGATCTCTGTGACATAGGGCAATGATGAGATACCTGAGAGGAGTCTGGGTGAGATGCCAGTACTGCTGGTGTAGCAGGAGCCAGAGGCCTTGTACCAGACCAATGACAGATTGCAATGAACATTTGCAAGTACAGAAGAGTGGACAAAACGGTATAACATGGGATACATTGTGACACTACAGCTGCCAACAAGAGATTTTTAAAAGTTCTGTTGGGTGGGGTGGCAAGCGTGGAGGGCAGGTATGAGGGGAGATGAGTTGAGTAGGATTGGAATGCATGATGTGAAATTTACACACAAAAAAACAATAAAAAGTTTTTAAAAGATTATTTATAGTAGAAGAAAAAGAAGGAAGAGAAGAAAAGGAGGAGGAGGAGAAGGAGGAGGAGGAAGAGGAGGAGGAAGAAGGGGAGGAGAAGGAGGAGAAGGAGGGGGAGGAGGGGGAGAAGGAGAAAGGAGAAGAAGAAGGAGGAGGAGAAGAGGAGGAGGAGAAAGAGAGAGAGAAAGAAAGAAAGAAAGAAAGAAAGAAAGAAAGAAAGAAAGAAAGAGAAAGAAAGGGAGAGAGATAGAAAGGAAGAAAGAGAGAGAAAGAAAGAGAGAAAGAAAGAAAGAAAGAAAGAAAGAAAGAAAGAAAGAAAGAAAGAAAGAAAGAAAGAAAGAAAGAAAGAGAAGAAAGAAATCACTCTGTTTGTCTAATAAGGATCTGACCAGGACCAGGGTAGGCTCAGGTCATTATCTTGGGACATTATCAGAAGCACTGCCACTTGGCCTAGTTTGTGACCTAACACTAACAAGTAAAGTTAAAAATAACGTGCTATTTCATTCTTATTTTCCTACTTTTGTAGTACTAAGAATTCTCTCAGTCAGTCTTTTTGCATGATAAACAAGTATTCAACCTATGAATTGTCTATGGTGATGGAGTTCACCACTAGGCTAATGGCCTTGTGTGTGCTTACCATATGCTCTGTCTCTGAGCTATGCTCCCAGGCCACAAGTAAAGTGAAAAACTTCCAGACACTGTAAACTTTTCCCTAATACCTGTCTAACATTTAGAAATGTATTAAATTATCATATCTTATCAGTTTCTAAATCCCCTTTATTTTGTGATCCCAAGTCATAATAGTTTGTTTTGCGTCAACTTGGCAAAAGCTAAAGTTATCTGAGAACTCACAGTTGAAGATATGCTTTCCTATTATCCAACATTAGGAACATTTGTAGCTTTTTGTCTTTGTTAATGATTGATGTGAAAGGTTCCATATCTCACAGAGGAAGGTCCTGAGGTCTATAAGGAAATAGGCTCGGCCAGTCCTGGGGAGGAAGCCAGTAAACAGTACTTCTCCCTGGCATCTGTTCCAGTTCCTGCCACCAGTTTCCTGCTTGCAGCTCCTACCTCAACTCCCTTTGACATTAGATTATAATACGAAAATATAACTGAAATAAACCCTTCCTTCCCCAAGTTGCTTGGGATCATGGTTTTAATCATAGCAATAGACAGTAATTGAAAACTCATGATATTGTTACTGCAATGTATTTATTCGGGCAATAAAAATAATGGGAGCCCAACACGTAAAAACAGTAAATAGCAATTATTCATATTTACATTTACATTGTCATTCTTTTTAGAAAAAAATGAGTTAAAATACTGTTGTTTTGAACATCATTTCTTATTAACAAAAAGTAGAATAAATACAGTTTTTTATTGTTCATATGTCAACATGAAATGGTTTTGAATGCACAGAAGTTCCATCTGCCTTGTATCCCAGTAATGAGTATGTATTTTAGTAGACAATATCTGACCACCCTAGAGTAATGCTTATTCTATAGGGCTGATCATCTGAAAAAACAAAACAAAAGTCTCTATATATTTAAAGATGTTGAAATACAGAATATTACATTCCAAAATCTACAAAGTTCTCAAAGACTAAGGTAAATAGAAATCTGTATGTCTTTCTCACCTCAGAAAGCTAATAACTGGACAATGAAACACTTGCGGTAAGTACACAATAACACACAATAGAAGTTTCCTCTAAATCATTATGGCTACATTTGTGTGAAAAGCTCTTTTTAGCAAACCTTCCAGAAAATTCGCCCAGTACTTTTCAGCCTTCGGAAAAAACTTGTTCTTCCTACAGCTCACCCCTGAGACTCATCAATTCAGCAGTCAGGCTGAATCATTTATTAGATTAGTGGCCTACAGAGAAATGCCCAGTGTGAGTCAGAGAGAACTGTAAGTTGCCTGCAGGTTCTTTGAAGCTGGCCAAGTAGGAGGGCCAGGACAAAGGGGACAGAAGCAGAGGGCAAAGTTAAATTCCTCAATTCAGTACACTTTTAATGTTAAGAACCTGAGAACCACTCTTGCTTTTTTCATTAGTGTTAGGGCCCATCTGAAGTGATATTTCTGTCTGCCACTTAGGAGATGGGTCCCAAGTAAAGGAATTAACTCAGTAGATGACTGGAACAACTTCTCAATTCTTCTAGGTGGATCTACCCTAGGACAAGAGTAAGGTTCTCTCTGGTTTCACCTATTTTCTCATAACTCCTGGGTAAAATTTATACTATGTTTAATGAATGCTTACCTGGATCTATATTTTCAATTTTTTTAATCTGAGAATTAGAATCTCTTCCTAAAAATGACCTCAGAATTAATTAGCCATTTATTGAGCCAGTACAAAGTACAATGGAAAAACACGTGATAGACAATAGAGGATCCAGAATTAAAATGACTCAGAAATTATGCATTTGAAAGCACTTAAAAGATGTCCATTTCCCAGATTGAAAGAGAAAAGCAAAGGATGGTACAATTTTGACAAAATGTCCTTTTATTTAATAGATGGGAAATATATGTGGAAATCACATTCTACAGATAATTTTTAAAAATTAATAAAGTGGCCTCTCTTTTAGGCTTTATATGGACATGGATTCTATCTGTCAAGAAAAGAAGGTAAAATTTCGTTTTCTAGATTCAGCCTTCTACCCTACTACCATGCATTACTAACTGGTGAATTTATCTGTTTCATTTTTTGTTTTTTTATTTGCTTGTTTGTTTTTGTTTTGTTTAAAGCACATTTTATAGTGGAATTTCCTTTTGAAGAAACACAGAGAGATTAAATTTGAATAAATTTAATCAGGACTTACAGATCCATTCCCAAATGCAGAGAGGTTTTTGTGGTATTTTGAAATTATGTGCTAGTGATTTTAATTATGTATTTTAGTTATTTGTGTGAATGAAAAGCTCATCATTCAATTCCCAGATGCTTTCTGCATCCTTTAAAAGAGAGCATGAGAGCATCATCTCTAAATAGGAGTTATCTTTAGCTACCTGAGATTGATAGCTCTCATCCCACCAAACCACATGCCCGGATGGTGCTTCCTTGTTGGTTCCCCCCCACCCACACACACACGAGATGGTGCATCCTCCGTACCATTCCCCTTAGTTTCTTCTGAGGTCCATGTATGGTCAGTCCAGCCTAAAGCTTGGATCCACTTTTCCAAGGTGTTTATCTTTGTTCTGTAGACTTGTTTAGCATTCACACTACATTGCCTACACCACTAATTGTCAAAAACCAGCACTGTGCCCCAACAACTTTGACTGTATTAAAATCAGCAGAGACAGAATAGATATAAAAAGGTTTAGCAATCCGCTGCCCCTGTAACCTCACCCAGTTCAATAAGACTAGAGGTTTTACTGTAGAACAGTAATACCTTTACATGAAATGAGGACTGAGTTCCCTCTTATCAGTCAGATTCGTTTATTCGACATCTGGAGAATATTATTCATGTAAACTCCAAGCCAGTTTATGGGAGTGACTACTGGGAACAGTGGTTCACTTTTCCTGAGGGATTTTGGTTGCTAACATGGTCTTTGGAATGTGTCAGATAGGAAAGTTGAATTTTCAGAACCATGGATGCTATACTTGAGGAATGAGATCATTCCTCTGCTACCGCAAATTTCAAAATGCTTATGATATCTGATGGTGTACGTAGTTTAAAATCTCAGTATGATATTGGAAGCGATGGAGCCATCTGCAATGACTGTGCAAATGCAGGAGGAGAGTCAAGGAAATTATGAGGTGTGGGTGTGACCTTGATCCCAGAGTTGTGGGCCTGGATAAAGATTCGGTTGAACCTAATCACCAATGGGCTGGTGATTCTCCTTCCACCACACTGTCTAGAGCATTGAGATAATTGCTTTTATTCATACCATACGTTGGCTCTTTCTAAAACTGAGCTTTGCGAAGGCTAAAAATACTTTGTAAAGATACTTCATTTAGACTAAGCCAGTAAAGAATGTCTTTCTAGGTAAAGACTGACAATAAAGACTATTTTCCATGTTGTGGATGACTGTTTTGTTATACAATTTACTTTTCTCAAACTCAACAGCAGAAATGCATACCCGAGGGAATGCAAAATGAGTTGTACGAGTGGCAGCAGCTACCCCCTCCTTTCTTTTTTTTTTAAATGCTTTGTGTATCATTTTATTTCATCCTCATTCAATCCCCTGAAATGAACAATGTAATATACCTATTTTATGGATAAGAAAATTAAGGTTCAAGTTAAACAATTTTAACTTTGTATCCATGTCTTGTAAGCTGGGCAGGGTGGCACATGCTGAGGTTGAGGTTGGTCTTGTATACATACTGAGTTTAAGGACAGCTAGAGCTATGTAGTAAGACAAAACAAAGCAAAGACAAATATACAAACAAACAAACATCAAAACCCCACAAGTTTTTATTCCCAGAAATGAGGCGCTCATCAACAAAACCATCTATCATTACCATTCATAATACTAAGGGTATCATATTAACATTTTGTTTTAAACCTACTATAGTGACTCAGGGCTATAATATTAGCACTTCAGATGTAGTGGGAAAACACACACACACACACACACACACACACACACACACACGCACACACACACACGAATGTACCCCCTCCTTTCTTGACTGAATAATTTTCTCTTGGGACAGTGAGCTTGAAATTATGTAGAGATGGAACTACATTAAAATGATTTCTTTATCTTTTCTTAAGACACATGTGCTGTGTGTGTGTATGTGTTTGTGTTTGTATATGTGTGTGTTTGTGTTTGTGTATGTGTGTGTGTTTGTGTTTGCGTGTGTGCGTGTGTGAGCACGTGCACACATGTGTTCACTGAGGAGATAGAGCACAAGTCTCATTGCAACAGGAAATACAGACAAATATACCTAGAAGCCATAATCAAGTATTTCCTCAAGCAAAAGTTCATCACTTAAGTCAGTTAAGATATTTTTTTTCTTTAATTAAAAGAAAACTGACCTTCTAAAGAGATCTCAGATAAGATACATGGTAGACATTCTGTTTGATGGGAGGCTGTTGACAGCCATTCATATCTGCTGACCCCAGTGTTCTTCTCTGTCATGACATTTTATAGAAAGCTCTAGAGTTACTGAAAGTAAGTACAGATGTTCTCAGTTTTCTTGCTTTACCCTTAAAAGGTTCCCCATGGCCACAACATCAGACACATTTTTGTACAATAGCCTAATGAAATAAGAAAACTTTTACAGCAGGGTTAGTGATGAGAAGACAAAGGTTTTAGTCACTAATGTTGCTTTGGCTTAAATCATGACTTTTTTTTTGATGAACCATTTAAGAACATGATGGAATCTGTCTCAGAGTTTAAACATTTATGTTCTTTTTTAAATACAACAAATACCTAGAGAAAAATACCTATGCTACTACGTCATAAAAAGTATTACTGGTTTTCTTATCATTGTTAAATATAAATGACAACCTGATAGGAGAAAGAGAGCAAAAACAATCATCTAATTATGATGCCCTGGTAACTAATGGATGTGTGTCACATAAGCAATCTATGTCATTTGACATCGAATCAAGAGCTCTTCACAGTGGCCATCACTGCAGATCACAGAGTCAGAGATGGCTCTGAACGGCCTGCTTTCTTATAGATAATCTCATTACACACTAGTCTGACCCAGCCTGAGTCTCTACTGCTCATTTGTATGTAGAGTTCTTCACAATGTAATTGGGTGGTTCCTGAGTTAATGAACCAAGATTGCATTGTGACTGTAAACATTCATATTAAGGATTGCAATACTCTTGGCAGCAGAAAAAATAGTTTTATGTTAGTAAAATGTGCGTGATTCTCTGTGAGGCAACAGAAGATGTCCAGTTAGATGATTTGAGACTACAGAAATTTTCCATTCAGAAAAATAAGGCAACTCCTATAACCTAAAACATTATTATTACTAGTTTTACCATTTCTATGTATGCCAAATAATACCTCTGTGTCAACAGCACAAATAATAAATTTTGACTGAAACAAATGACAACAACAACAAAAAAAGGCCTGTGCTATAAAACCTATTTACCCTATTAGAAGTTACAATTGATGAATAGACTTACTAGCCAGCTCTCAGTGTAGTAGAGTAACCTCAAGTAAATTTCAAAGTATTATGGTGTAGTGAAGAAATCAGTCATTAGGTCCTTGTTTTTAGTTTCAATATAAAAAGCATATATAAAGAGATATAGGAAAGAACAGCATAACAATGGCTACGAGGGGTTTGGATAGAAGAAAAAGTCTAAGGGAAAGGAAAGGGAGGGGAAGGGAGAGGAGGATGAGAAGAAGAAAGGGAGATGAGGGGAAGGAAGAGAAGGGAAGGGAAGAACAGAGGGAGGGGGAAGAAGAGGAAGGAGAGGGTAGTGGAGGAAAGAGAGAAGGAAAAAGAGAATAAGAGAGAGGTGGGAGGAGGAAGTGAGAGAGGGAGGGAGGACAGGGGGTGGTGTAGGTTGACCCTATGACTTTCTTATCTTTAAAAAAAATCCAAAATCAAGTATTGTCAGAGTGTATTCAAGGTGTAGCCATTGGAGGCAGGTATCACATTAGAGTTCAGGAGCCAATGGCTAATGTCTATCCCACACGGAGCTCTGGGTAATTTCTGCACTATTGACTGGGAGCTAGTTTCATACACTTGATTATTATTTTTTTATGAATTTCAATTTCCTCACACAAAGGAGCCACTAAGTAGTCTAATAAGCTTACGGGGCAATAAAATAATGCACATAAAGTAATTTAAGAATACTGTATTTCAAATAAAGGGTATTTTCACTGCTTGCCTAGCTACAGCTAGAAACAAGCAAAGAGACAGCGAAATGGCAAGATCCATCTCAGCACTCAAGCTATTTAAAGCCGTATTTTAGCATTATAGCCTCAGTGATATTAGCCACATGGACAGGGAGGTAACCTTTTCTCCCAATACCTCGACATATGGAAACAAACCAAAAACGAGGACTGACCACTAGATTGGATGGAGTTGAGCAATGTGAAACTCAGTGTCGATATTCAGCATGACCTGAGAACCTTTCCCTCTATGCAGGGTTTCATGTTTAAAACATAAGAACAAAATAAGACATATCACAGCCTCACCACAGAGATTCACGCCAGATATGCTTTCCTTCAGGTTTCTCTTTTATTGAGCGAGAGGGGAAGAAAGGAGGTCCAAACCGTGAAGAATGGGACCACAATATTATTCCATCTTGTAACTGGAATGAAAAACCCAAATGTACAATAGAGAAATGGGGTTAAAAGCCTAGAGTTATTTATTCTAACAAGTATATGTTAATGATTACCAGCTGGAAAGGGGAAAAGGAAACATTCATACTCTGACTGTCAAAAGAGAGGGATAGCATGTGGAATGGCTCAGAAATGATGTCCTTTGTTTATGAAGCAACTTTTCCCTGGGAATGGTCCTCCTGACAGCCGAGCTGTGCAGGTGCTGAATGCGAAGCATTTTCTGCCAGCTCGCTGATGATTTGCATCTTCGCAAATCCTTAAACAAGAGTAGAATGGCTTACATTGCCAGTATAACAGGTTTGCAGAGATGTAACTCGTGGCTTCTTATGCATGTGTGTGGAACTTTCCAGGAATCCCTCATGTCCTGATGACATCATTATCACTCACTGCATGGCTTTGTTTTTCATTAAGTTACTTATTTATTCATTTTACACCAAAATTGCTGCCCCTACCCCCTTCACACAATCGCTCCTCCCGTCCCCAATTCCCTTCTGCCCTGAGAGGATTGGGAACCTGCTGGGTATCCTCCCAGCCTGGCACATCAAATCTCCACAAGGTTAGGTGCATTCTCTCCCACTGAGGTCAGGAGAAGGCAATGCAGTTAGAAGAACTGTTTCCACAGACCTGCAAAAGCTTTAGGGATAGCCCCCTGCTCCAGTTGTTTGGGGGACTTCAATACACCAAGCTCACCAATGGACAGGTTGTTGAAACAAAAACTAAACAATGAAACAATGACACTAAAAGATGGTACAAACCAAGTAGACCTAACAGATATCTACAGAACCTTTCACCCAAGAATAGACTTTCTCAGCACCTCATGCAACCTTCTTCGAAATTGATCACATAATCAGTCACAAAGCAAGCCTCAACGGTTACTAGATTGAGAAAAAAGAAAAAAACCCCACATGAATCTTACCAGATCACCATGGATTAAAGCTGGACTTCAACAACAAAAGAAAAGAAGAGAGCCCACATACTCATGGAAACTGAACAACTCTCCACTCAATGATTAATTGGTCAAGAAAGAAATTAAGAAATTATTTTCTGAAATTTAACGAAAATGAAGACACAACATACCCAAACTTGTGGGACACAATGAAAGCAGTGCTGAAAGGAAAATTCACAGCACTGAGTGCCTTTATTAAAAAGTTGGAGAGATCGCATATTAGGAACTTAACAGCAGCCCTGAAATGTCAATTAGAAACACACACACACACACACACACACACACACACACACACACACACACACACACACAAAGGTCAACAAAACCAACAGCTGGTTCTTAGAGAAAATCAACAAAGATAATCAACAAGATAGATAAACCCTTAGCCAAATTAACTAAAAGGCAGAGAAAGAGAAACAGTTTCCAAATTAACAAAATTAGGACCTGAGAAAATTTTAAAAATTCATTAGGTCTTACTTCAAAAACCTGTATCCCCTGCCAAACTGGAAAATCTAAATGAAATAGATGATTTTCTGGACAAATAACACTTACCAAAATTAAATCAAGATCAGGCAAACTATCTAAACAGTGCTATAACCTTTAAGAATTAGAAGCAATCACTAAAATTTTCCCAATCAAAAAAATCCAGGACCACATCATTTTAGTTAAAAATTCTACAAAACTCTCAAAGAAGAGCCGATACTAATATCCCTCAATCTGTTCCATAAAATAGAAACAGAAGAGACACTGCTAGATTCATTCTATGAGCCTCAGTCACCCTGATACCTAGAACACACAAATACTCCACAAAGAATCTCAGATCAAAGAATCAAAGAATCTCTTTTGATATCAATGCAAAAATACTCAATAAATACTCTCAAACAAAGGCCAAGAACACATCAAAACACCATCCATCATGATCAATTAGGCTTCATCCTAGGGATGCAGTGATGGTTCAGTATATGAAAACCATATATCAACATAATTCACCATATAAACTAACTGAAAGGAAAAAAACACTAATCTTCTCATTAAATGATGAAAAAATTTGCCTTTGACAAAATCCAATACTTCTTCATTTTAAAAGTCTTGGAGATAGCACATACATAAACATAATAAACATAATAAAAGCAATATACAACAAGCCAATAGCCAACAAAAAAAATTAAATGAAGAGAAAATTGAAGGAATCCCACTAAAATCAGGGACAAGACAAGGCTGCCATTCTCTCCTATCTATTCAAAATAGTACTTGACATTCTAGCCAGAGCAGTAAGACAACAAAAGGAGATCAAGGAGATATAAATAGGAAAGGAAGAAATGATAGTGTACATCAGTGACCCCCAAAAGTCTACAGCTAGTAACTTCAGCAAAGTGTCTGGATACAAAATTAACTCAAAGAAATCAGTACCCCCCCTTTCATACAAAGGATAAATGGTCTGAGAAAGAAATTATGGAAACAACACCCTTCACAATAGCCACAAATAATAAAAATATCTTGGTGTATCATTAATCAAGTGAAAGATTTGTATGACAAGAACTTCAAGTGCCTGAAGAAAGAATGACAAAGATAGAAGATGGAAAGATCTCTCATGCTCATGGAATTAATGTAGTGAACATGGCCATCTTACCAAAGCAATCTAAAGATTCAATGTTGTTCCCATCAACACTCCAACACAATTTTTTACAAACTTTAAAAGAACAAATTCTGAACTTCATACGGAACAAAAATCCAGGAAAGCTAAAAATAGAAGAACTTCTGTAGGAATCACCATCCCTGTCTCAAGTTGTATTACAGAGCAATCGTGATGAAACTGTCTGGTATTGGTATAAAAGGCATTTTAAATGCTGAAAGTTAAACTGGTGGGCTTAGATAGAGTGTTTATTAATATTTTGAATTTCACATTTAAAATGGAGTTAAGTGTCAAAATTCTGACAATATTTAATTGTTCTGAAACAACTTTGAGTAACTTTCAGCAAATGTAATTTTCTTGGGAAATGTCCAATCGCTCTGTACAAAGCTGCAAAAATTTCTGCCCAGTTTTCTTCCAGAAAGCTATCCTTTGATTCTAGGAATAGTCAATTTTTTTCTATATTTAACATTCTGGTCATTATTAATATGAAACTTTTTTATTTATCGTTCAGGTCTTTCTTCAGTTTTTCTTTATTTTAAGAAAATTATGCATGCAGCTATGTTCTTGTGTCTGATAAAGCAAAGACGGGTTACAGTTCAATGTGGAAGGAACATTATAAATTAGCTCTTAGGTATTAAAAAGTCGTTTATTATAAGATCCGGGCTAGCATCTATCCATTATATTACTTGATGGAGAAACCAGCAGTTGTTTTATGAAATATACATTTTCATTCACTTCCTGCAGAATCCTGATGTACTTAATTAGCATCATTTAGATTTGCCCAATTTTCATTCTTATTATCATGAAACTATTTCAGCACCTGTTGTGCTTTCTACATATGGGATCAGGCCACAGCTCCAATTTCCTTTGCCAGTGCTACTGAAAACTCACTATTAACATGGTGAAATTCCCTTTCTAAAGACAAAATTCAGGGGATTTTTGTCTTGTCCCCTAAAGGCAAACAAGCCCATGTGGTGTAAATTTATAACACGGTATCTTTTTCTGTTGTGTTGCAAGTGTCCTACAATGAACAAGGTTGATCTAATAAAGACACAATACAGACTGTGCAATTTTATTTTTCTTAGTGGGAAATAACGTCAGGAAATAGTTGTGCTGTGTGTGTGAAGGATGCAGAGTCAGAGCCAGAAGGATCTGTGGCCAGAAGTGTTATATATTGAAAAAATCTAAAGATGCAAACACAGCAATTTAGTAGCATTGTAGTTCCACAATAGAAATGTGAGGAGCAGGAAGCGAGGCGTGATCCTTAGCTATGCAGGGTGTTTAGAAGTCTACAGAATACTTGACATCACACTATAACTCACTGTTTGCAGAGTGCCTCCAGATATGTGACAAAATTATCTGTCTTCTCCATATCCAAACACTCCCGAATACCCCCAAAGGACTACTGCCATATTCCCATCCACACACATAGCCAAACTTTCCCATGGTACCATTGTTTTTTTTTTTTTTTTTTTTTATTAACTTGAGTATTTCTTATATACATTTCGAGTGTTATTCCCTTTCCCGGTTTCCGGGCAAATATCCCGCTCCCCCCTCCCCTTCCTTATGGGTGTTACCCTCCCAACCCTCCCCCCATTGCCGCCCTCCCCCCATAGACTAGTTCAATGGGGGTTCAGTCTTAGCAGGACCCAGGGCTTCCCCTTCCACTGGTGCTCTTACTAGGATATTCATTGCTACCTATGGGGTCAGAGTCCAGGGTCACTCCATGTATAGTCTTTAGGTAGTGGCTTAGTCCCTGGAAGCTCTGGTTGCTTGGCATTGTTGTACATATGGGGTCTCGAGCCCCTTCAAGCTCTTCCAGTTCTTTCTCTGATTCCTTCAATAGGGGACCTATTCTCAGTTCAGTGGTTTGCTGCTGGCATTCGCCTCTATATTTGCTGTATTCTGGCTGTGTCTCTCAGGAGCGGTCTACATCCGGCTCCTGTCGGTCTGCACTTCTTTGCTTCATCCATCTTGTCTAACTGGGTGGCTGTATATGTATGGGCCACATGTGGGGCAGGCTCTGAATGGGTGTTCCTTCAGTCTCTGTTTTAA
The DNA here is from genome assembly GCF_021556685.1 of Rattus norvegicus. Taxonomy (NCBI): domain Eukaryota; kingdom Metazoa; phylum Chordata; class Mammalia; order Rodentia; family Muridae; genus Rattus; species Rattus norvegicus. Next base: position 168,979,194 of record NC_141535.1, read on the forward strand.
TCTTTGCCTCTCCCTTCCCTGCCAAGGGTATTCTTTTTCCTCATTTAAAGAAGGAGTGAAGCATTCACATTTTGATCATCCGTCTTGAGTTTCGTTTGTTCTAGGGATCTAGGGTAATTCAAGCATTTGGGCTAATAGCCACTTATCAATGAGTGCATACCATGTATGTCTTTCTGTGATTGGGTTAGCTCACTCAGGATGATATTTTCCAGTTCCAACCATTTGCCTACGAATTTCATAAACTCGTTGTTTTTGATAGCTGAGTAATATTCCATTGTGTAGATGTACCACATTTTCTGTATCCATTCCTCTGTTGAAGGGCATCTGGGTTCTTTCCATTTTCTGGCTATTATAAATAAGGCTGCGATGAACATAGTGGAGCACGTGTCTCTTTTATATGTTGAGGCATCTTTTGGGTATATGCCCAAGAGAGGTATAGCTGGATCCTCAGGCAGTTCAATGTCCAATTTTCTGAGGAACCTCCAGACTGATTTCCAGAATGGTTTTACCAGTCTGCAATCCCACCAACAATGGAGGAGTGTTCCTCTTTCTCCACATCCTCGCCAGCATCTGCTGTCACCTGAGTTTTTGATCTTAGCCAATCGCACTGGTGTGAGGTGAAATCTCAGGGTTGTTTTGATTTGCATTTCCCTTATGACTAAAGATGTTGAACATTTCTTTAGGTGTTTCTCAGCCATTCGGCATTCCTCAGCTGTGAATTCTTTGTTTAGCTCTGAACCCCATTTTTTAATAGGGTTATTTGTTTCCCTGCGGTCTAACTTCTTGAGTTCTTTGTATATTTTGGATATAAGGCCTCTATCTGTTGTAGGATTGGTAAAGATCTTTTCCCAATCTGTTGGTTGCCGTTTTGTCCTAACCACAGTGTCCTTTGCCTTACAGAAGCTTTGCAGTTTTATGAGATCCCATTTGTCGATTCTTGATCTTAGAGCATAAGCCATTGGTGTTTTGTTCAGGAAAATTTTCCAGTGCCCATGTGTTCCAGATGCTTCCCTAGTTTTTCTTCTATTAGTTTGAGTGTGTCTGGTTTGATGTGGAGGTCCTTGATCCACTTGGACTTAAGCTTTGTACAGGGTGATAAGCATGGATCGATCTGCATTCTTCTACATGTTGCCCTCCAGTTGAACCAGCACCATTTGCTAAAAATGCTATCTTTTTTCCATTGGATGGTTTTGGCTCCTTTGTCAAAAATCAAGTGACCATAGGTGTGTGGGTTCATTTCTGGGTCTTCAATTCTATTAAATTGGTCTATCTGTCTGTCTCTGTACCAATACCATGCAGTTCTTATCACTATTGCTCTGTAATACTGCTTGAGTTCAGGGATAGTGATTCCCCCTGAAGTTCTTTTATTGTTGAGGATAGCTTTAGCTATCCTGGGTTTTTTGTTATTCCAGATGAATTTGCAAATTGTTCTGTCTAACTCTTTGAAGAATTGGATTGGTATTTTGATGGGGATTGCATTGAATCTGTAGATTGCTTTTGGTAAAATGGCCATTTTTACTATATTAATCCTGCCAATCCATGAGCATGGGAGATCTATCCATCTTCTGAGGTCTTCTTCAATTTCTTTCCTCAGTGTCTTGAAGTTCTTATTGTACAGATCTTTTACTTGCTTGGTTAAAGTCACACCGAGGTACTTTATATTATTTGGGTCTATTATAAAGGGTGTCGTTTCCCTAATTTCTTTCTCGGCTTGTTTCTCTTTTGTATAGAGGAAGGCAACTGATTTATTTGAGTTAATTTTATACCCAGCCACTTTGCTGAAGTTGTTTATCAGCTTTAGTAGTTCTCTGGTGGAACTTTTTGGATCACTTAAATATACTATCATGTCATCTGCAAATAGTGATATTTTGACCTCTTCTTTTCCGATCTGTAGCCCTTTGATCTCCTTTTGTTGTCTGATTGCTCTGGCTAGAACTTCAAGAACTATATTGAATAAGTAGGGAGAGAGTGGGCAGCCTTGTCTAGTCCCTGATTTTAGTGGGATTGCTTCAAGTTTCTCTCCATTTAGTTTAATGTTAGCAACTAGTTTGCTGTATATGGCTTTAACTATGTTTAGGTATGGGCCTTGAATTCCTATTCTTTCCAGGACTTTTATCATGAAGGGGTGTTGAATTTTGTCAAATGCTTTCTCAGCATCTAATGAAATGATCATGTGGTTCTGTTCTTTCAGTTTGTTTATATGATGGATCACGTTGATGGTTTTCCGTATATTAAACCATCCCTGCATGCCTGGGATGAAGCCTACTTGATCATGGTGGATGATTGTTTTGATGTGCTCTTGAATTCGGTTTGCCAGAATTTTATTGAGTATTTTTGCGTCGATATTCATAAGGGAAATTGGTCTGAAGTTCTCTTTCTTTGTTGTGTCTTTGTGTGGTTTAGGTATAAGAGTAATTGTGGCTTCGTAGAAGGAATTCGGTAGGGCTCCATCTGTTTCAATTTTGTGGAATAGTTTGGATAATATTGGTATGAGGTCTTCTATGAAGGTTTGATAGAATTCTGCACTAAACCTGTCTGGACCTGGGCTCTTTTTGGTTGGGAGACCTTTAATGACTGCTTCTATTTCCTTAGGAGTTATGGGGTTGTTTAACTGGTTTATCTGTTCCTGATTTAACCTCGATACCTGGTATCTGTCTAGGAAATTGTCCATTTCCTGAAGATTTTCAAATTTTGTTGAATATAGGTTTTTATAGTAAGATCTGATGATTTTTTGAATTTCCTCTGAATCTGTAGTTATGTCTCCCTTTTCATTTCTGATTTTGTTAATTTGGACGCACTCTCTGTGTCCTCTCGTTAGTCTGGCTAAGGGTTTATCTATCTTGTTGATTTTCTCAAAGAACCAACTTTTGGTTCTGTTGATTCTTTCTATGGTCCTTTTTGTTTCTACTTGGTTGATTTCAGCTCTGAGTTTGATTATTTCCTGCCTTCTACTCCTCCTGGGTGTATTTGCTTCTTTTTGTTCTAGAGCTTTTAGGTGTGCTGTCAAGCTGCTGACATATGCTCTTTCCTGTTTCTTTCTGCAGGCACTCAGCGCTATGAGTTTTCCTCTTAGCACAGCTTTCATTGTGTCCCATAAGTTTGAGTATGTTGTATCTTCATTTTCATTAAATTCTAAAAAGTTTTTAATTTCTTTCTTTATTTCTTCCTTGACCAGGTTATCATTGAGTAGAGCATTGTTCAATTTCCACGTATATGTGGGCATTCTTCCCTTATTGTTATTGAAGACCAGTTTTAGGCCGTGGTGGTCCGATAGCACGCATGGGATTATTTCTATCTTTCTGTACCTGTTGAGGCCCGTTTTTTGACCAATTATATGGTCAATTTTGGAGAAAGTACCATGAGGAGCTGAGAAGAAGGTATATCCTTTTGCTTTAGGATAGAATGTTCTATAAATATCCGTTAAGTCCATTTGGCTCATGACTTCTCTTAGTCTGTCGACATCACTGTTTAATTTCTGTTTCCATGATCTGTCCATTGATGAGAGTGGGGTGTTGAAATCTCCCACTATTATTGTGTGAGGTGCAATGTGTGTTTTGAGCTTTAGTAAGGTTTCTTTTACGTATGTAGGTGCCCTTGTATTTGGGGCATAGATATTTAGGATTGAGAGTTCATCTTGGTTGATTTTTCCTTTGATGAATATGAAGTGTCCTTCCTTATCTTTTTTGATGACTTTTAGTTGGAAATTGATTTTATTTGATATTAGAATGGCTACTCCAGCTTGCTTCTTCTGACCATTTGCTTGGAAAGTTGTTTTCCAGCCTTTCACTCTGAGGTAGTGTCTGTCTTTGTCTCTGAGGTGTGTTTCCTGTAGGCAGCAGAATGCAGGGTCCTCGTTGCGTATCCAGTTTGTTAATCTATGTCTTTTTATTGGGGAGTTGAGGCCATTGATATTGAGAGATATTAAGGAATAGTGATTATTGCTTCCCGTTATATTCATATTTGGATGTGAGGTTATGTTTGTGTGCTTTCATTCTCTTTGTTTTGTTGCCAAGACGATTAGTTTCTTGCTTCTTCTAGGGTATAGCTTGCCTCCTTATGTTGGGCTTTACCATTTATTATCCTTTGTAGTGCTGGATTTGTAGAAAGATATTGTGTAAATTTGGTTTTGTCATGGAATATCTTGGTTTCTCCATCAATGTTAATTGAGAGTTTTGCTGGATACAGTAACCTGGGCTGGCATTTGTGTTCTCTTAGGGTCTGTATAACATCAGTCCAGGATCTTCTGGCCTTCATAGTTTCTGGCGAGAAGTCTGGTGTGATTCTGATAGGTCTCCCTTTATATGTTACTTGACCTTTTTCCCTTACTGCTTTTAATATTCTTTCTTTATTTTGTGCGTTTGGTGTTTTGACAATTATGTGACGGGAGGTGTTTCTTTTCTGGTCCAATCTGTTTGGAGTTCTGTAGGCTTCTTGTATGTCTATGGGTATCTCTTTTTTTAGGTTAGGGAAGTTTTCTTCTATGATTTTGTTGAAGATATTTACTGGTCCTTTGAGCTGGTAGTCTTCACTCTCTTCTATACCTATTATCCTTAGGTTTGATCTTCTCATTGAGTCCTGGATTTCCTGTATGTTTTGGACCAGTAGCTTTTTCCGCTTTACATTATCTTTGACAGTTGAGTCAATGATTTCTATGGAATCTTCTGCTCCTGAGATTCTCTCTTCCATCTCTTGTATTCTGTTGGTGAAGCTTGTATCTACAGCTCCTTGTCTCTTCTTTTGGTTTTCTATATCCAGGGTTGTTTCCATGTGTTCTTTCTTGATTGCTTCTATTTCCATTTTTAATTCCTTCAACTGTTTGATTGTGTTTTCCTGGAATTCTTTCAGGGATTTTTGCGATTCCTCTCTGTAGGCTTTTACTTGTTTATTAATGTTTTCCTGTGCTTCCCTAAGTGTGTTCATGTCTTTCTTGAAGTCCTCCAGCATCATGATCAAATATGATTTTGAAACTAGATCTTGCTTTTCTGGTGTGTTTGGATATTCCATGTTTGTTTTGGTGGGAGAATTGGGCTCCGATGATGGCATGTAGTCTTGGTTTCTGTTGCTTGGGTTCCTGCGCTTGCCTCTCGCCATCAGATTATCTCTAGTGTTACTTTGTTCTGCTATTTCTGACAGTGGCTAGACTGTCCTATAAGCCTGTGTGTCAGGAGTGCTGTAGACCTGTTTTCCTCTCTTTCAGTCAGTTATGGGGACAGAGTGTTCTGCTTTCGGGCGTGTAGTTTTTCCTCCTCAGGTCTTCAGCTGTTCCTGTGGGCCTGTGTCTTGAGTTCACCAGGCAGCTTTCTTGCAGCAGAAAATTTGGTCTTACCTGTGGTCCCGAGGCTCAGGTTTGCTCGTGGGGTGCTGCCCAGGGGCTCTCTGCAGCGGCAGCAACCAGGAAGACCTGTGCCGCCCCTTCCGGGAGCTTCAGTGCACCAGGGTTCCAGATGGTCTTTGGCTTTTTCCTCTGTTCCGAGATGTGTGTGCAGGGAGCAGTCTCTTCTGGTTTCCCAGGCTTGTCTGCCTCTCTGAAGGTTTAGCTCTCCCTCCCACGGGATTTGGGTGCAGAGAACTGTTTATCCGGTCTGTTTCCTTCAGGGTCCGGCGGTGTCTCTGGCAGGTGTCCTGCTGCTCCTGGGCCCTCCCCCACGGGAGCCCAGAGGCCTTATACAGTTTCCTCTTGGGGCAGGGATGTGGGCAGGGGTGAGCAGTGTTGGTGGTCTCTTCCGCTCTGCAGCCTCAGGAGTGCCCACCTGACCAGGCGGTTGGGTCTCTCTCTCACCGGGTCTGGGAGTAGAGAGCTGCTGCGGGCCGGGATCCTCGGGTGTGGGACTTCCGGTAAACACAGAACGTGCCTGGTCCTAGAGAAATTCTGCTTCCGTTTGTCCCAAGCTCACCAGGCAGCTTTCTTGCAGCAGAAAATTTGGTCTTACCTGTGGTCCCGAGGCTCAGGTTCGCTCGTGGGGTGCTGTCCAGGGGCTCTCTGCAGCGGCAGCAACCAGGAAGACCTGTGCCGCCCCTTCCGGGAGCTTCAGTGCACCAGGGTTCCAGATGGTCTTTGGCTTTTTCCTCTGGCGTCCGAGATGTGTGTGCAGGGAGCAGTCTCTTCTGGTTTCCCAGGCTTGTCTGCCTCTCTGAAGGTTTAGCTCTCCCTCCCATGGGATTTGGGTGCAGAGAACTGTTTATCCGGTCTGTTTCCTTCAGGGTCTGGTGGTGTCTCTGGCAGGTGTCCTGCTGCTCCTGGGCCCTCCCCCACGGGAGCCCAGAGGCCTTATACAGTTTCCTCTTGGGCCAGGGATGTGGGCAGGGGTGAGCAGTGTTGGTGGTCTCTTCCGCTCTGCAGCCTCAGGAGTGCCCACCTGACCAGGCGGTTGGGTCTCTCTCTCACCGGGTCTGGGAGCAGAGAGCTGCTGCGGGCCGGGATCCTCGGGTGTGGGACCCCATGGTACCATTGTAACTCCATCGTGTGCTTTATTAATGCCTTTAAAGTAGCCATTTCTATGCTTTAAAGCTAACTCTCAAGTTTGAACTTCAGCTGTGCTGTGTATATTTCTTTAGATTTCTTTCAATATATAAATCTGTAAACATTCTTGATACAATTTTCATTTACATAGATGAGATGAAAGTTTTTAAGAATATATACAAGGTTTATTGTAAATACATGTACTGTGTAACTATTCCATTATTAAGGCAAATCTCTGATATCAATAACCTGCAATATTGATGACAGTTGTTGTGTGTTTCATCATGTGGGCTTTGAGTTATTCTTCTGTTAACTGACAAGACAGAGCCTGACGTTACAGCACTGAAGAAGCAAGAAGGGTGTCAAATTCCTGTTAGGAAGCTGCAATCCAAGGAGGTCAGTAAATGAAAACATTAGATGTCCTTCCTGGAAAAGTACAGGTGTGGTGCTAGTAACAAAGTAAGATAACCAGAAAAAAGTCAGGAAATTGTAGCTCAAAAAGACTGTCAATTCTGCCAACCTTTATAGATACAAAGACACAGAGCTCCTTTGATGTACACACGGGCTGTAGCACATGACTTCTAGAATTACCTTTATTTGGAGAAGGATCTTCAGCTACTATTGAAGATAATGTTCTATCACATTTGTTGTATATCTTTAACAGGACCACTTAGACATATAAAGGTGGTGGGAGAGCACATTTCTGGTCCTGGGGCCCTGGAATGATGCTCAAATCTAAGCTCTCCATAACACCGAAGGAGCACTTCCTGTGTTGAGGGTTTCAGAATCACTGGATGCTGGATCCAAAATTATAAACTACCATCTGAAATGAGGGCCTTTGATTTTTTTAACATTCCATATCTTGTCTCATATTTAGCTTTTGTTGTTTTTTATTTGTGGAGATTCTTCACTACTGCTAGTCTTTTTCTTTCTTTTCCGTTTCTTTAGTTTCCTTGGTAGTGTTTTGAGTGATAGTCAAGGCTTGACATATTTTGGGCAAATGCTCTGTAAATCTTTAGGAGGTAGAACCAGGTGGGGGATACATAGGTATAATGCCCGGAGGCAGATTGTGAGTTTGGGGCATGAAATGATTGGTTTTATCTCCACATGAACTCCCACCCAATTATACAACCTCAGAAACCCAAGCTCAAAGCTGCTGTGTTTGAAAAGTCCTAGACTTTGTGTTTCAAGAATGCAGCCAACACATTACTTCCTGTATATGTGGCATATTTTGTGTGTTTGTTACAGAAACTAAAATCCAGCAGTTAGCTGAGGAGAAAACTTGAGAGTGTCTATCCATGAATCCCTAGGGAAATCCTTGAGAAGAGAGGAACATTCTAGATCTTGACTGTATCACTCTCAATTTCTTGATATTGAGATTGTTATCCTTGGAGAAAAGAAAACCTTTATCTAATATCTCTGTGTTTGTCCTGGCCTGCCGGGGTTCAGTGGGGACCTAAGGAGGGGGCAAAAGAATGGGGGACAGGAGACGCGAAGTAGAAGAGCAAGTTGTAATCTGATCAAGCTCTCAAACTTTATTTCAGGGTAGTCGCTTATAAAGACAAGCAAGCACAAAGGCCACACAGGGTCCAAGACCAATTCATCACCGTCACCACCATCCCATTGTTTTTTTGGTTCCTGAAATTGTAGGTGTGCTGATAAGAAGAGATAACTGGCTAGGTTTTCCAGAAACAGAGGCTATATAAGTGGGCTTGAAACATTCCTGAGAACATTCCTGAAACAGAGGGTGTATGGCCAAGTGGGCTTGGCTCCTGGCATGTGTTGTTTATTATATGTACCTATGAATCAACAGTTTTCCAAAGAAAAAGATTAATTCTAAAAGAAATACTTAGTTAACTTAGGAAAAATTCTCATACCAAAATGAATATCAAGGAACTAAATACATTCTGTGTAGAGAGCTTATGTAATATAATAGCTTCATTAATTCAGTCAATTAGTTTTCAAATGATCAGGTTTTTATAAGTGTTATATAATGAACATCAATGGTAACTGAGTTTCTTCTGTTTTTGCCGCAATAGACTACAGTAAAGCTTTGTCCTAATTCTAATTACCAGGTATATTGTTCAAATGGAAGCAAATTGAGGCTACTTTTGTAAATGACTTTTTAATGTATGGAAACTTTCCTCAACTTGCTATCATTGATTGCTTGTCATTCAGATAATTAGCTCCAGCAGATGACATTGCAAAACTGAGCCTCAACACTGAAACATTTTATCAAAAACCTTCCATGTTCTCTGCCATGTAGCTGAGGGCACTCATCTAGTGCCGTGTGATTTGCCTGCCATGAATAAATGCAGCTTAGCTACCCTCAGACCCCAAGACTCACCAGTGTCCGGTTCCCAAAGAGTAAAGAAGAAGAACCAAGGGAGAAAGAGAAGAGTAGAAGAAAAGAAAAGAATTCTGAATTTGGAATTGGACAATCCAAGATGGCGAGAGGAATTCCCCTCTGAACTGTTAGAGACAGACAGACAATAATGAATTGGATGAATGCATAAGCAAGAACAAGCATTAAGAACGTTGGATGCAAAGAGTGGCCTCCCCCAGCACACTGGCAGAGTCGAGCAGATAGTCCAACACTAACTCATGCTAGTTTACTTGTTTTGGTTTTGGTTATTTTTGTTCCTAGTGAAAAGAAACTAGAACACTGTCTATGAATACCATCTTGGTTTGTATAAATTATGCAGACATCATATAATTGTTCAGGAATTAAATGGACTGTCAATTCTATAACATTGTATCAGTTCTGTGAACTATTTCTAAGGCTCCAGTTGAAAAGAGAATGCTGATTGTTAGACACGTACAGAAGAAGCTTCCATGGCCCACAAAGGACAGAGCTGACTGAATCTTATGCCCAGAGAAAGTCCAAAGAATGCCTAGTTACTATGGTTCATAGTAAGTCTGCACCATTATCACAAACACTTGAAATCAATCACCTTATAAGGAAAAAAAAAGGTTTATTTCAACTCAGCTCGGAAGAGTTTAGCCTGTGATTGGCTAGCCCTGTTGCTTTAAGTCATGGAAAGACACATATCATGACAAAGAGCATGTAGCAGACCAAAGTCACTCAGCTGCCCTCAGGGATGAAACAACAGAAGATGAAGAAGGACTAAAAGCTCTCTTTCACCTGCTGCATTCCAGTGTTCCGGCCTCTGTCATTCTTCAGGTCAAGCCTCTACCTGACAGACCTTCAGGGGATTTTTATGATCAAACTTCATGTCACCACAAGCAGAGTACTGACAGTGGCTTAGTGAATATGTCTCCCTGTGTCACACAAAAGAGATCAGATCACCCGCATTAAAGGTTGTATGGATGTTGGATAACTACCAGTTTAAGAGACCACCATACTACATATTTCTTTACTTGCCTACTCTAAGGAGCCTCTGGAACTGAGCCTTGGAATTCATACTCTCCACTGTATTCCATTGGTGGGGGAATGAGCAGGAACTCAGTAATTTTTCTTGAATGAATGATCTCACTTTATTCAGCCAACATATAACAATATGAATAAGACACTGCTGGGCTCACTTCATGAATGATGTAAAATAGATTTACCAAGATTGAATCATTAATCAAAATTTCCAGGTAGAACTAGCCTGTCTCCAAGACCCCAAATGGTTAAAGCAACTTTGAAACTTTTGAGAAGAAAGTAAAGAAAATAATGATTTGTGAATAAATGTTTTGTTGTTCTAAGTACACAACTCCTTATCCTTTCATATATTGCTATGGTTTCTTTTACCAACTCACCCATCAGTAGGAAATTAGCCATCGACTTAGCAGCTGTATTAATAATATGTTTGTTATACTCAAGTAAATTATAATTTGATAATTATCTACTTATAGCTCCAGTTATATTTTTATATAAATTTAATTTTTTTAATTTAGCAGCAGGATCTCACTATGCATTACTGGCTGGCCTGGAACTCTCTATGTAGACCAGGCTGGTCTTGAACTCATAGAGAGTTGCCTGTCTCAGACTCTTATGTGCACGGATTAAAGGGGTATGCCACAACACCTGGAGAGTTCTATTTCTTCATTGCCATCAATTTTGATAGGCAAAAATGAGAATTAATATATACCTCACATAGTACAGTCAGTATATCACAAAACTTGGAGTTGTACATAATGGAATGTTAGACACGGGAAGAAACGTGAATTAATGAACTCCAACTCTGATTGCCATTTGGGAAAGTTGTGATCCAAAGAGCTTTATATTCTAGAGCAAGCCAATGACAGAAAGGAGAATCTGCTATATCTATTAAAATAAATAACAAAACACAAACAAAGACTGGAGCCTCTCAGTTCACCTTGAAGCTCAGTGATGTGATGAGACAAGAACTTCCAATATGCTAGTTAAAAAGCAATATAAATACAATATAAATACAAGTATTTTAGCAATGATCGGGTAGCTATGTTTTGATTTATTCCATATATGCAAACTGTCGTTTTTATATTTGACTTAGCTTCTATATTTTAAAAATAGTTTTCTGTTAATGAAAAAAATATTTTTCTCATTTGTGTGATTAAATGGATGAAAACTCTGTTTTTCTCATTTGTGTGATTAAATGGATGAAAACTCTATTTCTCATTTGTGTGATTAAGTGGACTTCCTCTCCCCAACCTCCAGTCCCCACACACACAAGAACAGGTACAGAGCAGAGTCATTATGAATTCCTCAGTGACAAATGTGAGCACAAGGCTCTTTGATCTTTCCACATCAGGCCCATGACTGACTATTAGTTAATATAGTTGAAGAAAATAAAGTAAATCAAAGAAAAGCATTTTTAATTAGTGCTTTAACTATGTGATTCATTGTGCCTTCTTAAAGAAAAGTGCTCCCACCAGTAAATGAAAAACTCATTATTTCTAAAAGCTGTTTACTTCTATTTAATGATTTCTTCTAATAGGCAGATAAATTGAACGACAACCTTTGAAACCTATTAGCCTGAACAATTTCACAGGAACCAAAGTTAATGTTGTGCTGTGGGCTGTTGATCAACTAATCTGAAAGTAATGAAATATCAGCCTGCAAAATCTTCCGTTAAAGGGCACACGGCTAGCCTTGAAACAACCGCACAGCCCAGATGAATCTGACTCACATAACAAAGTAACCAATGTATGTTACAAATGAGATCAAGTTAGCCTTCGAGGGAACCTTTCTTAACTCGCATCTATTGTTTGTGGTGCTTACAACATTAGTTACATGAGCAGAAAGAATATTTGCCAAGAAAATTGGCAGAATTATCATAAACTCTCTGATCATTATTTCTTAATCTGGGAGCCTAACGCGAAGACCTCTTAGCAAAGAGAGGCTGGCTCTTCATTCAAGCACACGATCCTAAGAGCTGGCCACCAACAGAAGTACGTTTCTATACACTTAGCAGTGTCAAAGATCCATGTCCTTAATGTCCCTTAAACATGGTAGAGCTTCAGTTGGTTGACACGTAGATTGGAGGTGGTAATTTGGCCTGTCTCAAAGGACTATGGGACATGTACAGTGACACAGGTCAAGCATGGGGATAGTTTATTATGTTTAGTAACCATTGTTGCTATTGTACTTTAGTCCAATAATATGGAATAAATTTAAAAATCACCAATTGATTTTAATTAAGCATGCCATAATAGGAGATGAACAAGCACAGTATTCTTGGTATTTAGAGAACCTGGCCCGATTCTTCCTGTGGTTCAGCATGAATAAATTTTGAAAATGAAGTAGAAATATGACTGTCACCTTCAATTTTTCTCCAGCACCCACAAATCATCCAGATATTGAGTCAGATGAGGGCTAATGTATTATGGCTTAAATTTAATTTTCTGAGAGTGCTAGGGTGTTTGTTTATGTAAGGCAAAGGGTATTTACTGCATGTGTCTGAATATGCCTTCAATAGCTAGTTTTCCATCACACTTAATTATTCTGAGTCTGCAAAATATGCAAAGCTCTCAAATCCTTTCTCCACATGGACTGGAAGTCTTCTGGTCTTTTAGTACACAAGTGTTCATTTCTTTCATAAGGATTTATGTTGATGCAAAATGAAATGAGGTTGTTCTTTCTGGTCTGGTAAAACAATGAATATATAGTGTCCCTCTATACTTGGGACATTCCTCTCCTTCTGCCCCATGTTCCAATTTCTTCCTGGGCAGATCCATCATTTGAAATGGTGTCATGTGCATGTCAAACATTTTAGAGTTACAGGGCAATCACTCACCTCCCCTTGAATCAGTAATTCTGGAGTTCATACCCTTGCTTGCAACCATGGTTCTTATCTGAGTCTATCTGGAGGCTCTTTTTCTGGCTTACTCTGAGCCTGCCCTCCTTGTTCTAATTCTATTCTATTCTCACTGGCTCCTGTGAGAATCTGTCTCTGAATGTACTTTCAAACCGGCCAAACTATCTTTGTCTCTGTTAAACTGTAACAGTGGCTAGAGAACTATATTTATTTATATGTGGATATGTGTGTGGATATGTGTACATGCATGTAGATGCACATAGAAACTAGAAGAAGATGTATAATACATCTGGAGTTAAAAGGAACTGGGAGCCTTCTGGCATGGATGTTGGGAACCAAATCGGGACCTTGGCAAGAACAGTGCATGCTCTTAACTGCAGAACCATCCTTCCAGTCACCACTCTCCCAGTTACTGTTGACTAACATGCCCACTAGATCATCCAGTCATCATTTAAAATAGGTCAAAATTTTCAAAAAATGATAACTACATGATCAATAGATATATAAAAGTCTATTCAACATAACTAATCATCATGACGACAAAATTTAAAGCTACAAAGATATCAGTCAACTCCAAAAAGAAAACTGTGACAAAATGATTAAAGATACAATCAATGACAGGACAGAAGATAGAGGGGAAGATTTCTCCAGTGTTGCTGTTAGTGCACATTATAGGACTGTCATCATGAAAACCAGTATGAATGTTCAGCACAAAAATAAAAGAATAAGACTATCACATGAGGCAATAATCCATTACAAATTCATATTCGAAGAAAATGTAATCAGCATGTTCAAGATCATGCAAATCTAGTTACCCATAGTTACTAATTAATGGAAATAACCCAAATGTCTATAAGACAATGAATTGTAACACACAGCATATGTACACAGTGGAATATTATACAGGAATTAAAAGGAATGGAGTCAACCTTTGGAGCATGAGAGCCTTATAAAATAAGTCAGACCCAGATAAACACCCTGATTTCAGTCAAGCTGAATCTCACAAAATGTAAACTGACTTCATAGAATTTGTAAATGAAATGGATGCTTTACAAAAGGATGTGAAGTTAGGCACTAATTTCCTGTTGGACAAGAGCAACAAGTTCCTATGAACTACTGGTAAAGGATGATTAGAGTTGACACTAATTTGTTGTATATTTCAAAAGGCTAGAAATAGGATTGTGAAAGATTTACCATAAAGAAGAGTTGAATATTTGAGGACATAGTTATATTTAACCTAATTTATATATTGCACAATAAAGAAGTGTATAGAATCATGACAGTACTCAATTATTTTATACCATTTTTATGAATCACTTAAAATAAATTTTGCCTTAAAAAAAAATGAAGGAATGTGGTGGCAGCGTCCTGTACTTCAGAAGAGTTTCTGATCTGCACGTAAACACATAGAGAAAAGCACAAGGTTGTTAAGAAAAAGAAAATCTCATGGGGTTGGGGATTTAGCTCAGTGGTAGAGCGCTTGCCTAGCAAGAGCAAGGCCCTGGGTTCGGTCCCCAGCTCTGAAAAAAAAAAAAAAGAAAGAAAAGAAAAAGAAAAAGAATATCTCATCCCTAGACTGAACCAAGGAGTAAACAAAGGCCAAGTGGAACGATTAGTTTTGACTGTCAACACGACAGTATTTAGAATTATCTAGAGCATAATTCTCTATACACTGTATGTATGTCTCTGAAGATGTTCTAGAAAAGGAAGATCACGCGGAAAGTGGGTGACATCATCCTATGCACTGCTATTCCTTTTCTCTTCCTGGCCAGGCATGCAGTATACGCAGCTGCCTCTTGCTCCCGACTCCCCAACAAGTGCAGCTCTCAAAACAGTACCTCCTGCACCGTGGATCATAGTTTGGAAATGTTAGCCAATCGATACAACCCTTCTGTCTTGCACTGGTCATTGTTAGATATCTCATCACCACAAACATGAAGGCAACTAATCCACAAAACTTATATAAGAAATGGAGTTGTTGCTGTGAACAGCTCTACTACGTGATTTGCCCAAGGTCCATTAATGGAGAGAAATACGTTCTCTTATAGGAAAGAGCTGCAGGTAGAAGAGAGACAGAGTCGCAAAATGTCAACAAGCTCTTTTGAAATCTGACACCTTAAGTCTAGACATTAAATATTTTGCCACCTTTTGTCTACACTCAATAGATTCACAAATAATTTCCATTTTAATTGCGCTTCTCTTCCTTTGGAAAATTAATCAATGGTTTGAAAGCCCTTCTGGAAGCTGTTTGTATTAAGAAGGATTCTTTGAGGGAATATAATCAATAGACTGCATATATTAGCATTAATAGATTGGCTTATAGGCTAGGGGCTAGGAAATCTAGCAAAGATTGTGCTCTTGCTGGAGAAGCTGAGAAGCTGGTAACTGCTCAATCGGAGGACTGAAGGCCTCAGTAGTTTTAATCTTGTGTCAAAGGCCTGGGGTGTACATAGAGAGCTGTTTGTCTTCAGTTGCACTCTTAGGCTGGAGTCTGCTGTGGAAGTATGATTACAGCCGTATCAGGAAGGTGCCTGTAAAGGTGGATAGCACGGTTTTTTCCTCAAACCTCTTGACATTCTGGCCACCTGTTGGAAGTTACCACAGGGGCTGGTCTCCACTCTCCTTTAATTATATGGAAAATTGCCTCACAGACACACACAGAGGTGCTTCTTTTAGTTGATTCCATTGACAACCTATAGAAATCATCACTTTCATTTATCTTAAGATTCCCTTCTGTTTTATATGTGTCTATTCTAAATGACGTCATTTGGCGTGATTATACTCACCAGTTCCCTTACTCTCAGGGTAAAGAAAAACAAGCTTTTATGGCTTACACTTTTATGATGTTTTTAGGTTTATTTTATTTAATGTATATGAATGTTTTACCTGCATGTGTGTCTCCCTGCATATCTGGTGGATACAAAGAACAGAAGAAGATGTTATGTCCCCATGGAAACCCACTTCTTCGCAAAAGTGACAATTACTTTAAAACACTAAACCAATTGTCCAAATCACATCCTTACATTTTTATTGTTCATATTTGGTTTAATAAAAATGCAGTAATTAAGCTTTCAATTATATCCCTAAATAGCACAGATACCTAAAAATGATCTCAATCATCTTCATTTGTAACTTTTGCATATCTTTGTTGTTTTCCCATGCGTTGAACATATTGAACCTTTATTTATCATTACTAATCTCTCTAATCTCTCTCTGTCTGTCTCTCTGTCTCTGTCTCTGTCGCTGTCCCCCTTTCATTGTCTCATGGCAGATATTCCTCTTAATCATAGCTCCTTTCTGAGTCTTAAGATGTCTCTTTCTTAATACAAGTCATTTATTAGTGATTCGTTTATCAGAACTACATGAGCGTTAAGAGTAGTCTCTGTGCCATTATTCTACTCTCGCTATTGAGCTATACTTTGGGCTGATGATCCTTTTCTCTCCGCATCTTTACGATAAGTTTTTCTACAATAGGTTTTTCTAATGCACTTTGCTGTCGATGCATTTTTCTGTGATTAATTGCCTATGATTTGATTTAGCACTATTTCTTTTATGACTTCCTATTTATCTTTGTTGTTTCCTCTATTATATATCATGATATATTTTGATTTAGATTGACCCTACGGAATTTATGTATTTATAAGAAAATGAGTATGGTTGCTATTCATCCTGCTATCAATGGCTTTCTATGTATCGTTGATCTTCCTGTTCAGATATGGTACATCTCTTCAGTCTATGTCACATCATATATATCTGTCTGTCTACCTATCTATCTTCTATCTATCTATCATCTATCTATATCTATCATATCTCAATGTCTATCATTAATCTATTTACCCTCTGTCTCTGTCTCTGTCTCTGCCTCTTTCTCTCTCTCTAAGTCTGTCTCTATCTTTTTTGAGACAGAATTTCCCTTTATACTTTGTACAGCACCCAAACTCATAGCATCATCCTCCCAAGCACCGGGTCTCTGGGATGCAAGAATTCGCTGCCATTTCCAGCACAAACTTCCTATATCTTCAATTCCCTTCCTTTTCTTCACTTCCTGCTAACTAACACTGATAGAACAGATTTTGAAACATCATACAGAACAATTTAATGTATGATATAAGTAAGTATAGTTAAATAAGCCAAACTAGTATATGAAGGACAAACTAATCCATAGCTGTCTAGGTAATAACTATGACTAAAATACATTTTATTGGTTAATATCAATGTTTGGAAATATGTTATATAGAAGCCACTTTTGGTATAAAACAGATAATGCTCCTTTTCTTAATTAAAATTTAAAAGTCCATCCAGATGTGATGGCACACACCTGTAATCCCAGCATTCATAAGGCTGAGGAAGGGGGATCAGGATTTGGAAGCCACTCTGGGCTACAGAGAAAGATCTCTGAACAAATAACATAAAAATGTGTATTGCATGTAATTATTTTTAGTTTGGCCAACAATATGCTATCTGCAATAGTTGAGTTTAACTTGGATGATTATTCTAAAATAAGACAATGGACATTTATAAAATGTGTTAATTTCTTCATTTTTTGCAACTTCCTGAAGATATAAATCATTAAATCAAAATTAAGACATGGATAGTTTTGAAAGTGTACATTCTCTTTTTTTTTCCATTTTTTTAATCGGATATTTTCTTTATATACATTTCAAATGTTATTCCCTTCCTAGTTTCCCCCCCGGAAGCTCCCTATCCTATCTCCCCACCCCTGCCTCTGTGAGGGTACTCCCCAACCCACCCACCCTCCCTCCTGCCTCCCTGCCCTACATTGGGGCATCTGATGCCCGACAAGGCCCATCATCTGCTACATATGCAGCTAGAGCCATGGGTTCCTCCACGTGTACTCATTGGTTGGTGATTTCATCCCCGGGAGTTCTGGTGGGCTCTGGTTGGTTGATATTGTTATTCTTCCTATGAGGTTGCAAACCACTTACCGTCCTACCTAACACTATGAACCCAAGTGCTGAGATTCCAGCTGAACTTACTCTTGTCCTCTATTACAGTCACAAAGGTCCATCCCTGTTCTATTCAGAGAACTCAGATAGTGCAGTAAGAGCTGCATGAGAGCAAGATTGATTCCTGGGTAATGACCAATGGAAAACGAGAGCCAATTTAAACCTTAGGCTTTAGGGCTGAAAAGCCCCAAAACGTGAGTTTTATTCCTTGATCTAAAGAGATAGGGAACATTAATGGTTAATACTAAATGTGAGGTGTGGAAACAGTCACCAAAAGGAAGTTTAACTTGAAAAATTCATTTCAGCTAAAAGTGAACAGAGGTCAGGATATTTTATGTGGGTGGATAAGTAACATTGGCAGCTGCAAAGGATTTTCTACTTCATGTGGATAGTCTCTTAGCAATGTCTTAATGCATACTGTAAGAAACACATTAGCAAGCCTTCCACTCATCAATTAATTCCCTTCCTCAATTTTACTGAAAAGTCCAACAAGCAGTTACTGAGAATCCTTTGGGATTAAACTAGAAATATCCTTTAAAAAAGAAAAAAGACAACACCACACACACACACACACACACACACACACACACACACACACCAGATTACAGTTTATAAATTTATGAAAAATGCCATGAACCAAAATTTGCTCACTTATTTAAGATATAAAAAAATAGATATTTTCATGGAAAATGACCTTCAGTGCTAGTAAGTGATCTATTTACTTAAGATTGGACATCAAGATACCCTACTTTCATTTAGATTGCTTTTGTTCTGCAGACTTGGGGCACAGGCGTGTCATTGCGTCATGAAAAGACTATAAACATCTCTCCCAGTCACAGTGCATGGAAACATTGTTATTCCTTTCCTGACTATTTGCATGCTCAGTCCTTTCTTGCTTAGGCTGATATAGACGTTACTCCCCGATTCCACCTCAGTACCTATGTGGATGAACTGCCAAGTGCCTTCCACGGCAGTTAGGATTGATTCCAACTAATCACATCCTGGGATCGCGGACAGATCAGAAACAAAGGAAGAGCCGCTGCCTCAGTCTCTCTGTCCTGTCTTGCTAAAGCAAAGTGAGTTTTCCTGCTTTCGGAGCTTCTTCTGTTCCCTATTCATTCTGACAGCCTTGCTGAGAAGAAATTTGGAACGCAGTCTCCACTCTCAAGTCTCTCTAATAAACTGCAAATTTTATGGAAATGAATAAAGCAAGAAGCCCATTCTGTGGTCTCAGCCGTCATAAGCCACAGTGTGCAGGCAGGAGCAAAATAAGATCTCAATTCTTTAATAGCCCTTCACTTAGGGGGAAAAACCTATCCTGGGTTAGCTCTATTCAAAACTGCTCAATTACACTAATACGGGAATTTAAGAGAAACAAAAACATTAGTGCTGATTAGAGCATCACTCAGATATGTAACAAATTGTACACTGAGGTTCTCCTTAAGAATGCCATCTCTCTCATGGATGCCGACAGGACTGTAAAATAGCTTTGGCATTTTAATGCTAGCGCATTATAAAGTTTCAGATGACAGCTGCACAGCCAACACTTTAAAGCCATCAGAAAATTCAGGCTGCACAATGGTCACAGCTGGACCCATCGATCAAACTGTTTTTGCTCGAATGAGATTCAGTGGTTGTTGGATAATTAAGCACGACGTGTTCTGGACTTTAGAATTTTAATCATGGGAGCTAGATTTGGAGGAAAATGAAACACAAAGCTCTTACCCTTGCCTTAGCCTGGGATGAAGGTATTTTGAGTCATACAAGAATCTAGGGTATTGAGGCCTGCCCATGGCAGAATCAGATGCAATATTTGCTATTAGCCCTTCTGGCCATGAAATTTGAGAACATGTAAATGTCAAGGATTAAAACCAAATAGTAATACACACCCTGGTAACAGCAGAGTGCTCAATGTTTCTCCTTTCTAGCTAGGCAGGCATTATTCAGAATTTTATTACAAAAGAAACTCACAGCTCCAGGGTTTCCGATATAGTAGATGTTATAGCTACATCATTCCCATGCATCACAAGGTAAGCCAGGAATGCCTTTTCCAGAGGACATATGAAATTATGAATCTGGTGGCATCATTGAGGTCAGCATTACAAAAGCACAAGGTCCCAGGTTCAGACAAGTTCTGATGCCCCGCTTCTGTCTTGGGTCTGCTTTCATGGTACAGTGTTTGGCTAACACTTACTAGAAGGGAGCCAGTCACAGCTAAATGCTTCTAATGTGCTTTAAAGACATGCATACAGATGTCACAGCATTTCTTGCTACTTCATTCTCACAGATGAGGGACTTTAAAGTAAATATTAACTCATCTTATTTCTAATATTTTGCAAAATACACATTATTATCACCCCATTGAAAAATAATGGAAACAAAGAAGAGATTTGAAAATAATCACCTCTGGTAAATGCTGAGTGCACACTTACAAAACACCACCAACCTATTCACTCTGAAACCCATATTTTTATCCCTTAAGCCACTCAAGATCCTTGTCTCAAGATAGAACTACATCAATGAGAATTCTCTAAGGACACAATGTGTCTTCTTTGTGTCTAAGGGCAAAGGAATTCAGCCCCTTGTTTTCATCTCACAGAGTAAGATCATTGCCATTAGGCCCTCAAAGGCCCACCAATTCCTCTTGTGGCAGAGTTCTGACACTCAGACCTTGTTAGTCCTTAGGTCAGTGACTCAGGACCTCTGTGATGTTCCATATGCAGCCAGGCTGCCCTGAAGCATATCAGAGGAGGAAAACAAGGGCTGTTGATTCTCTCTCCTCTGTCTCTCTCTCTCTCTCTCTCTCTCTCTCTCTCTCTCTCTCTCTCTCTCTCTCTCTCTCTCTCACACACACACACACACACACACACACACACCCATGATGTCTGTATAGATGGATGAAATACTGGGTGCAGAAAACCAAATATCCCTTAACCTCTGTACCGTCCATTCAGCATTTCAAACCATGAAGATTTATTGCAGACCAGCATCAGAAAAGAACAATGACATAAGAAGTCTCATCAACCCTTTGAATATTTATCACATAAGAAATTTATTTTTATTGGTCAGAGTTTTGACTGTAGGATCCCTCACCTGATGTCCTGTTTTTCTGCTGGAGATGGGCTCTACAAGTTCCCTCTCTCCACTGTAGGGCATTTTATCTAGGGTCCTTCCCTTTGAGTCCTGAGAGTCTCTCACCTCCCAGGTCTCTGGTACATTCTGAAGGGTCCCCCCCAAACCTCCTACCTACTGCAGGGATGAGAATGGAGAAGAGCCTGAGAAAAAGAAGGTATTAGGGGTGGGGGGAAGGACTGAAGCCCTGAGGGCCAGCAGGCAACCTAAGGATGAAGGAGATTGGGAGGATGATCTAGAATGTACCAGAGACCTGGAAAATGAGATACCCTCGGGACTCAAGAGTGGGGAGGAGGCTTAGATGAAATGCTCTTCAGTAGGGAAAGGGAACTTGTTGAGCCCACCTCCAGCAGAAAGACAGGGCATCAAATGAGGGATAGGGTTGCTATACAACAGTCAAAGCTCTGACCTACCCTTCCTGTCTAAAAGAAATTCAGGGATGGAAATGAAGAAGAGCCTGAGGAAAAGAAGGTCCAGTGACAGACATAAAGTGGGATCCTGCTCAAGGGGAGACCCCAACACTTGACACCATTACTGAGGCTATGGGGAGTTCACAAAAAGAGACCCATCATGACTGCCCTCCAAAATACCCAACAAGCAGCTGAAAGTGTCAGGTGCAGGTATGTGCACTCAACCAATGAACAGAAGCTGCAGACCCCTGTGTTGAATTAGGGGAAATCTGGAAGAAGCTGAGGAGGAGGGAGACCCTGTAGGAGGACCAGCAATCTCAATTTAACCTGGTCTCCTGTGATCTCTCAGACACTGGATCACCAACCAGGCAGCATACACCAGCTGATATGAACCTCCCAACACATATACAGCAGAGGACTGTTGGGTCTGGATTCAGATGCACCTAATTCTCAAGAGAGTAGAGGCACCAGGGAGTTTAGAGGCCTGGGGGGGGTGGGGTTTGAGGGCAGATGGGGACATCCTTGTGGAGACCTGGCCGGGTGGAGGGGTCAGGGAGGAGGTATGGGATGTGGAACAGTGAGGGGGTGGGCCATGAGGGAAATAAAATCTGGAGTGTAAAAAAAATTAAAAATAAAAGTGAAATTTATTTTCCCTTTTATGTATGTTTCTGGAAACTTTCTGATATATTATAGTACTGGAAACATGGTGGCAAATAAAGATATGTAATTATACTTTAAAAAGCTTCACCTCTATTCTAGCATGTGAGCAAACACAGAGATTTTAGAGGGAGCAAGAGAGTAAAGGGACTGGGCAGTCGGAGTCTGATTGGCTTGAAGAGATAAGATTGGATAAAGGCATAAATGATGTGAAAGAAAAAGATGGTTGGCAATGTTGGGCAGACTTCATGGCACTAGCGACCAACTACATCAGTTCAAATTCTAGCCCTGCCATCTACATGTATGTTTCATCAGTGTTTTGTGTTGGGTTCCTTCTATAAAATGAAGACCACCCACAGCTTATAGAAGCATTAACTAAGTTTCACTAGTCACAGGTATGTGTTATCTAATACGCCACAGATCCTGGAAGAATGCTATTAATAGCAACCACTGGATCCATACGCAAAAACAGTACTCAGGAATGGATGCTACCAAGTTACCTGTTTGGGAAGACAAAAATCACTGGGGCAGGGGCAGGAGAGGGGAGGACAGTGGGCAGGTGCGAGAAGCTAAATGAACACAGAGAACAAGAACGCAGTAGGCAATAACTCCCAGCATGAAGGTGCAGCTCTATAGCTAGGGGACTTTTGGATGACTAAGCCAAAGAGTCCCTGGGGGTGAAGCTTGAGTATCTGATTCTGAAAGGCAGGCATTAGATTCTGACATTTGACCAAAAAGAAAAAACACTGATGTAGGCCTGTGGTAAAGGAACAAGTTTGAATTTGATTCTAAGAGAAAAGCCAAACCCTCGGAATGTTGGTGGCATCCTGCCCACTTCCTACCTCCACTGCACTTGTGTATATCAGATTCTTAACTATCTTGAGATGTGTCACATTCTCTTAGAGTGGAAGAGTCCCGTGAGAGACTCTTCTTTCCTGGGCCCTCCCACACTGTTTCTTACATCTCCAGAGAGCCACGCTTGTTGGATTATGTACCTGGATGTGCCATTCAAGAAAATAAGTCAATTTTGCAAAGAATACATCTTCAAAATGTCTTATATATTAGGTCACAGGCTTTTCTTAGGAACAAGCGAACCATAAACTGGGTTTTCAGCAAAGCCCCATTGCTTTAGTAATCCGGCCACTACAATGTACCCCCAAATGCTGGGTGCTAAAGCATGAAGAGAGCAGGGATGATTTAGTTGGAGTACAGAGCTTCATTTGAACTGGAAAGGAAGACACCAAATGTCAAGATGTCCAGTTATATTCCTTTCAGCACTTCAAATGATGTGACCCAAACATAATCAGAGTTCTAAGGTTTATATTCATAATAATATCTTATAATGATGGATTTAATTTTGGAACAGTTTTAAAAAGCATCAAAAAGTCATAGACAAAAATTATGCCCTCCCTTGAAACTGATCTAAGGCAGGTCGCGAATGTGCATTCTATTACACAGCTCGAGCTGTACCTAGATTTATGTGCATAATTTATGTTTATGGATAAGTATCTGATTTGGTGGTCATAGTAGACACCTGACATGTTATAAATTTACAAAAGACTGAGTATTAAAATAAAAGGAAGATAAGATTATTGGAGAGGGGGCTCCTGAAATACTTTCCAAGTAACAAATACTGAATAAAAGGTTATTTATCAAATAAACAATGTTGATTGTACATAGGATAAAGGCAGTCATTGTATATCTGAGTTTTCCTAGCATCTCAGGCAGCAAACAAAAATAGAAATTAAAAATTGCTTTGTGCATTCAGTCCAGGAGAGGATTTAAATGGCTGGCCAATTCTAGTTCACATGGTGATATATAGTTCTCCTCGGTATGGACTGTCAAAGTGAGTTAGTGACAATGAAAGAAAATGGGAGATGGGCTTTCAGATGTCCTCATCCAGCTAAAGAGAGAAGTACAGTTCAAAGCATTTTTACCCACTGAGCTTTTCAAATAACCATCCAGCACGATGGATGTATTGCTTTGGAGCGAAAGCTCAGAGGAATACTAAAAGAAACTAATAGATAACGTTTTAACAGCAACTCTGGGGAACTGGATCTGTCCTTCCACCTCTAAAGAGCAAGCATATGGCAGTCAGCCGGTTCACAGGGCTACTTCACTGGTTATGTGAAGGTGGAATGTGTGTGCTTCCGTACAGCCAGCTCTCTGCTATGACCGACCCATAGTCTCAGAGCAACTAACCAATGACAGCCCTTGTCTCTAGACCACTGACCATCTTTCTTCTTTAGGAAGAAAGTTAGGAAAGATACCAAATGGATCCATGACTCAAACAGCAGCATCAGCCAAGACAATCTGGATGTAACCTTTATATGTTTTTAAAATACACATCAAAGTGTTGTTTACATGTGCTGAAATGTAAATGTAAAACATAAAATGTTTCTTCGGCTCAACTTTTATACATGTTATCACCATGTCTATTATTCACTGGCAGCCACGACTTTGCCTTCCTTTAGTGAGATTTGGACATTCATACAGCATCTAAAAACTAAATATGTTGAGCTACTTCTTTGCATGACTTCTGATCAATAAATTTATCAGAAATATCATCATCTTTGTCAATAAAGCAAGGTCTGTATTGTTGTTTGGGTGTTTTAGCGTTTATGAAGACGATGTGGAAGACAACAAAAAGAGCTAATGCTTGATATAGGAAACCAAACCTCAACAGAATTGGGTAGCAAGAAGCTGGCCATTGAACTCCATATATCCACTCAAGGACTTGGTCTCCAGTTAGCTAAGCACAAACCCACCTAGGATCATATGATACACTAGAAATATACTTTGAATAACTATGCCTTAAAATTTCAAGGGAAATTAGATATTCTGTTTTCATTTTCCCCTTTTAAAGGGGTCTCAGGAACAAAATGTGCTTGAACCAAACCTCTCGATTTCTATGACATCATGAATAATAGTCTCTACAGGTCCTTCCTTTTGTCCTATTACTATTTTCTCCTCTGCTAAGAAATAACTTCCCATGTGTGGATAAGAGAGTAGTGCTTGGCCTGTGCTCTCAGCTGTGTAGTGACGCCAATCAAGCTCAAGTTATTTTATAGTTTCTGTCTGTTTGCTTGATTGTGATCTTATAAAAAGGACTCAGTTGATAGCCTAAGCTATTCTGAAACCTACTGTAAGATTAATGATAAAACAAAGAGTTTTAAGCAGATGCAGGGAAAACAAGAATAGACCAGGAGCTGGAGAGATAGCTCAGTGGTTAAGAGCACTGACTGCTCTTCTAGAGGTCCTGAGTTCAAATCCCAGCAACCACATGGTGACTCCCAACCATCTGCAATGGGATCTGATGCTCTCCTCTGGTGTATCTGAAGACAGGTACGGTATACTTATATATAATAAATAAATACATCTTTTTTTAAATAGTAGACCAGGAAGATTCAACCAAATATTAGGTACACATCAAGTATTAACTCTCAAGACTCACTGAATCTCAAAGCTTAGGAGGCTCCAAGTATAGATATGTATCAGATATCTGTAATCTGTGTTTTTGGACCCTAGAATACTAATAATGAGAAAATCTTAATAAAGCTCCCAGCTAATGCTTGTTTTCAGAGTTCTGCCAGTATCTACAAATTTAAAAAAATAAAATAAATCTAAGGTCACTTTCTCTGTCTGATCCTTAATTCTGCTTCTGCCTTCTCTTGTCATTTACTCTTCCAAATGAAAGTGGACAGAGACACTGGAAAATCTGAACAGAAGCTCATAAAGGGGAAGTGAGTCACTTGGTGAACATGTGTCAAGAAAGAAAGCCTGCATGGGTCCAGATGGCAGGGTGCCACCCAAGGCTAACACAACTCTTCATCTTGGGCATAGCAAGAACAGGCAATGTTTGTAATGGCGTGCTCACATCAGTCTGCAGACACAGTCTCCATGGCACCCAAGCACATCACCCAAACAAAAGAAAGCCATGGGGATGCCAGGACTGCACCATCTTTCTAACTTTTGAAATAAAGGGTGAGGATTTGAACTGACAAGGAATGATTGCAGACATTTGACATGTCTGTTTAGAATCACCACATTGAACGGATGCCCTCATATCCCTTGAGCTACAATAAACAAAGCAGACCCTCAGTGTGAAGCATTGTCTGACTGGACACCGCTGTTGGTGGCAGTGGAGGCTCAGTAGAATAAGGGCTGGCTTGGACATGCTATTTACCTAAGTTTTTCCCACATCCATCACGTATTAGCTGTTCATCTCTGGGTAAGTGATTTAACGTCCATTGGGTACAGCATGCTATGTAAATAAAGAGGAAAATGTCTTATTTATTAAAAGACTTGAGGGTGACTAGATCTAGAGCTGAGACAAATTGTGTATTAATATATACTTATTAGTAAATGCAAGTTTTCTTTGTGCCTTCCTTAGCAATTATCTCATATCGCTTCTACCAAGCTTCATGCTAGTCACTATAAGTAGTTTCTTGCTGCTATGAAAATAAAACAACTTTACATTTTTCCAGTCACTATTTTCAGACACATTCATTTGCATGCTCTTCGCCAACCACTGGATGTCATCTTGCAAGATTTCATGAGGTATGAATATTTATTGCTATGAAAATGCAATCCTGTGCAATTTGAAATTTCAGTCTCATACTTAATTCAGTCTGTCCCTCCTGACTGTGTTTAATATGCTCATGAAATTATCTAATGAGAGACCTAGGTCTCCCAGTCATTGCCTCCTCCACACACCTAAACCTTATGCCCTTACCTGACAGTGACCAGCATACAGGCAGGGAATGGAGACATCTGTCCCTGTGCAATAGAAATCAGCTACTGTACCACGGGAGGTACTGATGTTCATGTGTCCGAGCCAAACCTGCTGTGAAGTGACATTGGTGCTGTCACTGGCATAAGCACATGTAAGAGGTGTTCAATAGATTCCTCTGTAATGATAGCAGGGAATGGCTCCATCTGAACCCTCCCACAATTTGGTAATTCACCTGAGACCATGCCCTAGGGTTCCCTGGTGGTAGGGCAGCTTAAAGCTACCTCTGGAGAGTTCCACTGTGCTAGGGAAAGGTATTTATTCTTCTTACACCCACGTGACCAGTTTCTCATCTTCTATGTCCTGCATCTGCCTCATGTAGAAAGCAGAAGGCAAACAGGCAGCTGTGCTGGTGACCGGGGATTCAAACGTAGCTCCGAATGCTAGACTTCCCTGTTGACTCTCCATCCTTTCCATGGTTTATAGTCTTTATGTTTGCCCTGGCTGCTCTCAGTAAACTGACGATCTTAGTGCTGCAATCTCTGTTGGAGCTGGTATGACTCAGGGCTGCCTTCCCTGAGGGCTAAGACTTCCTTCCTCCTCTCCTCCCCCAATCCCTCCTCAGACAGTCCCCAGGCACAGGGCTTTTATTTTCCTGGTCTGATTCTGAGGATGTCTGGCCGCAATGATTCATGGTGCTTTTTAATATGTGGCTGGAAGCTATTGTGAGTTTTCAGACATGGATACAGACACCTACAATCCATACAATACCAGGAAAAGCCCTCAGCCACATTTGATCATACTATTTGCAGTATGTAGAATGAGAACAGAAATCCTATGAAACATTAGAGTTGAAAAAATGTCAAAAGTACAGATATTTGCCTGCAAGTGGTCTTGTTTACCTTCCACAGTACAAGCCCCATCCAACTGAACCTTAGTAATGGAGCTGGCTTGCTCCAAATGCTCACTCAGAAGGATTAAGGAAAGTGTGGTCTCCTCTTCCTACTGTCATCTCGTCTTGCCAATGATGCTTGTTGAACAGTACTGGCTGTGAGTTCAAGGTCACTCAAGGGAACCCGAGGAAGCATCATCTAAAGTGTCTGAAGTTCATTCAGGCTGCCTGAGGTCCAGTCCATCTTAGCTCGAATGACCAGCCTGAGAGTTCTTGGGTCCCATAAATCCCCACGCTCTGTCTCTTGGCTGAATTGCAGCCAGTTGTTAGATACGTAACACTGCTTATGCTGCCTAGGATCAGCTACCTCTCCCTGATGACTAAGCCCTTCCCTGCATGTAGGCAGCTAATGGTGCATACTCTCCAACATAGCCTCTAACCTCGATTGCCTTTGAGACAAGTTGACCCCACCTCCACCTTGAAGAGAGCCACAGCAGACGGACAGGTCCTCAACACAGAATCTAGAAAATGTGTGAATTTTTTGGAGACACAAAATACCAAGGAGAGCTATGTTACCTGGTCTCTCTTCTGGGCCTCTGCATGATAAGGACTCTCTGTCCTCCGTAAATGGTCCAAATGTGCTTTCTCAATACCAGTCAGTTTCCTTTGGAAATGTTTAATTACTAGTGAACTGAGACTCTAAGCCACCACCATGAGCGATCCCAGAGTTCATCACTTTCAAAGTCACTGTCAGAAGAAGGGAGCCATTGCTACTTCAGGGCCATTTTTTTTGATAGTTAACTTTGATAGACTAGCATGACTTACTGCTTCAATTTAATACAAACAAAACCTGGTAGTATGATTGTACCCATTAAAGATGGAAAAGTAGAAAAAAATTCCAAATCTTTACAAATTTGCTGATTTTTATTTTTACTATTGTGTTGGTGTATGCTATGGGGTTTTGCTGAACAAAGATTACAAATGGCAACTAGCAGTAACTCAAGTCATATGACAAATATCTCCACAGCTTACACTACTTGTTCCCTGTGGGAAATCATACCTGCGTTTCATTTAGCTCTTCTAAATATGGGGTCTCTAACCTCATACTTGAGTATACAGTTATCTTTAACGCATAGGAAATGTCACTGCAGAGGAAAAGATGATCCCATTCAGCAATCATATCTCATTCACCATATAAGTTACTCATTAAACACCATTGCTATCAACCTCTGAGGTTGGTGATACTGAATATAACATGATTTAGCTTCACAGTCTCAAAACCAATACTCCTAAGTAAAGAATGTGAAAGTATTTCTTTCTGAAGCTATCTTTGAAAATATGCTTATGCTTATGTTTGTTTAACTGACTTATTTGCAATAATAGTAACAATTTTGTTTCTGTTGGTTGTGCAATGTGATAGAAATAAGAGTTATTAATGTGATCGTGTGTGTGTGTGTGTGTGTGTGTGTGTGTGTGTGTGTGTGTGTATTAGGTTATTCACAAAAAATTTTCTCCTGGGTTGGATTTCCTGAATATTTGGAAAATAAAAATAATTTGGCCTTTAATTCAGATCTCAAGATTGTGTGTGGTGATGCACGTATCTGCTAGAACTTTTCTTCCAAGTGTGATCTATAATTGCTGCTTGCTTTTAGCAGCGATGTTCATCCCTTCCAAAAGATCGATTAGTATCTGAAAACAAAGATGGAATTCATTGCAACAAGGAGTCCTTTGCCAGCTCTGCAGTAGCAATGTGAAGTGTAGAGCAGAAGCAATTAGCAACAATTACCGAACACTCAAATCTTCACAAACATTGAGAGCCTCTGTCTGCCAGTAACGTTAAAGAGAGCAGCATTCTCCTCACAGGGCTGAAAACTGAGGAGGAAAACTCGAGAGCCTTCAGTCCACTCAAATGCCCTGGTAGCATTTTTTTAAAACAGACAAATGAGCAGGCAATGCTTTAATGTTCAGCACACATCCTGCGGAGAGGGGGGCGTTCCCACAATCCCCCTTGTTTGAATGGCCACTGTATAATAAAGAACTGAACGCTAAGTAATACAAGATTATTCTCTAATAATGCAGAGGAATTATGGCAGGCCTGCCACATTAGAAGAATCAACACTTGCATATGTAACTCTAAACGTGACACACGGTTTACTTAAACTCTTCCACAAGCTCACTGGGAAGATCCACTGGGCAGGTACTACTGTCTCTTTGTACAGTTTCCCAGCAGGAGTACTTTCTGGCATGAAGAAAGGATACAGCACCTCACAGGCCAGAGTGGCTCCTGTCCAGCTACTTGCTTTTAGATATTGACATTGGAAAATATTTTTCATGATGGAAATAAAACAAGTATTTTTCCGCTACTTTTTCTCCTTAATAAATTTGCTAGGTTTTAGCAGTGCTTTACCAGTGTTACAGGAATGTTATGTAGCAGACACCCCTGCCAAGTTTCAATGGACTGTGGAAACCATCGTTTTTCCCTCCATGGTTAGGTTGGTGAACAGTCTGTGGATTAGCCGATGTCATCAGGCTTTCCTGAACTGGAATGAGCTATGTCAGGTCTTCATTTCAGTGTCCAGGCTGAAGGATGCTCCTGAAGATATGTCTTTCTCGTGGCAAACAGCATGGGCTCCAAGAAGGTAACCTGATGTAATTCAATGTGCCAATAGAGGTTTCAGCTTGTAACTCATACTCGATCATTTCTAGGTACCATTTCGTCGGAAGAAGAATGCATCATCTGGCTGTCAATCAAGAGACCTGGTGTTTAAAGTAAGTGAGGATGAAAAAAAGTGTTGTCCATAGAGAATTTATGGAGGCACAGGAGAAAGGTAAAGATTAATGCCAAATAGCACAACTGAGCCAGTCAGGCAAGTAAAAGATGGATACTAAAGGCCACTGTCTGGTGCTGTGGTACAAACACAAGGGTGAACATCACATTACTCAAAGCAGGAGCAGCTGTACCTCTGTGCCGTCATTTCCTCCTGTTCTGTTGCAAATTCTTCCCCAGGTTCGGTACACTGCACACTGCCTTGGCTCTCATTTGTCCCGTTTGCCTCATTGTTTGGTAATGCTTTGCTAAACAGCATTTGCTTTTTTATTTAGCTCTGGTCTCTGAGTAGACAATGTCCTCAAGTCTTTATTGTCGCATATTCAACCAGAGGGAGGCACTCCAAATATTCAATCACCCACCGTAGATGCGACCCAAGGTTCATCATTAGAGTTTGGTAGACTCTAACTGCCAATCTCTGTTTCCTACCATTAAATAATTCAGTTTCCTTAAAAGAACAGTAATTATCGCTCAGATATAGAAAATTATAAATCGATGTAACTCTGTAATGAACTTAGACTATTTAATAGACTCTAAACCTCATTAGGTTTTATATATTGCATTTTTATTTTAAACAAACAAACAAGAAACCCCACTTAAGTATCAGTGAGCTCATGAAATACAGTAAGGCAGGACAGCTCCTGCTTTCATCCTGACCTCTGTCATTAAGATTTATAGGTTCTGAACACAAAATACATGCCCTTCTTTTGATCTCCTGTTAACCTCATTCAGACATGAGCTTTGAGCTTTGAAGTTTTGTGGAATCCTGGTTGGTTGATCCTAAGCAATAGCAACAATATCCCAGAGTTTTTTATCTTAATTTAAGACATACAAGCACTTTTATTCATATTGATCACAATATCATGCACATTTTAAAGTTCAGAAATTCTATACAGCTGTGACTCTAATAGAAAACACTAAAAAACAATATCCAAAGTTTTATTTTAACATGTTGTCCTAAACTAGAGATTTAGGTCCAAATATGACTTTAATTCTCATGAAATGAATTTAAATTTTTATTGTAATTTATTTCTAAGGGAATTTATCGACCCTTTGCTTTGGATAAAGCATTGGACATGCCATAAAATACATCAGCCAACAATACCAGTAAGATTTCTCTATAACCAGTTTCTTGGTGTGATATGGTAGGGACACAGATAAGTGAGCCAAACAAATTCAAAGGAAAATTTTAGTTTTGCTGTAATTTCTCATGAAAAAAATAGCTCCGAGTATGTGTGTTGCTTGAGAGAGTACAGTTGGGGAAGAAAAAGAATCAAAAGACTGAAATGAGCCAGCAATATTCTGCTGTGAAAGAGAGCAAATCTCCTCTGTGGATGAGTATATGTCCTTCAACATTCACAGGAAGGGAAAGAGAGGAAGGGAGAAGATGGTACCCAGGAGACGCGGTGCAGTGGGCAGGGGTCGGGTCACTGAGAAGTTCTGACAAAGATAACCATGGTGTTCAGGAGCAGTGTGTGCAGACTACCCACAGTAGCCAGCTCCCCTTAGAAGAATAAAAATCACTGGCTCTCTCCTCATCATGCGAACTTGGAAACTAAGTCATTCTTGCCGGCTTCCTTTGTAGGAGTAGTGCCATATTGAAGGCTGGATTTTCAACGTACTTACATATGTTAAAAGAGTGAATTAACCAAAAACCGTGAGTTAACACAGTGACTAAAAATGAGAATGGATATTAAGACTCCTCACGGTAGGTTGAACACATTAGGAATCTGCTATGCCCCTCCACACCCCATATGGTTTGGTACCTTGGCCTCAGGAGGGGCTATGAGTGAAGGAACGGAGACAGGTGAGATGCTAAGGAAATTACAGCTATGGACACAGAAGATCTGAGGTCAGTGGAATATGCACACTGCAAGGAGTGGTATCAACTCTTCAGAAACCCAGCACCTCAACTGGTTTATTACTTACAGCACCGTGGGATGTAATTGTGTAGGTAAGTAGGAGGGGTCTGTATGAGCAGTCTCAGGCTGTTAGACAACCAGGAGGAGGAAGCTGCGGTTACTCACTTTTGCACATCCTGCTGATACACGCACACAGAGCAGAGTAAGGCTTTGGTGTTCCTGACCTTGCCCCTTATGGGGAAAGCTTTATCAGTTTCTCATGAGTTGGAGGCACTGGTCCTTGACATCTCCCAGCCCCGGTCAGATAAAACACTCACCGGGGACTTCGTTTGCTCTTTACACATTTACTCAAAGCTTCCTAAGCTCACATGGGCCTTTCAGAGGAAATTATAAGATACATAGCTTTGTAGCTGAACCAAGTAGTATCCTAGCAACAAAATGCTAAGCACTTTCTTCACAGCAAACTAATAATTTTAATATTCTTATACACGAAGGGAAGGAAAAACACTGGTGCTCTGATAGAAATGAAAATTCTTCCACAATAGAATTGATAGAATCTGTGTGTCCACGCATCCTGCACCTGCCTGTTAAATGCCTACTAAGACCCAAATACAGGAGGATGCCTTGGGACTCACATGTCATCGTCAACGTGAGATCAAGATTCTTGTTTAACACGTTATGCACTGAACTCATTCATAGTATCAGCTTACAAATTACTGTCAAATTGCTCTCTGCTTTTAACTGAAAATATATTAAGGAAAATATGAGTTTCAATTACCAGAGCACTTCAGAGAAAGCAACCAACTCTGTATATCCACAGAGAGACGCTTGTTACAGAGATTGTTTCATTCAGTTAGGGAAGGAGGCAAGTCCCTGGATCTGCAAGGTCAAGTCAAGAGGCAAGAAGCTTGAAGATCAAGACTAGCCCCAGTTCCAAAGTTCAGTGAACCAGGAAAGCTGATGGGAAATTCTGGTTCAAAGACCTGAAAGCATGCATCATGGGCAAGCTAAGGCATCCATTTGTGTCTGAGAGCAGGAAACAGCCAGTATCTAATGTTAAAGGCAACCATGTGCAGAGAAATCGGACGCCCAGAGAGACCAATCTGTTATTCAGACTGACCACTGACTGATGCCAGCTCCTGTCCCCCTACAACTACGGATAGCAAATGTCTTTACTAGCTCTGTCACTGCAAACACTTTATCCATGAATGGCCTTACAAAAACATTTAGGATCATGTTTGATCAAATAACAGCGCCCTCCCTGACTTGGCAGACTGATGCATACACTGCCCACCACACGGTCCATTCTGCAAGGTTGTTGGAATGCAGCTGTGGTGAGCAACAATAGCACCAGGGAAAGAAAAGAAGCTGGGAAGACAGGTAAAGACCTGCAGGAGGCAGTGGGTGGGAAGATTTCAGCTGTATACAAAGGTTTTTCCATTTGTCTACATTTCCCAGTCAGTCTTGAACTTACCTGAGAAGTTTGGAGAGGGGGGGAGTTCCTGAGGCAGACGGAAGCATCCCCGCCCACGTGTGTCAGCCATGATGCGACTGGTGGAGAGCAGGCCTTTCAGAAGTCTCACTGGATTTGCATGTCGTTGTGTGTTATGTAACGATTCTCACTAAATGAACATGTAGTTGCATGTTATGTAACAAGGTGTGGGTGGGAAGACATAAAAATGAGAAATGTAGCACTGTCATGCCCTGTTCCCGAGGTGACTGTTCTTTCTCGAAGACAGTGCTGCGGTGCTGAGAGAACTCACGAATGCATGATTGTGAAGAAAGTAATAATGGATACCCTAAGAAGGACACGCTTCATGTTTCTGCTTCCAAGTTTGTCCTAAAGTCCTTTAGAAATGTTATTCTATCATTTTATTTGTCTAGTTCTGCAGAAAGGAAGATTTCTGAGGCTAATTCCTTATTAGTAATAATCAATTCCAGCCGAAATGTTTTCACACATAATAGCACAGTATAATAAGAAGTCTCTTAAAATATCGAAGTGCTTGGTTAATGTAATTATTATTACGTGTTTTAATGTCAAATGGTTCCTCGTCTGTCTACCTTCAAAGACGTCAATTATGTGAGGGGACTTGTTAATTGGTCGCCTTGGACCTCAATTCCTTCGGCTGGAAAGTGAAAATTTGAATAAAAATACCATTATTGAGTCCTTTAGCTTTAATCTTATATTCATGATTTTTACATGGTCTTTATACCAGATTCCAACAAATGTACGGTCTTAAGAGATGCTATGCTGCCCTCATGTGGTCAGACATGAAGATACACACAAATCAGTAAATGTTTTTGGCCAGTTTTGTCTTCAAGTTTATGAATCCTCAATAACATAATTAATTTGGAACATATATCGCCCAAATTCTAATACATCGACAAACAATAAAGATTTGAATTTTCATACGGCAAAATAATATGAATACACTAAAATTAACCCACTAGGTACCATAAATATACATGCTATATACTTTTCTCAAATCTGTAATGTTCAGATGAATACTACAATTAATGATTGAATTAAAAATGAATATTGAATTAATTATTCAAAATTAGTAGTTGTGCCGTGTTCTCAGAGGCAATGATAGATATTTTCTGATTCCATAACGCAAAATATTTTAACACCTTCCAACACCTTAATTTTGAAACATCCTACTTTCTCATATTCTTTTGTTTCTAGGAGACATTTCTGAGGAAGTGGGCATAAAATGTTTAAAAATCTGGCCAGATAATAGGTGGAAACACTATTAACATAATAGCCATCCTGAAATTAAAGTGCAAAGGGTGTTACTATTTATTTATTTATTTATTTATTTATTTATTTATTTATCATATTGTGAGCAATATCCATGCTTTAAGGTGATGAGAATTTGATAGAGGTCAATGCTCTTAGGCATCTAATAAATGGCACTCTTTTTTTTATCAATTCACAGAAGGGTAAACCTATCAACAGAAGCTATACGTGATCACTTCATGAAACAGGTGAGCAGAGGCTGTGATTTAAAAAAAAAAAGGGGCGATGGTTTTAAAAGCCCAATGTCTTAGAGAAACTAAGAACAGAATGAAACTAAGAATTAGATACCAGGGGAGGCTCTGCTGCTGCGAGCACTGTAGGTTGCCTGACACGCTCTTCCTCTGCCTGGCAAGCAAATACCACAGCTGCAAGAAGGCCTCAGAAAGCCCTGGTCAGAGGCTGTGTGCTTCAGGAAGCTCTTGAACCTTCTGTGATTGTGTGGCTTCCGCTTTCAGACCCAGAATAACAACTTTCTCTTCCCCACTGTAACACAGGGTGTTGGTACCTGCCATCAGACCTTCTCAGCAGGGCACACAGGCAATTTTATATCCTCTCTCCCCACCTTCCAGGACTAAATAACAGTTCCTTCATTCCTATTCCTTCTGTTTTCCTCCCTCCCTTTCTCTCTCTCTCTCTCTCTCTCTCTCTCTCTCTCTCTCTCTCTCTCTCCCCCTCCCCTCTAAATGCCCAAATCTTCTGTCCATAATAATGAACAAAACCTTTCAATATTCTCTGGGTCAATGCAAATATTCAAGAGGAAAGTGGTTAGGGAGGAATTAGTGTCCTTATAAAAGATAAAGTCATCAGGAATCATATTCCCAGCGTTTTCACTATGGGACTGTGACAATTCCACCTGAGAATGTTTTATCCCTGTTGATACATTTCTTTTCTGTGTAAACCTACCTTTATTCACCTATCTCCTTCTGAATAATGTGATATTTGCACAGGAAGTGGGAGTCAAAAGCATGATACTTGCAGGGTCTATTTAACCTGTGGGAAACACACACCTACTAGATCACAATACAGCATTAATGTAGCTGACAACCATGAGATTAAAAAAAAATACCAGCATTATTTCTGTACACAATGAAAATGACACCTGCTTGCTATGAGAGAGAGAGAGAGAGAGAGAGAGAGAGAGAGAGAGAGTTGATACTGCTGTAGTAGATAATGAGGCTAAGATCATGCCTTTCGAACACCAACTCCACCCTGCATACACACAGCCACCTAAAGCTTTCATCTCTGCACATTTCCTCGAATGCTTTCTGAACAAAAACCAGACTGAGGTTACCATAGAAACAGCTCATGGTTTCAGGTGTTTTTCAGGGGCATTTTGTTTCATTAGTGTGGAGAGATTAAAGTATGCATCATGGCTTCTCATTAACCCGATTCTCCGTCCTTGTTAGAGGCTGACTTCAGGAATCCCATGTTCTCCTAGACTGGCCTGCATATCCAGCATCTTGTCTCACTGCTATTCACTGTGCCGGAGTAACACAGAGACACTCTTGAAGGTTAATGACTCCGGCCTATCTCTGGAGTCCATCACATAGCATTTTCTTCCCTTCTGATCAGCAAGAAAGTGTGAACATCACTTCATGTTGTGCTTTCCTCTTCAGACTTTTTATCATCCATCTGGAATGTTAGCAGTATAAGATATGAAAACAACTGCAATGATTGTGGAAACCCAATTAACACCAACAACAGCAAAGATTAAGATGGGGGGTCTGTCTCGGTGTGATGCTAGCATTAACTGTCACCCATGTGCTTGTGAGCATGCCTATGGAGGAGTCTCCTGATTAATATCTTGGGATCTGGGAAGACCTGTCCTCTAATATCTCTGGACTGAAAGACGAGATGGTACCCAAGGAGGAAAGGAGCTGGCGGGCAGAATACATCACTGCTCTCTGCTCCTGATGAGATGGAAGTCACCAACTACTTCAAGCTTCTGCTCTCCTCACACTCCTCCCAACTCCCATTATTGATAAAATCCTTGAGCTGTGAGCCAATCCAAATGCTTTCTCCTTTAAGCAAGCATTTTCTTTTTCAGGGCATTTACTCAAAGCTGTTAGAAAGGGAACTAAGATACCTGAAGCAAACAGAAAATGCAGATGCAAAATTTAAAAAATAATCACCTTTGCATTGGGTTAGCATGCAATCTCGACACTCTAAAAGATGAATACGAAAGATCATGAATCCGGCTTGGACTATATAGTGAATTCTGAGACCGCGTTAGACTACAACATGAAACTGGGTCTGAGAAAAAGCAATAAATTAACAGGGAAAAAAGGATAAAAATGAAGTCTTTCACACAGGCTCTCGGTAATAAATTCCCTACAGGAAGGATGCCCTCCTCATAATGTATGTTGACAAGGTAAACATTAAGAAAACAATTCGATGGATGGCGAATGCATTTATTTACATGCATTATCAAATGCCAGCTTTCCCCCTAAGTGATGTGCAAACATGTGAAGCTCACACCGTTTTGTAGAAGTGTGAATGCCCCCAGATCCATCCTGTCTCACTGTGATCGTCAAACTATTAAGTTACGTCACAAGTGACACTGAGGACCCGAGAAGGTGGTGTGAGAGGGATTAGTGTCATGTCCACAGATTCCAGTCTTAGATTCATGTGACTAAACATACAACCTGGAGCCAGTGGCCACTGTTCTCAACGTTTCCGTTTTCTCATCTTCAAATGGAAATGCTGATGCTAACTACTTATTAGATTTCTAATGCAAGAAGTTCTTATCGTTTTCTTATTAGAAAAGTTAGAATGTCTGAAATGTTTATAAGGTCATGCGATTCGTAAATCACAAATGCCTATCATTTTTAAGTAACAGTGAAAACAGACAACACAAACCTCTCAGAAAAGTCACTTAAGATTAAGACAGAAGGATTAATAACTGAAGAAAACGTAGAAGACTCCAAAGAAAGTAAAAACACAGTAAGGATTTGAATATCATAAAGGTTGAGGAAGCATTAAGGAGATGACTATTATGACTATATAATGACTAAAGCCATTACATAAACACACACACACACACACACACACACACACACACACACACACACACATTCTGGCCTAGAGTATCACTCATGGAGGACATAAAATAGAGGCAGCATAATTGACCTGCAAGATGGCAGCAGATGGTGGCACACTTAATACTTCATATAAGACTGTGGTCGCCCAGCTGTGGTGCTGTGCTAGGCTTCCTCTTTGTGATAGACAGAGGAGCCGCTGTGCCCAGGATGGTTTTAACATCTCTGCTGTGGTCCATCTCCTTCCCTTGCCTGTCCTCGTATCTGCACTCATTCACCCACTCTGGAGAAAGTCAGCTGTCAGCACAGCTGAGGAGGCTTGCTCACAGACCGGAAGGAAGTCCTATGAGCTTCCCACTCACTCATACTGTCTAAGACCTTAGCAGTGGCCCTGAGCTATCACAACCCTGCCTGTGTCTGGCACAAATGAGTACACAGGCTATGGTATTGTAAGTTCCCATGTTTGGAGATTATACATAGTATAGATAACTAAATTAAGGCTGAAGTAGCTTCCAAACATTATTTTATACATTTGATGAAATTACCTCCTCCTATGTAATGCCATTCTCTGTATTTTATATATTTAGTATTTATAGTATTCCTTTGATAATGTCATATATGTAATGTATTTTTATTATATTTGCCTCCCACTGCTTGAAGGCCCACTCTCACCCCATCCCAACTTCATTCTCCCCTCTTTTTTGGTTGATTTTAAATTTTAAAGTCCAAAGAGGTCAACTTGTGTATGCCATAAACTCATGGGTCACCTACCAGTGCCTGTATCCTTAAATAAAACTTACAACCCGTCCCCATCCACACAAGCCATCAAATATTAGTAGTTCCTGCCACTCTCCTCTATATACACTCATTCTAAAAATAATATTGACCCCTGCTTCTCCCAGATAATAGCCTGCTCAAGGCCCCTAAAATAATCGTATATTTACTACATAGATATAACTCTAATTTCATTCTTACTTGGTCTATGAAGAGCTACATGATCTCTGTTTGTGGTTTTCTTACAGTCACCCATCCTTATTATTTTTAAACTCCACATGTCTGCATTTACTTCCCTTGGGTCTGTGGAACACACTGGATGCATTTCTCCCCTCAGGCTTTTGAATGTGATGCTGCACTAATGGTCACACACACCAAGCTGGGAGTTGCAAGAAGTGGTCTTCGATGTCTCTTTTCTGACCCCTCTATACAAGGGGAACCCAGAGTTAATCCCGTCATCTGGATGCAGAGTTGCCTTGAGGGCCCCCTTGTTAAATGCTTGGTCACTGGGCATTGCTACTGGATAACAATGAACGCCCCTGTGGAAGTTCTTTAGCTCATGCCCTTGAAGTGGCTCTCTACCCTCATGCTCATGCATTCGGTCATTGCCACATCTGTCCCATCTTTCATCTGTGACAAATAGCCAAAAGAATGAAACCGTCTGCCCGATCTTAGACTGAAAC
Organism: Rattus norvegicus; assembly: GCF_021556685.1. NCBI lineage: Eukaryota > Metazoa > Chordata > Mammalia > Rodentia > Muridae > Rattus > Rattus norvegicus. Next base: position 169,018,673 of record NC_141535.1, read on the forward strand.
CTTAAGAAGCAAAAGCCTATATTAAGTCATTTTTCTTTATCTATTGGTGGTGTCAGCCATTTTGTTATAGTAATGGGAAGCTGGTGGATATGGCTGGGTTATAAATCTCAGAGAAAATTCCGTCTGCGTTTCTGCACATTTCATCTCTGTTTATCTCTGTTGGATGAGCAGTTGCCTAAGAAGAATGCTGTCTTCTCAGAGCCACAGACATGGTTACAGAAGTCATCACTGTAAAGTGAAAATAGAGGCCTCTTTGCTCATGAAGTATTATGAATTTTACCTCAAGTGATAGTGGCTTCTATCACCCACTTTATCACTGTCAGGCTGCAGGAAACTCGTTCTCCAGGACCCATTATAATCTACTCTAAATAAGGTTTCCAGATGCCTTCACTGGGCATGTCATAGCCCTCTACATCTGCAGAACCAACATCTGATTTATAGCTTTTTAGGTACAGGGAGTAACTGTTCTCTGGTGCAGACCTGGTGATAAAAAGTCTGACCTGGGCATGAAGAGAAGCTCCAGGGAGGTCCTTTAGACCCTCTGTGATAAGATGTTTCTCTTGGAAAGTTTAGTGATGCAGATGCAACTGAGATAGAAAGGAGTCCACAGACTCCTGCGTATGCTAATCTCAGCAATTCTTGTGCAAGGGACCCTCCTTTGTAGCTTGCTCATCTCTATGCATTCTCTCCTGCTGTCATTAAACTGAAGTTATTTTCTGATGATAATTTTCTTCTTTTGACAATCCTTTGAGTGAGAAACATTTATACTTAAAGGACCAAAATCAGAACAATTGCTGTGATCGAAAGAAAGTTTATTTGGACTAAATTTAATAAGTTAATATCAACAAACCTCTACTGATTGAATACCCACTATATGTTGTTGGTGCATCAGAGACTAAAGAAATGAAATTGTCGCCCTCATGAAGCTGGCATTACAGAAAAGTGCTGTAGATCAAATGGCTACATATGTTAGAGACAATGGGGCAGTACCTGAAGAGTAAGGTGGAGAGGGGGAGGGGTTTGGGTTTTAAGTAGGGCAGTTGGGGTAGCCTGGGGATGAGGGAATGAGAAAATGGACACTAGGATTATTCAGATACATGCCAGGACAGAAGCTAAGACAGACACGATACAGAACACCCCATTTCTGGGAACCTGATTACAATTTGTCTACATAGGCTCTGCTTTTGGAAAACAGAGAAGGGATAAAAGAAAAACACAGTGAAAAGACTCACTCCAAAACAATAATTTGCATTTCGTGTGCATAAACCTTCTGAGAAGTGGCTAGCTGTCTTCTCCCAAGGGTCACCAGCGACTTGTGATATTTGATCACAGATCTTCAGTCACCCAGATTCCTTAAAGGAAAGCTCTCCAACACTGTACCGGAAACCTCTTAGGCTGAGATGTGTGTGTGCAGACATGTTGACTGGTTTGAACATGTTCCGTTCCTCTTGTTCCTTTTGCACTCTGGAAGCAAGATTTTTAAAACTGACATCAGAGAATTAAAGCAGGGGGTAGGAAGTGAACAGGATGGATTATGAAATAAACTAAGCAAGAAGAAAAATTATGAAATAAACTAAGCAAGAAGAAAACAACATAATAAAACAGTAAGAAAAATTAAAGCAACCTTAACAATTAAACAAAGAAATACACAAAACGTGTTCAGCATATAATGAAGTGTTTAGAATTTATTAGCCAAATTTCATCACAAACTTTGGAAGCGGGTGCAGCTGTCTACAAGTGGAGAAATGGCCACAAGAAATTGTGTGGTTTTGTGCAGTAACAGTTTTGTCACTTATTTCTAAAGACCCATAGAAGGACGCGTGTAAATTCAGACACATTATACGTCCACATACAACCTGCTGAATTCAATGTATACACATTCAACGAACACATATTCAATTTGAAACGACAGGAAGAAAAATAATGTGCTTAATCTCAGATGGCAGGAAACACAAGTTTAGTCTCTTCGGGCTGCTGTATAAATCACGCCTTGCTCACTTTCTTATTAGATAAAAGGGAAACCCTTAATGCTTAATAACAGCACTAAAGGTCAATGATGAGCCCAAGAAGCACCAAACAAACAAAACAGCAGGGACCCCGGCAGCTTTCTACTTCAGGGCGTGCGCCCGACTCAGGCAGTGGGCGGAGCCGAGAAACCGAAAGAGAAAGCGGGCTGGGCGCAGAGGACCTCGGGCGCCGGGATGAAGCTTCACGCGGCCAGCCTTTTGCTGCTGTGTTGCTGCTGTCTCGGCCGCGGGGTCGCCGGGACCTGGCCTTGGAGCCCCCAGCGGGAGGCGGCTGCCTTGCGGGTACCAAGTTCGCTCCCTTTACTTGTCCACTGCCCCGGGGCTCCTAGGGAGGGACCCAAACTCCAAGCGCGCATTTCCCCAGTAGAGCAGCTCCCTAAAAGCCTTGCTTTCTCAAGGCAAGGATTAGTATGCTGTGCCCCAAAACACTAAAAGATGTCCAGGGCAAAGCTAAGGGGAACAAGTGCCCTCTCAACTCCAAAGCTTTCCCCACACCAAACCTGTCTCATAGAAAGCCGCCGGCAGAGGGCACTAGCTCCCTCCTGTGACTGGAAGTTCAAATGCCAGGAGCAGCTTCTTAATTCTGAGAGACTTCGAAGATGGATAAATGATTCTCTGTCCTTTATCCATCCACTGTCTACCACTTTACTATGAAGTTCTCTCTGGCTTTATTGCTTTTAAAAAGTTTTCATAGTAATCCAATTTCTTTCTGAAATGGACCGAGTGGCTAACCGCGGATACATTTTCCCCAGTAACCAGGGAAACTGGCCGGAATGCGGATTCACACTTGGCCTCAGTTGCTATAGGTGATGCTATCTGACAGGTTTTTAAATCTGAAAAGATGCCATCACCATTTTATTAGAGAAGGAAACTCATCTGCTCTGACTCAGAGTCTGAATTCAAGGATGCTGCTCATGGGCCATTTAATTAGGGTCTCCTGTTGTTTTCTGAGATTTCTATGGGGCTTCATAGCTCAGCTTCCTTCCGCTGTCCTCTTTGGCCTAAGTTGGTTTCAGCTACCCTTGTGTTGTACTCAGATCAAAATGTGTGCCCTTTTTGCTCCCTTTGTTACTTTTAAGCTCATTTCTTGTTATCAGAAGCACTATTTCTCGCCAGAGTCCTTGACCTATGTGTTACCGAGACCTGTTCTTGACTTCATCTCCTGATGGACTAGACCCACTGGGGTGAAGTAGTCAGTATCATGGGTGTTGACAATGTGTTTATTGGCTAAATAGTTTTTTTTAAATCTTGAATGTTGAAGGTCAACGATGTAAGTGTATAATTTCTTTCCTCCTGGCTGAAATAAAGCGAGGTTGCCAACAAAAGCAACTTAAAGAAGGGTCTGCCTTGGCTCACACTTCAGGGGAGAGTCTATCATGATGGGGGTGTCATGGTAGCATGTGTGTGGAGCACCTGTCCACACTAAATCAACATCCAGGAAGGGAAAGACACGGATACTGTCTTCCCAGCTCATTTTCCTATCTTTATTCAGTCCAGAACCCTATCACCTGACACAGTGCCTTTTTAGTTTACGATGGACTTCCTACCCTAGTTACACTCATCTAGAAGCATCCTCAGACTCGGCTCAAAGGTTTATTTCCATGGATATTCCCAAACCCAGTAAATGTACAGTCAAGATTACAGTCACAGTCACTGATAAATTACAAAATAGAATGTGTGTGAATTGTAATTTACATGCCTACTCATATTTTACTCATGAGGAAATTGAAGCCCCCAGACAAATGTCTAGAAAATGCCACTCTTTTGAAGAGAAATGCAACCAAGGATCCATCTAGGAAGTTAAAGGTTGGAAGTTGAAGAAAACACATTAAAAAATCTTACTACATTTTTAAAACTTCAGGTTAAAAACACCAAAACCGTGTTCCAAGCAGTTCCTGGTAGCAGGAATTTGCCTGCTAAGTTAGATGACCAGTTTTCTGAGAATTTAGTCCTTAAACAATAGCTACAAATTGTGAGTCCCCCTGTATGAATTAAAATATATGATAAGGGAAACTGGCTTGTAAGTCTGAAAAGCTTCATTTTTAACAAAATTGTTTCCACTGTTGAATCCCTTGATTGGAGATTCTGTTTTCTTACAAGGCACATTGTGTACAGAATCTACAAAGTTATTTTGTTTCACAATGAAGCGAAACATTTTAAATTATGCTATAAAGTAAAATTGAGTAAGGAAGTACTCTAAATTCCACCGAATATTCCTTAAATGAAAACAAACAGCAGCCCTAACAGCTACCATTTCATTATTACTCAATGAGTCAACGCTCCTCCATAGCTTATTATGGGATGCCTTACATGCTACCTGAAGGAAAAGGAAAGGAAGGGCACTCGCACTCCCACGAGGTAGACTTTGCTTTCTGCTCTTGGTCTCCTGTGAGTATTGGCTGATTCTCTTTTCTTTACCTTAACTTTTCTTGTGGAAAGCAGATGAGAGACTCAGCTTTGTGATACTGTCACAAATAAAACCTCAGGTGGCCTACTTAAGTGGAGGAGAGCTTTGTGTTTCCTTACTGTTTCTGTCCATGCTTAGCTGTGACTTTGAACCTTTGGAGGCAAGGTGCCCTATGGAGCCTGCCGTAGAGGATACCTATTTGTGTCTCTGCAGCAGGGAAACAAGAGGGAAATGCCAGGGCCCGAATTGCCCTCCACCAGTCACCAAAACCAGTCTGCATTCTTAGCCTAGGGGGACATGAGAGGCTATAGAGAGATCAATGGATTCAGTAAGAGTTCTCTTCCTACTTCATTCTGAATAATCTTGATATGCCAATGAGTATGCGGCTTCACAGGCACAGTGAGGAGCTTTCCTTCAACACTGTGATGGCTCGTGCTACGTCTTCATTAAGCAAGTAGATTATTATAACATGTTAAAATGAGCGCTTATGATGAGCCCCAGATATCTGCATTACCTCTTCCAAGTACCCCTCATGCGTGGCTGTTTGAGAACTGCCAGGAAGAGGTGACTTCGAGAGTAGACAATACCGTTCCACAGACATCTTTCCGGTGATGTTTTTAGCTTAAAGCACACATTGTCTAAGTGGAAATATACTAAAAACTATAAAAAAAAATCTTAGATGAGATCGTGTTTGTTCATTTATCCTTCTGACCATCTCCTTGTCCTAATTTATCAATTAACCTGTGTTAGGAACTGATGTAGACTTCATGACACAATGAAGAATAATGTGTGTGGAGGCTTCCAGGTAGTTATAGCTCACTGACACATGTCACCCCGGTAGATATAGTACTGGGGAAGCTGGAAACAACTTTATCTAATGTACTCTGTCTGAAAATAAACAACATGTTATATATGTAGAATACTAGAATTCATCTCTAAGAAGCAGTAGGAAGTCCTGTGCATTAGAAAATAGATTCTCTCAATTATTAAAGGACAAGTAGAAAGTCCCTCTTTAATAAGGGATAACATATTAATCCCCTGGGAATTCCGGATCTGAGGTTTACCATTCCCATGTCTTGAGAGAAATTCCCAGCGATGATTCCATGTTGAGTGCAGTCTGTGTACATTTGTTCTTGCTTAGATTTACCCGACCTTCCAGAGAGAACATTTTCCATGCATACGTGGAACTGATTTCTCACCCACTGCACTTTAAGGCTTGCCAGTGAGGGCTGATAAGATCAAAGCTTAACAAAGAATGAGCTCAGAATGGTAAAAGAAAATGACCTTACAAGATGGGCAATGGTGACTTCATGCACCCCTAGCTTCTTGACAAACTAAGTGAGGAGAATCACTGGAGACATGGCGTTCAAGACTAGCCTTGGTACATAGTGAAAAATTTATCTCTGATTTTGAAGCATGAATAGATGAAAGGCATGTGGTACGAATGGAATCATCATCGGAAAGGAATATCTTCGCTTATATTGGTAGAAAACAGTAAACGAGAGTGCCTACAAGAACGCCTAGATAGCCCTGGGGAAAAGACATCAAATGTCCATGGCCTTCTCCTCTAATAGAATCAACACAAAGCCCCACAATGTGGCTGTCCCTCCAGCCTGTGCCTTACATGTTGAATGGCTATACCCACATATCGGGTGCTGGTTCCATGACTTTAGGAAAAGCAGATACCCGTCTATGCCTCCGTTCATTAATCTGAGACGAGAAGACGAAGTGAGCAAGAACTTCCTGCAGAGGTAGTAGCTCGAAGTACTTGCTTAGAACAGCACTTGGGTTTAGCTAATCTTCCTATCGCTCAACTGTGCTTGGTAGCTATGAACATTCTCTTAGAGAACAAAAAACCCAAGAAATTGGTCCTCAGAATTTGCTTCTTTCTCCAGATGCTCTCAAACCCATGAGAGAAAAAAAATGTGTGTATCTGAATTTGTTCTTTATATTAACAACCAGCAAGAAAAAAAATTTTCTCACTGTTCTTCTCTAGGGGATAGATCGTGGACCTTCCCAACACCCCATGGGTTTCTAGTTGTAGAGATCTGTACTGTCAACTGTCATAAAACAATACTGTGCAACTTTGTTTCTCCTAGTTGGAAAGGTTTGGATAGTCAAGATACCAGGGATGGCTTTCTGATTTCCCAGAAAAATGTTTTCTGCGGAATGTTAAAACTAGGTCCCTTATCTGCAGAGCCATCTTTTATCTGGACCAGATGGAAACAGCCCTTTCTGCTTCTGACTTCCAGTAAACATTGTGGTTTTTTTCTGACTGTGGAAGCATTTCCAAGCACTCCTGAAACAACTTTGCTAGGCCAGCAAAGCAGCAAATTAGAATAAGGAAGAGATTACTTAAGATTATCACATCATTAAATTTTTGTTTTGGAGTGTAGCATGTATGCATGCTGCATGCATATGCGTAACTGCACACGTACACACACAGGTACATGCATGCTTATGCATACATACATGTTTATAAATTTATGCATGCCTGCATAGACGTATACAAAAGCAAGGTTCAGTAACTGGCAAATGTAGAAGAAACTTGGCTGTCAGAAGTCATTTTCGGGGTAGCAAGACAGGGTTTTCTAGAGTCGGGATCTTAAGATGCAGTGTTGATTAGAGAGCTTTGAAGATGTGTGGAACCTATCAAAATCAAAGAGTCAAGTTTTCTCCTATTTTTTAATAAAAACTAGAAAATCTCCTCAAATTCTTTATCCTTAAATTATCTCTCACCAAGGCATCAGCTATCTCATTGTACATCAGTCAATTAAAATAGAAAGTAGGTTACTGTAGTTATCTTCCCCTTGTGTCTGGTGAAAGACTCTTCTCATCAGCTTAATTTTTCTTATATAAGGACTGTCTGACTTCCTCTTCATGTCTTTCCCCCTTAAATGCTGTTGTGATTCAAATCTAAGATCTGGGGTGCTGTTCAATGGTAGAATGTGTGCTTCACATGTGTAATACCCAGATTCTACCCCAATGCCAAGAGCTAAAGGCTTAGATCTTGCATTTGAAAATAGCATGTAGCTTTAGAGACAGTTACCATGTACCTGCTCTCCATCATAGCCCCTGCTCCTCTATGTTGGAACTCACTAAGTCACCATTCCCTGCTCTCTGGCCCAAGACACAGGCTACTGATGCAGTGAGAGGAGACACATGCACATTCACTGCTGCCAAGCTGTGAGACATTTGCTTCAACAGCCAGAATTGAAAACCCAATCGAAAGAACAGAAAACCCCAGAAACGAACTACAATTTCAAACGATGTAAGCCTCATGTTAGGTGAAAGCTAGTATTGAGTTCTAATAGACAGTGAATGCTCCAGGATAGCCTGTTCTGTCGTCATTGCTCTACTATGAGTACATTGGCAGATTGCTTGCACTAGCTAGCCAGTCTTCACTTGTAGCACCACAGGAAACACTTCCTGCACTCTAGCCTAAGCGAGGTGAAAGCATGGACTTTGAATGAAGTTTTCTATAATGATCTGCCTTTAAGAATGAAGATAGAGCTTGAGAATATTTAATTGGACACTCATCCTGCTGTGAGGTGTGTGTGTGTGTGTGTGTGTGTGTGTGTGTGTGTGTGTGTATTTCCTATATTCTGCTAGTAACCAAATTCCAAATTTGTCAGTGAAGACAGTGGGGCACAGAGAGATTGAATATGTACCCTTAGATTGCATTTTGATGATAAGATATTTATTTCTGTTTATTTCAAAATGCAAGCTTGTGCATGTTTATGTGCACAGGGACCTAGGGGAATTATGATTCCTCAGAATCTGGTAGGGAGGAGTTTTGAGTGTTCCTAGAGTTAAAAGGAGGGAGATTAGAGTATTGAGGGAATGACATGGAACGTTTTGTTTTTTTGTGGTATTTTGTTTTGCTTTTGTTTTGTTTTGTTTTTTTTGCAAGACATCAGCAATGATACGTAGATGTACCTGGCAGAGTTCTAGAGAGCTGTGAAAGGCAGGAGTGATTGCAGGGGTGATAACAATGACACATGGAAGTCTGCAACTGGTATCTGGTGTAGCAAGTGAAGGAGACCCTCAATCACAGGAGCCCTACATGGGCACTGGTGCCGTTGTGAGAAACATATCTTAGAGGAGGTCTGGCAAATGTCTTCTAATCATTTACAGTTAAGTCTACTTGTATTTAAAATGGATCAATCTTATATTGTTTTCTTTTAATACTGTTACTCTACTTGGCAATCAGACCTATTGAGCTTTACAAACCCCAAGCATGTTGTAAGTCCCAAGCAACACACTCTGTCTTATGGAAGAGCTCCCTGACCCTATTCTGCTAAAGTGATTCCTTGTGCTAATGTTCTCCTGTGCTAATCTGTGCACCCTTCATGTGTCCGCTCCACTTGATCATGACGTATTGTCTGTCTGAGCACTGATGGGTTTGATTTGTTAGCATTTCAGTAACAATTCTGTAGTCAAGAGAGTTATTCACATGTAGTCCTGTTTTCTTGGGATGCCCTTTTCTGGTTTTGACTCAAGGTCACATTGGTCTTCTTTAAGTTGCAAAGTATTCTTTCTTTTTGTTTTCTCTCATATTTGTGTTACTTCTTTCTTATTTATATAGAATTAATTATTGAAGCCATCTGGAGCTAGTGTTTTCTTTCTGAGTCAAATTTCTATTACAGTTTTAATGCTGTGAGTTGATGAAGTTCATGGTTTCTATTTCTTCCATGTCCTGTAATCTGTTTCATAAGCAGGTTTTTTTTAATTTCATAGAAGTTGTAAAATTTATTGACATAAAGTTGCCAAAATAATTAGCTCCCTAATTCCAGAAGCACTGTGATCATAGCTTTTTCCTGCCTGATATCGGTAATTTATGTGTTATTTCCACATTTTACCCTCATCCTACGCGAATATCTAGGAGAGAACGGGAAGGACCAGTATCAGCTGTTGACTGCAGCATAGCGCTGACCTTGAGTTATAGAGAAAAACAGAGAGAACTGTGACTAAGCCCTGGTTTTGTTGTTGTTTGTCTGTCTGTCTGTCTGTTTCCTGTGCAGGTCATCAAGTCACTGTTATCAACAGTAATCTATCAGAAGACTCCCTGTGTCTGCCCCGTAGAGCAAACCTTAGTACTTGGGCATCAGCTGTCTGCCACCATGGCAACTGCAGCTTCCTTCAGTGGGTTCCTGACAATTCAGCCCCCAGCAGCTCAGCTCCCATAGATGGAGGTTTACCATACAAGCTCCCACAGCCGCATATGCTCTTGACTGCCACGGGTTCCAAACCTCCTGCCTTCTCCAGCCCTACCCTGTCTTCTCTTGCTTAGGAAAGTCATCAACTATCTTCTCAGAGATTCCTGTAAATTCTTTTGCAGTTACCCCCTTTTGGCCTGTGTCGTCATTCTTCATGCAAAAGTACCTTATAAATTTAGTGTTATTTTTGGATGTATTTCTGTGGGTTACAGTCGAAGCATTGCTTCACCACAAGGAAGATCCTGAAACTCAAAAGGACTTCTAAAATTCACTGGTTAGCAGTCCTTCTGGTCATCTTCAGTTAGAGAGAGTTAAGCAATACCATGCTGAGACTCAACTGTGATGTTGCTCAAAACCAACGAAGGCTATTAAGAGGAGGCCGTATGACATTTCACGGGAGCTAATGTGTTCTAGTCGTGTCTTCAGTGCAGGTCACATAGCACATGATAACCTTGTCCTTGTTTTGTTTGCTGGTTTCTAAGTCATAAACAAAAAAAAATTTACGTGCAGAAGTCAGTATGTACACAAGCTAGCACAGAGAAGTGGTCCCTCAAGTCCCATGTAGCACACATGACAAGCCAGTGTTGGGAAATTTAAGAATATTTATAGAAAAAGCAAACCTAAGATGATGAAATACAGAGTTATGGTTACATTTTTCTTCTTCCAGCTAGGTAGGAAAACCAGACCTTCTTTTTGGGAGACCCCTAGGACTGAATCTTTTGTAAAACCTTTTGGCCCAAATGAAAATCCTAGATTCAGCATAAGAGAATGGGAGTTCTTCATTCGTTTATCAACTTAGTCCATTTTCAATCTTTGTTACTCTACACAGAGAAAAGCAAATGCTGGAAGGCACATTTCCTATGCATAATTATTTAATTATAGTGTGTCACCAGTGTCTAGTGCTTGTCAATGCTTTAAAAGGGATGAGTGTGATAGTCTCGGCATGTGTGGGGAAGAAGAATGACAGATGCATACTCACATTTTGCCAAGCCTGAAAACCAGGTTTGACATTTGCACCCAAAACTACCCGAGTTAGTTTATGACTTCGGAAAACTGAAGTAGGAGATGTATAAAATTTGTTTTCGTTATTTCAGGAAAGCCTTAACAGACACCGATACTTGAACTCTTTCCCTCATGACAACTCCACTGCCTTCTATGGAGTAAATCAGTTTTCTTACTTGTTTCCTGAAGAGTTTAAAGGTAAGGTCTAGCAGTACTATTGATTAATTTCCTGATTTTAACTCTTTATCTAACTAAGGAGTGGTATAATTTGATATTTTTAAATGCCAACTTTGAAGTATGTACCATGTGCTAAACGTAAGGGAAGGGAATTAAGGACTACTTTCTACTAACCGTTGTTTAAGAACTAAATATATTTATATGCACATCCAAGTAGCTGCAATCCTCAAGTGTCTCATCATCCTGATCATTGTCTAGCACCAATTCTGTTTAGAATATTCATGGTTTTGTGGGTAATAATAAAAGAAACAATGTCAATTATATACATTTTTCATGAGTGGCCTAATTCTATCAAGCAAGCCATGTTACATCAGCTCCAGTCCCATTGCTGAAATTTGCATTCACAGCTCTCAGTAAAATGCATTCCCTGTTACAGAAAAGCACTGAGGAAAAATCTCAAGTGACAGGTTGGCGAGGTAGTGACTGGTTTTGCTTGACAAGTTATTCCCACAAAACATCCCTGGAGAAGCCCTTCACCTAATACTTTCTCCATGGTGTCTTCTTTCTGCCTAGCTTTGTATTTGGGAAGCAAACCTGCCTGGGCTCCCAGATACCCAGCAAAAGGACAGACACCTATCCCCAATGTGTCTTTGCCATTGAGATTTGACTGGAGGGACAAGCATGTTGTAAATCACGTAAGAAACCAAAAGACGGTAAGCATGGCATCAGTTTACTCTTTGTTGTCTAAGCATTAGAACATATGTAAGGTCAAATTCAGTTGAACTTGCCAGGAAACTCATGATTTTGTTTTTTGACATAAAACCACACCTCCGTTAAACAAAACAGAAGAGAAGGTTCCGTGATGGAGGAGAGATAGTTATCTAGTTCTGACTTTGAAACCTGCCTGAGTGTGCGTACGTTATCTATAACCATTGCCCTCTGTGCATGTATAAGTCAAGATATATCCCAGTAGCCACACTACTATGCAAACTGGGGACTAACATCTGGAAGGTAAACAGAGTTACTGGCTGAGTACGTGATTGAAAAAGAAAGTGCACCAGAGAATGAAATGAATCTAGTCACAGTGTCTGGATTTATAATCCTCACGTCATCCTCTGAGCTCTGTCAAAAAACAAGTTCTGCATGCTCGCTCCTTTTAACGTCATATATCACCCAACCCGTGTCTCTAGAAGTGCTGGCACTGTAGTTTCAAGGCTACATACACTTGTTACAGATCAGCTCTGTCCAACTTTCATGGTAAAGGGAGAATGGATATGGGACAACCAGATTACGTCATGGTGCTTAAAAACGTTTTGAAACACTTTTAAAACAAATTTTAAAAACCCTAATAAACAAAGCAATACTTTTTGGGTTTGCTTGTTGAAGGTTCAACAAATATATAATGGCAACAGAGGATATAAAAATGTCAGTGGAATGTAGCATGAGAAGGACCCACATTATGCTCTCCAATATGGGTGCTGAGAGGAAAGTTTTGTGGGGTGGTTGTCAAGTAAGAAAGAAAATAGCAGCACTGTGTGGGATGGGTGTGACTTGTAATATATAGTGTTGTTAAGAGCATCACCACACAAGTACACCCAAGACTTCCGTGTGCTAGTTCTGCAGGATACAGTGTGGTCTTATGATTGTGCTAAGTTTTCAACTTCTTAACCTGCCCTCTCCTTCCTCCCCTCCCTCCCTCCCTCCCTCCCTCCCTCCCTCCCTCCCTCCCTCCCTCCCTCCCTCCTTGCTATTTTTATGGAGTGTACAGACTTTCATGTGGCTTCTATTCCGCCCCTAGGGACACCTCCTTTCCTTAGAACCCATTTATTCTCTTCCGAGAAGCAGTGATTCATAAGCAGAAGTTACCGACTAATCATAAAACAACCCTCTTTCCAAGTGTTTTCTTGACCACCCCTAGTTCTTTAGCCTGGCTCACTTACTTTGCAGTAGTGACATTACAAGTTAGTTTTAATAAATAATGTGATGGCCATGCTCGAGAGAGAATTTTAGTCTCATTTTGAATGAATGCTTATTTTATAGGTTTCTGCTTTCTGGAAACTTCCTTTTTATTACTATTAATATCTATATATGACTGTATCTAGAGACACTGATACATTTAACTAGGTACTGTGTGTGAGCATTCACTATTCCTGTCTTCCGAGCAGTGTGGAGGATGCTGGGCCTTCAGCGTGGTCAGTGCAGTAGAGTCAGCTGGTGCGATCCAAGGGAAACCCCTGGATTACCTGAGCGTGCAGCAAGTCATTGACTGCTCCTTTAATAATTATGGCTGCCGCGGTGGCTCTCCTCTCGGTGCCTTGAGCTGGCTAAATGAGGTAATCATATCTGCTTTATATTCCCTGATTTCCTCGCATGTGCTGTGTTCACAGAATCCAGTCACTCCTATATTAAGCAAAGTTCAGTGTTCAGAAATCTAAGTAGACAATGCTTGAATGACTTAATCAGGAAAAAGATATACTGTAGGGAATCAAACCAAGGCCAGGCTTGTGTTAGGCCAGAGCTCAGACCCTAACGATACTAGAAGTAATGGCTTCCAAGCAAATTAGCTATCAATATATCAAGGGGTAAAGACATCTTAAATACATTTTGAGAAAGGTGTTATAAAGATTTCTTCACTTTTCTTAATTTTCTCATGGAAATGTGTCATATAATTTCTCACAGACATTAAAACATGCAGGCACTGGTCTCCATGGTTGTCCTGAAAGACATTAGAAGGGACAGCACAGGTCAGCTAGCTTTGTAACCATAGATGAAGAAATGTGCATGGGAGGTTGAAATCATGTCACCAAGCCAGATAAAACTGCATGCCGAGCCCCTCACATCCCACTGAAGCCCTTTGTCACAGTCTAGTTTTGTCATTTTTTTCTCTCTGACTCTTCCACATCCAGTACCAGGGACATGAAGTGAGAAAATAAGGGGCCATTGTAAAAGTCAAGTCAGTGTTGTCCAAACCCAAAACCTCCCAATCCACATTCACC